>NC_135347.1:44568267-44879632 GCF_023851605.1 Tamandua tetradactyla | reverse complement strand
AATGATTAGGTGAAGAGGATTTTAAAGCAGTTGTATCTAAATTCCAAGTTTCATGTATATAATCAGTCCACCTTTGTCATGATTTATTATGTAACAAGCTATCATTTATAGGGGACTTACCATGTATTATATACTATGTGATAAGTGCCTGGCATACACATTTTATCTGTCTCACAACTCTAAAAACTAGATATTACTATTCCCATTTTCAGACGAGAAAAAAAAAATGTGATCAATGAGATTAAGTATATTGCCCAAAGTACCTTAATTAGTAAAGAATAGAGTGAATTTTAATACATGCTCGATTGATTTCAAAGTTTATGTGTTCTGTTCCTTCATAATAATGACTATAGCAGCTTCTATAGTACACAGTAGTGACATACAGATAGAAAGGCTCCCATGAAAATTCTAATCTGTCTATCTTTACTAACTTCTCAGTTAGAAATTTGTAAGCACTGCCTTATATGATATGGTCATATTATAAAATTATTTTATACTTTTTTTATTACTTAAGAGCTTCTACAACACCATCTTGCACTATTTTCTTGCATTCTCTTCTTGCAAGTTAGGAGTGAATGGAATCCTAAATATGAGAATCTTAAATATAAGAAATCAAGGGAGTGACCTGTCATCTTGGCATTCCTGGGTCCATATGCATTTTGAGCATTCAATAAGTTTGCTGAATATATGAATGGATGCAGCTATACATAATCAGCGCTTTAGTTTATATTCCAGTTGTAAGTAAGAGATGCATGAGTCCATCGCAGAATTAAAAGGTTTAAAAGAATACATGTCAGCTTGAAAAGATACTCCTTATGTTGCCAGAAAAACAATGAAAACAGCTGCTACATGACACTACTGCCTACAATTACAACCATATTTTATAAGGAATTAGTTTCTTACAATACGCACATAGAGTTATAAACCTAGTCTCTTCCTCATCATCTTCAATCGTTAAATATTATGCATCATAAAGGGAAAACAAAATCCCTAGCCATAAATAGCGGCATCCACTCACGTATTATGCAAATTTATTGAATGTTCAAAATGCATAAGGACCAGGGGATACCAAGATGACAGGTCACTCCCTTGACTTCTCATATTTAGGATTCTCATAATTAGGATTCCATTCACTCCTAATTCAACAGCATTTTTAGAGTGGAGATATCTGAACACAGTTAAATACTCTTCAAGCTGACATATATTCTCTTTCAAATCTTCTAATTCTGCAGTGGACTCATGCATCTCTTACCTACAACTGGAATATAAATTTGTCCAGGAGTGAAGACTTCTCTGGCACATTCATGCATTAAATTTATTTATTTCAATGAGAAAATAAAATTGACTTGGAAATTGCCACTTTATATATGTCTGAAGCTTTCTTATGGTGATTTGCATTAATTTCCTTTGCCTAGACAAATTAACTCCACTAATTAAATGCTTTCAAGTTCTTTCCAGCTATGTTTCAATGTACCATAAACTAAGTTATTAAAAGGGAATATATTATGAAGAAATGTTTGTCGTAGTGTGTTTCTGTGCTGCTATCTACTCCATGGACATGTTTGGTGTATCTTATACAGATAATCATATACAATGAAGAATTTAAAAACTTGCAAGCAACTTTGTTTGCTACTGATTTTATTAATAAGGATTCAATCAGGTGACAGAAATTACATAATATTTGATCCGGGATAGTCTCACATAAGAATTACCAAGGAATAACAGAATATTGACTAAGAAGGAATAAAAAGAACTCTAAAGAATATAAGAGTTGAAGATACAGGTGTCCATCATCTCTAAGGCTGAGGTAGCATGTCCAAGGAAAGAACACATACACAGAAAAGCTTCCTCCCATTTCTGGCCACTTCCATGGTCTGACATCCAGGTCTCATGGGAGAAGCAATAGTTGTGGCTTCAGGTGGCATAGCAGTTTGCTGAGGTGACAAAGCTAACTGTGTGCATGCTGAGGGAGGCCTTTCCAAGGAGACATTGGTCTACCAGGTCCTATTCAGTCAGTCATTGAAGAACCCATATACACCACACACAGCACTGCAGAGGCCAGGCATGCAGCAAGAGCCCAGTGCTGCAGAACTTCAAGTGTCATCTGAGTCTGCTTACAGGAGTCCCCCTGACCCTGGAAGAGAAACGCTTTCATCTACACTGTCCCTCCAGTGCTCACTACTGAAAAATTGTAGCTTTATATGCCAGCTGAAAAAGAGAAATATTTCAGTGGTCTACCTCCAGGATCATAGGGCCAGTGGATTTGGAGTTGAGGGGCTGAACTGATAACTGTCACATTGGTATTAGTAGCATGATTTTTTGTTTTTTAGTTAACTCAATTTTAGTATGCTTTGAAAATATTAAGAATCTTGGTCACTGCTGCATATTTGATTGCGTCTTTTAATAAAACTTTAATTTAATGTAAAAAATCCACACAGAGTATTTATGCCCACCATGAAAAGGTATGGTGCAATGACATGAAGATAAAATGAAACCATCATTTACATTATTTATCTATAGCATGATAATTTGCAAAAAATTAGAATCCCAAGATTAAAAAGGTATAAAGATACTGTAACATCTGATATTGTTCAAATCAAATACTTGTTAGAGAAAAGTTATTTCAAATAACGTCCTTATTCCGTTGGAGTTTATTCCAATAATTAAGTCCACTAGGTATAGTTATCCTAAAAGCTAGGTATGAGTGAATATAAATATTTGCTTTCCAAAATTTTATTGAAAAATCTAAAGTCAATCCTGGGAATACCTGTATAAGATATTCCACACATGAAGTAAGGATCACAGATGTAAAAATAGATGTATCTAATATCCTAAAAAAATTATGCTGGGCAGAAAAATATATCAAATCATCAAGTGAACAAAAACAATAAGTAGATACCTCTGGAAAATATCAGAGGAAAGCAAATAAAGGTAATAAAAATTGTATAAGTTGCTTTTGGATTCATATTTGAATATGAGTGTATGGGTGTCTTTATTTCTTAGTACACTCAATGCAAATATGTGCATGTGCTGGTTTGCAAGGATGTGTGCTCCCTAGAAAAGCCATGTTTTAGTCAAAATGCCATTTCATAAAGGTAGAATAATCCCTATTCAATACTGTATGTTTGCAACTGTAATCAGATCATCTCCCTGGATGATGTGATTTAATCAAGAGTGGTTGTTAAACTGGATTGGGTGGGAACGTGTCTCCACCTGTTTGGGTGGGTCCTGATGGGTTTCTGGAGTTCTGTAGGGGAGGAAACATTTTGGAGAGAGGGGGAGATTCGGAGAGAGCAGAGCAGAATGACAGCCCAAGAAGCAGAGTCCACCAACCAGAGACCTTTGGAGATGAAGAAGAAAAATGCCTCCCGGGAAGCTTCACGAAACAGGGAGCCAGGAGAGAAAGCTAGCAGATGATGCTTTGTTCGCCATGTGCCCTTCCAGCTGAGAGAGAGACCCTGAACTTCATCAGCCTTCTTGAATCAAGGTATCCTTCCCTGGATGCCTTAGATTGGATATTTCTATAGACTTCCTTTAACTGGGACATATTCTCAGCCTTAGAACTGTAAACTAGCAACCTATTAAATTCTCCTTTTTAAAAGCCATTCCATTTCTGGTATATTGCATTCTGGCAGCTAGCAAACTAGAATAGTGCAAGAAAAAAAAAAACATTTCTCCTAAAATATATTTTCCTGTGTCCTATGCTGGGATGTAGCAGCATAATCCACTTTTTCAAGAGTGGATCTTGTCTGTTGTGTGTTGTTTGCACATATGTACCCCATGCAGTTGTTTGCAGGATTAATGAGCAGAGGGAAATTTGGAAGTCAAGTATATGACAATTAGAAAAGGATCAGTGTTTTAAGAGCCTCTGCAAAGTAAATTTGAGCTTCAGAGAAGCCAAAGGACTAAGGATGATCTTTAGGGATACTTCATCAGAAGAGAGAGTTTAAAATGTAAATAAGTCCCAGAAGTATAGAATAAAGCAAACAAGTAAAATTGTATCTCAGTAGGACCCTAAGTCACTTTACTCTCAGATCATAATTTACCTTCTTGGTACCTGTCTAAAATAGATTAATTCATTAACCTCTATCATAACTGGTTACTCCCTGTTTAAAATGTGTGAAAGTGTTTCTTTCACGTGACTGAAAAATCTAATTATACTGACACATAGTAATATTCACTTAGCGTGTAAGAGATATGAAACATTATTCAGATATTAGTCGCAAACTCAACTTTCCCATCACCATACCTACATATATGGCTATAAATACATAGATATTCTCTTATTCTCAACCCAAATAAATTCCTAACAGATGGCAATCCTCCACATGTACTATACTTTCTCTTTTTATTTATCTCATCAAACGTTTTGTTCATTAAATTATCCACATTCCATATTAAATCATTAGTCTGTCTGTCTCTACCTCTTCATTCTCCCAGCACGAATACACTTCTAATGTCTCCTATAAAAAAATTCCTTTTTATCCCACCAGATATTGCTTCATTTTGCTACTCTGCTTCACAGCTAAATATCTCCAAACAATTGTTTGCAGACAGCATTTACTCTTTCTCAATTTCCATTCATCTGTTGACCCACAAAACTCTCATATTTACCTCCTATACTTCACAAAAGTAGATTTATCAATTGCCATCCCCTCCAATTCAACATACACATTCTCTTTGTCTTACTCAACATCTCAGTATCATGCAACATGGTCACTAGTTTCTCATTGCAACATTCTCTTCCCTTGACTTTCATAGTACATTTTCCTTTTTCTCCTACTTTACTTTTTTGTTGAAGTTGAATGATTATGTTACACCCTCAATAAATTATGATCCCTAATTACATTCACCCATTTTGGGGAACTGACGCATGTACCCCCAAAAAATCATGTCCAAGTTTTGACCTGCATTCCTGTGGGTATACATTCATTTGAAATTGGAACTTTGAAGATATGAGTTAAGTTGTGGACTCATTTGTGAACAGGATCTTTGAAGAGCCTTCATAGATGAGGCCAAATTGAATAAGGGTGGGTCTTGTCCGCATGAGTCGGGGCCTATAAATAGAGGAAATTCAGGTGCAGCCTATCAGTAGAAGCCAGTAGTCAATAGAACCCACAAGTCAGAAGACATAAGAGGTCATGGGAAGAAGTGCAGATGAAAGGGAAGGCAGGTTGCCATGTGAAGGAGGCAGCAGTGCAGCCAGGGAACCCCCAGGGTTGCAGCAAGCCCCCCCAGACACATTACAGACTCCAAGAGAAAGCATAGCCTGTCGATTTTGAACTATCTCCTGAAACCGTGGGACAAACTGCTGTTCTTTAAGCCAGCCCATGTGGTCCTTCTCATAGCAGCCCTGGCAAACTGAAACAACCTGTATTCCTTTCAGTTGGACTTTTCCAACAAATGTAAATTGCTGGATTCTCTAATTGCATAATGAGTTGAAAGGTGTTAAGAGATATGAGAAGTCACAAACCCCAGACATGATCATTTCCAATTTTTTGGAAGAAGATACATGGTTTGTTTTTCACAGACACACACACACAGACACAGACACACACACACACACACACATACACACATCAAATAATATGTGTAACTATCTTACTTTGATAATACAGCTACAATGTTTTTATGTCTTTCCTTTTTAAATATGTGTAGGGGGAAGCATATTTACTTCTACTGGATCTGTCTTTGCTTGTATATCCAAATTTCCATAAGCAACTTTTCCTTTAGGTCAAGAGCTCTTAAAACTATTTTTCTGACATAAATAAATAACAACTCATAAAAAACTTCTAAAACTTAAAGATAGCTAACACCTTTGGAAAATCTTCATGGATTACTAGCTGTTCAAGAGCAGAATTTTGATGTCTCCTCATGACTCTGTTTCTACCATGATTATCAGCACCACATATTTTTTCCTTCACAGAATTTAGGTATCAACAAAACAAATACTACAGCAGGATAAAATTATAGACTATAAACTTTAAAGGTTTAAAGGGCGCTAAATGATCATTTGCAAATATTTCCAATTTTATTAGTTAAGACACTAAACTGTAAACATGGTTTCAAGTCAAATTCCCCAGAAACACTCTGTGTAGTGATTTATTGAGGAAAAACTAGTAAGGGAATTGGCTACCAGAATATGATAGGGAAAAATGTAAGCAAGGGTGTGACTTCAGGAATAACACTGGCTTCAGCCCCAGCCCATGGGAAACTCTAGCGTGTAAATTATTCAGTAGACATTATGCTGCCTACAGGTAAGGGCTCGGATTTATGCTGCCGTTTCAGTCATTCTTTGGACTCTGGCCACCCAGGAGACACAAACTCCCAGGTACCCCTGCTTCTTTCTCTGGGCAAAACACACTTCAACAACCCAAGGGTGATTGCAAATATGAACTGCTAGCAGTGAACCAAACTGAAACCTAGGGATATATGCATCAAATCAGCATTTTCAGAAACAGATTTTAAAAGGCATATATCTCAGTAAATAGGCAGAATACTTGAACACCACGATAAAATGATTGACCAAATGGACATATATAGAAAATAGTAGCCAATAGTTGAAGAATTCGTATTTTTTGCCAAATGAATTTAGAACAGTGACAGTAATTAAATCCCCCCAAACTAGAACGAAGGTAATAATGTTAAGAGCAGATAAATAAAAATTTGGATGCAATAGACAACTTCTTAGAAAGTCACAATTTACCAAAGTGGATCAAGGTGTGAAAGAAAATCTGAAGAGTCCAAAAGTAAGATTTAAGTAGAGTTTATAAATAATGTCTTCCCAACAAAAATTTCCAGCACAGAGAGTTACTGGTTAATTCTTCCATTTATTTAAGGAAGAAATATTTACAATTTTATGCAGACTCACCCAGATGACAGGAAAAGTGAAAACTTCTCAAAAATCATTTTATCAGGTCAGCTAACTCTGTAACCAAAATGTGATGATAAATTGCAAGAAAGGAAAACTGCAAGCCAAGCTCCTTTGTGAACATAGCTGTAAACATTCTGAATAATTACTAGCAAAATGAAACCATCAATATTTGAAATATAAGTCATAGGACCAAATTGGCTTTATTCCAAAAATACAAGATTGCTTTACCATTTGAGACTAAAATAATATAATGCAACACAATAAAAGGTTATATTAGCAAAGTCATATAATCATCATAACTGATTCCAAAAAAGACACTTAATGAGATTCAATGTTCATTTATTAATTTATTTTAAAACTGGTAAATAGCAAAAAAAAGAAAGAAAAGAAAAGAAAATGGTAACTAGTAATAGAATTGAGCCACCTCGGGCAGGCACCAGTGGCTCAGTGTCAGAGTTCTCACCCACCATGCTGATGCCTGCACATGTAAAAAAAAAAATTGAGCCACCTTCATCTAATATTGACTATATTTGAAAATCCTTTAGTAAACCTCAAATGTAATGGTGGAAAGTTGAAAATTTCCCATATAAGGTCAGGCTCAAAACAAGGAGGCCAGCTATCAACACTTTCACACATCATTGTGCTGGATATCTTTGCCGCTGATGTGGAAAAAATAAAAATATGAAATGAAAGTGCATCAGTCCAGAAGCTCTGGAATCAATGGAGAGAGAATGCTACACGGCCCTCAGGGTGGTCACGGCTGGCCTTGGCTGCTGCAGCAATCAGTGTTCAAGCCCCTCAATTAAGCTATTGGGCAGAATCCATCAGGTAAGCAGGAAGGAGAAAGACAAAGTTGAAGAACAACCTGTTTATAGACACACAGGAGACTCGTAGAATGTGCTGGGTGATACCTAGTTTAAAAACTTGAATAAAAGTTAGGGGTATGTGTCAGTGAAATATCAATTTGAACATATTTTTACCCATGAGCTGGTTAGGGCAGGAAAATCATGGACACTAATCATGCATGCACACACATACACATACACAATTCTCTGTGGATTTTGAATTTTAAACATTTTTGATAAAATAAAGTAAATTTCATGTATCAATGAATATCTGTTATAAAAACTTGAATGAAGCTATCACTGCATATAGGATAATTACCCACAAATAGTCATTCTAATTTTTTGTGATCAGTAAACGGTAGTGGCAAATTTTCAGTTAACGTCAAGTAATGTATGCTTCATGTTTAAATACAAATGTTCTTTTGGAAATGAATTTATGCTTACTGAAGTTTAGACAGAAAATACTTCCATAGTTCACTCTAATTTATTCTATTTTAGTTTTATGGCATTACAATCTGTGCCAATAGAGTCTAAAGGCATGTTTTAAAGTAACAAAAACAGATAACATTTTCCCAATTATTTATCATTTGAGAAAAATTAATTCTCCCAAAAATCAGATATGCAAATTTTCATATCAAGCTCTTAATTCTCATACATTATATATTGTAAACAAAATGCTACATTCAATGGTTCTATGCATATTTTAAATATTTACTTGAGATTTAACAAAAGTCCTGCAGAAGATCTCATTTCCTGATACCCTTAAAACCACTCTACCATTTTTTTTTTTTTGCATACTGTATGGCGGGAGTCACATTTCATTCTTTCTCCACGTGAGTATCCCCTTATTACAGCACCATTTGCTGAATTTTTGTTTGTTTTGTTTGTTTGTTTGCTTGCTTCTTTGCTTGTTTGTTTGGGAAGTACATAGTCAGGAATTGAACCCTGGTCTCCTGCATGGCAGGCAAGAATTCTGCCACTGAACTACCCCCTTGCAACCCCTACTCTACTGTTTTTAGGGTTTATGGTTTAATCAAGAGGTACAAAAAAGGAAAAGCACAAGGAAGAACCTTATCAAAATTTCACTGTGTTCTAGTCTACTTGTAACAAATGCTTTTATGAATTCAGTTTGCTATTATCAACTCTACTTCAAGGTCGACTCCAATTATTGGTCTCTTTTTGATGTTAATATACAGTAATCTCTGAAGACAGTTAAGACTGCAGCAAATCATGCTGTCTGGATTTGACCCCTGCTGTGCTACTACTCACTGCATTAGCCTGGATCACACGCACCCCTGCCAAGTCCAGTCACCCTCTGCATCTGGACGTTAGAGGTGATAACCACCTCACAGTGTCATTGCCCGTATTTAATGAGGTAATAAATGTTAATTTCTTAGGAGAATGCTTTACACAGAGTAAGTGCTTAGGATGTATTTACTGTAGTAATGATGAAAATATAAAATCTAGTTTAATCGTAACTAGAAACTTTGAAATAAATTATTGTATTCATGAAAAGCAAATACGATATATTGGCATCTGGAAATAAGGAAACACATGCTGATAAATGTTTCTGCTGTTTGTTTCACTTATTCTATCATTTTAAATTCAATGCATTTTTGTCAGGGCCTGGAAACAAATAAACAGCCATTACATGTACTATATTTCTTATTCTTCTATCTAGTTTTAAATATTTTAGATGGAAGGAAAAGTAGGATGAAGCAACATATATATATTCCTGAAGAGGAGCTAAGCCATAAAGAAACAATTTGTATAATGTTAACTTCTAAAATAACAACCTTAAAATTTCCCAAAACTAGTGTGCTGGAGGCTGAGAGAAGGAAGCATATGCATGAGACACTTGTGCTCCACATGATTAGAATAAAAATAATGAAAAGATACATGTGGGAGTATAGTCCCTTTAAGCCAACCTGGTAACAAAAAACATATTTATAATCAGATAAATTATAAAGTGAAGATTTGCTCCATGATACTGTTCACCATAAGAATTCATCAAATAGTTATGAAATTTAAACTTTAATGAGTCTTTTAAATGCATCCTTTATATAATTGTTCCATATGCAACTATACAGAAAGTAAGTTACCTTTACTTACACTTAAGCTTCAGCTTCACTAAAGATACTAATTTCCACTGGTAATTAATTATCAGTGATAATCAACTATTTTTTTATTGCATTGTTTAATTTGTACTGTTAGCAAATGCCTATTGCTGACTCCCATATGAACGTATGGCTCCCTTATGTCCCTTATGCTATGTATAATGCCAAGAGAAATTGCTCTAAAAAAAGAATGCCTTATTTTGCACAATCTATATCTCTAGAATCTGAAAGCAGCTATAATGTTTATGAATATGGAAAAATGACCATGCTAGTGTATAGGACAAATGTCTAAAGATGATTTTCCCTTATACACTTGTGAAAATATATGTATAAACACTTAAGAGCAAAATCCACCCTCACCATTATCACCAAATAATAGGATGATAAGCATAATAATAAAACTGTTACATAGTAGCAGGTTAATTTTGGACAAACTTATTCACCTCCCTGTATTTCCCCACTTGTATAACATGGATGATAATACCTGCCACACAAAGTAGATTGCAATCTCATAAGTGTTCTGTAAATTAAAACAGCTATGTATGCTTTTAGTTACAATAACTGTGTTTGGAATGGTTCTCCAAGAATATATAGAGATTTTTTTCTCTCTTCCATTTCATTCCCAGTGTGTATTTCTCTTACTCTCTAACCTAAATCTGTCTTTTCACAGTTTATTCAATCAACAGATGTGTGCTGGATTTTCTAGGCATAAGACACTGTGATATGTTCTAAAGAAAGAGAGAAACAAGAGTGAAAATAATACTGACAACAAATAAGACATTTCCTTTTTGTCAAGACTTTACATCCTAATGGAAAAAAACATAAATGCAAGAGTTTCCAAAAATGGGCATAGAAAATTGTGACTTTAGAAGTTAAGATTATTGATAATTTTCTGTGGGCTTACTTAACCACGATACTTAATTTAATTCAAAGACTTTGCTTCCCTTTACAGGCCCTTTGCTGTATGCTGGGATAAATAAACAGTTCATAATCCACCCGAGGAATGAACAGATAATAAAAATGCTATATGAATGCTATAAAATGTAATTTATGATTAAATTAGATGCAAGTAATCAAAACAGATTCTACTCAAGCATTGCAAATTTAGACAATGGTATCAGGTAAAGCATAGAAATAGAAATCTGAAAATAAGTTAGTCACTGAACTGTTAATGCCGGTCTCAGTACCTTTCTGTAGTTCTTCTCACTGTACAATTTTGAGTTTAGCAAAATATTAATGTAATGTTTCCTCACTCATTGCTTTTACTTCACTCATGCCCCTGGTCTCTACTTTCTCACTCACTCATCTATGCCCTCTAAATCATTATAAAATACAACCAAAATATCAGATTGTACAATGGGACAAGCACAGTGCTGAGATACTTATGCTTAGTAGCATAGCCCAAACTTACTCGGCTTGATTAACACCAAACACAGAAAAGGGAAGAAGTGCTGTGATGAACTAGAAAGAGGAATTAGATGAAAGTCCAATAAAAATGTTTATAGCCTGTAGACAAGAGATTGAAAGCTGCTTTCTTGAGGAACCTGAATGACACCAGAAAAACTATTTATATAACCTGACATTAACCATCCATCTATAGATAGAAACATATATACACAAAAAAAAAACTCAATATCTTCAGAGATAAAAATGTGGTAATTCACAAAAGCGGAGCAAGATGCTGAAACAGTGATCAGAAAACATAAAAAAGGTAATGGAATGGAAAATAGTAAAAGTGTAAAAAGCAAATAAGTAAATAAAGAATTAATTAGCTGTTGTATAATAAAATCAAACAATTATCTTAGTGAATAGAAAGATATTAAAGGAAGAGAAAATAGAAGAAAAAAGGAAATAAGTCAATCTAGAGGTACATCTAATGAATTAGAAACCCAGAAGTAGACAGTAAAAGGTAAAGAAAACTTTGAAGAAATAATGTGAGAACATATTCCAACACCAAAGGAAATGAGTCTACAGATCAAAAGTACCCACTAAGTACATGATTACTGGGAAAAGATTCACGGCAAGACACACCACTGGAAATTTTCAGAATTCTCAATATTAAGAGAAGAACTTAAGTTTCCAGAGAAACAGCTGATAAAGCACCATTAGAATTTTCAACAGCAACATTAGATTATAGATAATCATGGACAGAGTCTTCAATATCCTGAGATAAAACTTTTAATTTAGAATTCTATGCTAAAATATTAATCAAATATGAGGACAGAATCAAGGTGGTATTAAACATGGAAAATCTTAAAAATGTGCTTCCCATGCAACCTTACTCCTAAATACACTAAACTATTTGTTCACCCCCAAAATAAGACAGTAAACTAAGAAAATGAAGATAGGAATCCAAGACTCAGAGGGTCCAACAAAGACAAAAGGCACAGGGAATTCTTTTTGGTGACCATCAAGTCCATGGGGTACTCAGTCCGGACGGCAAAGGGGATGGAAGCTACTAGGAGGGAGAACTTCAAGAACAAAAAAAAGAAGAACAGATAGATAATCTGTTAGATTTGACCATTTTAGAAATAAATATATATATTTGCTTATATTTATATGGTAACTTCAGGAAAAGAAAAGGTTCCTTAATAAAACAAAAGTTAACATAGGAGATTTCTTGGCTCAACCGTGAATTATTTGTATTGTTCTAATAACATGAACACTGAACATTCATTCCAGCAAAAGGATCTATTCATTTGTAGGATGAGGGTAGAGAAGTTGGGGCATAAGGCATCTCAGTCCTCATTATTTTAATGAAGCACTGGCACCTACCTGAAAAACGGTCAGACGCGCACCAGAGGGATTTATTTTCCTCTCATACATACCAAAAAGATGTTCCAATGCAGTCATCCAGAGGCTCCATGTGCGCATCAGGGTCCTTCCGTCTTTCTGCCCCCATATTCTCACCATTGGCTTGTTTTGGGGAGACGGGGCGGGAACATGAACAAGGGCCAGGAATCAAACCTGGGTCTCCAGCATGGCAGGCGGGAATTCTGCCGCTGAGCCACACTCACACTGCCCTCACCATCGGCTTTTGTATTCATTTTCTAGAGCTGCCATAACAAGTTGCCACAAATTTACCTGTTTAAAAATATAGGTGTATTATCGGTAGGTCAGACATCTGACACAGGTCGTACTGATTGAAAATGAAGGTGTCGGCCGGGCTGTGCTCCTTTGCGGAGATGCAGAGATCCTAGGAGAACATGTTACCCTGTCTTTCCCAGCTTGTAGGGTCCGCCACGTTTCTTGGCATGTTGCTCTTTTCCTCCATCATCATAGCCAGCAAAGTTCACTTGGGGGAAGCCAAAGGGAATCGGGTTCCACCAGTCTGTTGGCAAGCACTCTTATTCTTCCCGCAGGGAGATGTCCTGGGATTTTAGATCAATCTTTTGATGACACAGAGACAATGAAGTCACTCTCTGAAGGTCAAGAGTTGTTTGCATTTTGAGGAAAAAACACTTTGAAGATAAAGCAGAGAAGAGCCTAAATCAGACTCCCCATACTGGGACAATACTTTATAAAAACATTGTCAATCAAGATGAGGTTTCCAAAGACATTTACGAGGGGCTTTACCTTCCAGCTATCTCACTCTACAAGAGCTGCACAGTTGCCGTTACCTCTGGACTATGTTTCAAATATCCTCCAACAGCTCACACTGTGTGATATGGACCTGAGTCGTAAAACATACTGAGTGGATGACTTACATCATGTGGAAAATTGAAGTGGACAAGAGATGGAATCCGGCATGGGGACCCTGATCAGGTGCCTCTTTTTTTTTTTTTTTTTTTAAGGCATGGACTCACCAGGAAATAATACTGGATATATATATTTTTTTCTTTTTTAGCCGTTTCAAATGTTCTCCCTAAGATGCTACAGAATACAGCTTCTACGTTTAGCAAATTAAAAGGCTAAAGTGGGAACCAGAGAAAACTCCTTTCCTTTTAATATCCTTTCCTCACTTTCAGTGAAGGCTCCAATTTTGTTCACCCTATGCCCCAACTGCTGACCCCAGGATCCCAAAAGCTCCCTGTGATATGGTGCTGATACCACACAACTGCCAGGTGGGGCTTATCTTGTACTTTCTAAGTGAATAATGATGACCAAGTAGCCAACTCACTAACAGACATTTACTTCTGGAGGTATTGACTCCATCGCATCTAGTTTCCAAAGAAGCAGTTGGTCTAGTTTATAGAACTGAAATCAATGGCTTTATACTACAAACCACCCTGAAAGCTGTTTATCTTTCTTGTGGATTTTGTTTTAGTTGTTAATTTTGAAATACCATTTTGAACACTGGGATCTGTGAAAACATCAGGTCTCTAGAACCATAATTGTGAAAGAAACTTGCTTGTAGCTGCAACAAAGATAGAAACTCTTTCCAAAGAAAACTTACTTAAAAAGAAAAGAGTGGTCTCTCTCTGACCCCTTTTCTGTCATGACATCTCTTTCTGACCAAAGTTGAGAAAGATACTCTGCCTTAAAGGACTCATGTGTTTCTATTCAGAATATGAAATACTAAACTGGAAAAATGTGGCAGGCTTTTGGATGATGCTTTCTGTATCTGAGTATCCTGTTTCTTATAACGTGATGGCTGAACTTAGATTCCTTAAAAGCACTATCATTCATTTGCCATTCATTCAGCATTCTCCCCTTTGCTCAGAAAATAGTAAACTCAATTTTTGCGATGGTCAAGGGAACTTTTGACAATTTGATGAAGAAACTCAAGAGTGCAGAGGGTAAGCAAAGAGATATTTCTTCCTCATATCAGGAAGTAGCACTGAAGTGGTAAATATGCGGTTTTATATCTGTTCTCAGTATTGTACTGTGCCCTGCCTGCCTCTAGTTTTAAATTGGGAAGGATCTCAGAGAATTCTCTAAACAACAGCTATCTTTTCCATTTCTTTGATTTACCACCTCTATAAGGTGAGAGTAGGAGGAACTCATAACTAGCTCAGATTGAAGTAGGAGAGGTGCTATTTTCCTACTGCCCATTTCCTTACTGCTCTTTTTTCTCCCCTCCCCACCCCTGACCAGGGAATTTTACTATAACTTGTCAACTCACACACACAAAAAAATCTGAGCTGTGCTCTCTCACACTGTGGAAACAGAAACAGAGACATGACCAGGAGAGACAAGCGTAGCAATTGCTGGATGGTTCTATTGCACAAAGTGAGGAAAAAGGTCACTCGTTCAATGTTTAAGCCCGGCTTAATTGCCTAAGAAAATCCTGAATATGAGCGAAGGTAGCCCTTCTCTCTTCGAAAAATACATTGTTAGTGACCATCCAAATACAAAATTATAGTAATAACAACAATAATAGTATCCAAAAGGACATGAATGATTCTGGGAAAATATCTGATTAAAAATATGAAAATCAAAGAGGAATTGAAAACATCGAATTAGATTAAATCAATAATTGCCATCTGGGAACGAGTTTGCCCTCCAGGAGATGCTTGGCAGTGTCTGGAGACATTTCTGATTGTCAAAACTTGGCATCTAGTAGGTTGAGGCAAGAGGGGCCGTGAAACATTCTACAACATACAGAACATTCTCCACAACAAAGAATTGCTGATTTAAAATGTGAGTACCCCAGTTGAGAAACCTGCATTGTGTTAATTTTAAAATCTATTTATTGCAGGAGACAATGATGAAATGAAAAGAGTAAGGAAGAAATACTACATCATTTTTAGTTTTAAAATGGGATAGCTGGGGGTGCAGTGTAGTTCAGTGGTAGAATTCTCACCTGCATGGGGGAGACCCGAGACCCAGGTTCAATTCCCGGTCCATGTACTCCCCCCACCAAAAAAAAAAAAAAAGATTCAACAAATGGTGCTGCAATAATGGGATAGTCACATGGAAAAAGAATGAAGTGTGGCCTCCACCATACAGCATACACATACAAAAAAAAAGTAGCTGTATCATGCTATATTATGCTTAAAAAGAATGCACGAAGTATATCAAATGAAATATATCTTCCAAAAATCCCTGGATATTTCATTTAATGCAGATGCTTGTCACTTCAATAGTCACAGCCCTTTTACTAACTAACAAACTGAAACTCTAGTGCAATTCTGATATATCTAGGTTTTCTCTAGGATATTCTCTAGATTCAGAGTTCTGTGGGAATATACCCTCCCATATCTACCAGCACTGTATTTTCTGTTTGAGTTGAAACTAATCTTTTCCACTTTGTGTGTAACTTTCTGCTTAAATGTTGCTTCTAAAGACTCCCCAATTCCCCCAGGATGGAGTTAGTCACTTTCTTCTCGAGTGTTTCAGGAATACTTAGCATTGGGTGGGCCACGGTGGCTCATTGGTAGAGTTCTCCCCTACCGTGCTGGAGACCCTGGTTCAATTTCCAGTGCCTGCCTATGTTAAAAAAAAAAAAATATATATATATATATATATATATATATATATATACACACTTAGCAGTTACAATTCTTTTCACATGGTAAACATTATGAAATCTTACTTATCAGCCTATCTTCCAAAGCCTCCAGTCTGTGAGAGCCTCCAGACTGATTTTTCTTAAACCTGAGCACAGTGCCTGAAACATACATAGTAGTTACTCAACAAATGTTGACTGTGTAAATGAATGAGTATATACTTGGGGTTGTAGGATTCAGTTGATCTAGATTTGACTTTGTAGATCCAATGATATTCATTACTGTTAAAAACTTCCTCCATCTAAACCTTGCCTAAATAATATAAACCACATCACAAGTCACACCCTCTTCAGACATTAGAATCAGATGCCTGCAGAGTGCAGAGGGTTTGAGTGGACCAGGCACATAGCTCTGGAGGATCATTAAATGCCAGCCAATGCACCTGCAAACACCAGAAGGGGGCCAGGGAGAAGTTTCCAAAGGGACACGAGGGCATATAACTGTGCATTATTCTCCCCAAACCACTGGAGGCCATCTTAATGAACGAGGCTTCAGGAGCAGAAAACATTTAGAGATTGAATATTCTTACCCAAAAGAAAGAGACTGGGCATTACCTAAAAAAATTAAAAATCAGTGGAACTGCAAACAGAAGTACAGTGGCTCATAACAACATAAATTGTTTTAACAGAATCAATTTCTAGATTCTCAAATCCCATATGTCCTCTTCCTCACAGTGAAATGCCAGGTTTTTTTCCCTCCCCATGTCAGTATTCAGATTAGCTCTTCACCCAGATTATAAAGGAGAGGCACATATATGCTCACCCAGAATTTTGGCATGGTATATTACCCGGAAAGGTAAAATCTGCCAAGGGCCAAACAAAAAGACAATTTCAAATACTAGTCTTTGTACAACCTCCTTTGTTCAAGATACCACGATCCTCTGTGGGACATCATACCTTTCTGAGTTGACACATATTTTGGTTAAGTTCATCATTAGAAATTAGGTATTTTGGCCTCATTTGGGACCTTCAGAGGTCAGATGTATCATAGAATTGATTGAAGACAGTGAAAAGACAATTTCCATTTTATGCTATTACTTCTTCTATTACTACTGACAAAGACTGCATCACTCTTGAGAGTTTAATGAGAGCAATGCAAAGACAAATAGTATATGAAATAGTCAAAGTGCAAGAATCTTATTTCATCAAGGCAAAAAAACTTATTGCAGAAACCCGTGCCTTATTATCTTTCTTTGATTCACAATGATTAAGATGTGTACAAAGTAAGCTGTGAAATGCCAATCTATTGAAAAGTGCACCCTTCACAGCATTTTGACAATTCTCAGTGATGGGAAAAAACTTGGTGATTATTCTCATTTACCCTTGTCTAGAACAGTGTCTCAGGTGCATATTTTGCATGATTTCAAAAGAAGGAAGTAAAAAATTCTACATCAATTTTCAGTTTGGATGAAAGAAATAGTTACTGGATGTAAGTTGATATTTATATTCTTCAGATATTTTATTTGTACTCACAGAAGGAATATTTTTATTAGCTTTTGCCAAAAAATTACTGAATATTAGAAAATCATACTCAGTTTTTAGTTAGGTTCAAGTCTACTGGCTGACACATCCCAAACACTTTTTCTTTCTGCCTCTGCACATTTCTATTACATTTTAATGCATTTATATTATTTAACAAAATATGTTATGGAATCTATGGTAAATACACTTAATAATAATTTATGTAATTTAGCCTTACTTTCCTCTTAATAGCCTAATAATTATCCCAATTCTTTCTCTCCATTTAATTTTTACAAAGTTGGTTAAAATTTTCTTCTTTAGATAAAAACACTTATTTATATCTGGTTGTAGGACGAAATGCTCCCCAAATACAGTCAATTAAACAAGGTCCTGAATATTAGAACACAGTTTCATTTAATTTTTTTTTTTTAACATGGGCAGGCACCAGGAATCGAACCCGGGTCCTCAGGCATGGCAGGCAAGCATTCTTACCTGCTGAGCCACCGTGGCCCACCCAGTTTCATTTAATTTGCAATAATTCCTCCCACTGAAATGGCGATATGTTGTTCAAACTCTTCTGTCAGCTGCATATTCCTCCCTCCCCAAACTACCCAACAATAAAAGTTGCTTAATTTTTCAATCATACTGCCATCAATAAATTAAAATGGCAGCCTGCCTTTTCTTTAAGTGTAAGTGGAAAAGAAAGGATGTTTTCAGTCATGGTATGGCTGCAAGTATCAATTAGGGCTTTTATAAAAATATTAGAGAAGTTCAGTTTCAATATGGAATTTGATTAATGGATGAATTAAAAAGTTTATTTATATCCTACTCGTTGAAACCTAGAAATGCAACCAGTTTCTGTCTGCTAGCTAATGGCATATATAAAGCCACAAAAAAAATAATCCTATAGGTAAATACAGTAGTTGATTAGATTCATACTTGAATCTAAAAAGGAAACAACAAAAAAAATTCTAGAAGAGCATGACCCCTTACAATGAAAAAGCAAGCAAGAAAGAAAGAAAAAAAGAAACTCTATAATGGAGAGTATAAAAGGCCTGATTTGACTTAAAATATAACAGCAACAACAATAACAAAATTCTGAAATATAATATATTGCATTTAAATTTTCATAGGAAGGAAGATCATAAAAGGAAGCACTATGTCAATTTTTGTACAATTATGGAGAGAATTGTGCACAATTGACTTATTAGCATTTTTGTTTCAGGATATTTGAAAATCATACCACATAAATGAGGGAAGAGCAAAAGCTGAGAAAAATGAAGCAATGATTTTTTTATATTAACTGTGGATTTTATTTTGTTTGATGGATGGAAAATACATTCATGCAATATCAATATTTCAAGAGTTGAACATGATGATAAAGAGCTCTGCACTTGGAGTCAAATAAACCTGAATTCTTAATATCAGGAAGCAAACATTTTTAATTTTTATTATAAGACTGACATTTATTGAGATAAATAATATCTGTCACATAAGGAACTTAGTGTCTAGAACAGAGGAAACCTTCTTAACTTAGATAAACCAAATATATTCACATTTGAAGTGGGAGAGAAAATTAAGAAAAATTTTAGAAAGAATTTCTTGTAAGCTCTACAACTGCACAGGCACATTTTCATAGTATCAGAAACTCTGCATATGGAGGGCTATGACTAAAGTATAGATTATTAGCTACTTAAAGTCAGGCATCATGTTTTTTCATTTCCTTTATACCTTCCCCAACTCATATTAAATTTGTGTGTGCTCAAGAGGCACATGTTGAAGTCGACTAAATATATGGATCAATGGTCTCTACATATTTAAACACAGATAATTATTCTATTACCTAATCACTCAGATCTGTGAAAGATTTCTTTTCTACCTACCAGAAAACCAACCCCTGATATGTCAAAGGTAGTATTTCAGTTTAAAGCTAGGACTAACAGCAAGACATATTGTGCACAGAAATCTTGCGCTGCTAAGATGAAGACATTATAATGAGAACAAGAGAGTGAGCAGAATAACAATTTCCCAAACAGAAGACAAATTTTCTCCCCTTGGAAGTAGTGCCTCCAGAGAATACCAACAAGAAAACATAATACCTCAAACTGCTTGTCTGGGTTATATTTTCTTATCAGGCAATACATTTCTTATAGTGATGAAAACGAAAACGGATCCATAGGCTAATGCTGATAAGTTAACAGAGATAATGTGGTGGAGTAAACAGCAATTTATCATTCCACTGCTAAGAAACAAAAGGAAATAAAATTGTTAAAAGTCAGAAAGAAAGTGTAAAAGCATAACTGCATACATTATGTATATGAAAAACAGCATAAAAGTGAGGATAATTTGACAATTAGATAAAAAGTAAAAATACTTAAAATAACATTAACTGATTGTGAAAAGCAAGGAGGCTAGATTAATACTCTGTTTTCTCCTTGACTTAAAGTTTTTGTCATCTATAAAGCTTGGAAACAACAATCATAAAACAAAACAATGAAAAGGCAATATCAGGTATCACAGGGTAGCACACTGGAAACCTCAGCCATAGTGGACATTTCTATTATCCAAAAATGGGCTCTCAAATGCACTTTTTAGTCTTAGCCAATCACTATGTACATCTTTGCTTATCGAGTTTTAAAAGGGAAGTAACATTTTACCCTTTTGAAACTGAAAAATATTATCAATGGTTCTGTAAATTTACAAGCTATGTAATGAAAATCAAACCAAAGAGGCAAAAATTAAAATCTGTGACTCTATGGTAAATTGCCCTATTGTCAAATACTATAGAGCAACGCAAATCCTTAATGACAATTATCAAAAATAAAGCAATTAGAATAACCCTCACAAACATACCACTACCGAAAAAAAGAATACATATCTCACCATAATTTTATTAATATGATTAATATAGATTGTTCACCTGTGTAATTCACATTAGCATGCCAATGATCTGTATTGTCTAATTGTCAGTTTCTATTACTGAAATCGACACGTATACCTTATATCCATTCTCCATCATGGCTTAAATAACTTCAATTATCATTATAACGTGTCATTTGAGATTTGAGCAAAGACATGTTAGGGTTATCCAATAGATTTGTACCAGATGCAAAAAACATAAACAAAAATGTTTATTTGACAAGTTTATGCCAAATTAGTACAGAAGACATTACTACAAGAGGAGAACGGCCGTGTGGCCTGAGACTTGGGCTCCTTTACACATTTGCTCAAATCAAAAATATTTATGTGCAGCCAAGTACCATTTGTCAAGTCCTGCCATTCATTTGTCTCTTTTAAAGTGGTACACTATTGTATGTCTCCAAGACGCAGCTTCTTCTACTGTAAAGTGAGAATGATAACAGAATCTATATACCACGTATAATACATTTAGCCCAAGTCTAATTCCATACTACTATTCAAGTAGGCCAGCTTTGGTGACTAACCAAGCAAGTCAAAAGAAAGATTCCTACTGTGATATCACAAGGACTTTCCTGTCCCTGAGACTATTAGTTATTAATATGACTAACATTAGACATGATGCCACGATAAATAACTTTTCTTTTATATGGGGTTTTAAGTACATTTTTTAGTTAATATTTTGTTTTGTTATCATTAGTGTTTAACAACTTTTTGGCTTTTAATACAAGGCAGGTCTTTCCACACTACATAAAATAAACTTAAAAAACCTTACTAATACCAAAAATAAAATCACTTTTCCAGTTAAAGTTCTTTACCTCAAAATAATCCAGAAATAGATTTGCAGTGTGGAGAGGTGTGTGGAAAACACCAGAACCATTTGTTTCATAACTGCTGATTCGCATTTAAAGCTTTACATTAAAGTCATGTAATAAAATTCTTAAGAAAATTCCTGGTTAATTAGTGACATTAAAAAAAGATGACCCTCCATTATTATTCTTATTGCTTCCTCATAGCTTTCACTGTGCTTTTCTCATGAAATATGCTTTTAAAAACAACTAAAAATGAAGTAAAAAGATAAATAAATGAATTTTAAAAAAGAAAAGGGTAGTTTCACAAAAGAGACAGACTCAAGAGAAGAACATTTTCATTAAGGAAGTTGTCTCAGATTTTTAAATAAAAAAAGGGATTAGCTTGATATGGAAAGCATCAGCAAACTGACTTAATTTTAAGGATAGTTTTGATTTATGGAAACTGAGCTGCAGATCACAATGTGAATATGGCACTGACTCTATAGTGTACAATCTTTTGAGTTTCGTACCTTTATTCTAGTATACGTGCTGTAGAGACTCAATTCTCCCACCAATTTTCTCTATATGGAAAACTGAACAACCTAATGGCTTTTGCTCTTCCAAATACACTCTTTTTGCATATCCTCACCCTCTTTCAAACTTTTCATTTACTATTAAATATCATAACGTGTCATCAATGAATATTGGCAATACTACATGGTTTGGTAGCAATCTAGAAAATCCAGAACATACTAATATGGAATTTTGTCATCAATAATAGGTCTTGCTCCATCACTTTTAAAATTGAAATATCATCCCCCTACCATAAAACCCATCCTTTGAAACTATTCAGTGGCTTTTACTATTTTCATAAGATTGTTCATCCCCATATCTATTCCAGAATATTTTCATCAGCTTATAAAACTATCTTGTATTTGTTAGCAATCTCTCCCTTTTCTCTCATTTCCCTGGCAACCACTGATCTACTTTCTGTCACTGTAGATTTGCTTATTCTGGAAATTTTATTTGAATTGAATCATAAAATGTGTTGGCATCAAAATTTAATCACAAAATTTAAAACACTTGTAGAAAATCTGTGGACCCTTGAGAAAAACGGCAACAGTAGAGTTCAATAAATATTAATATAGAGTCATAGAGGTGGGCGGAGAAATGTGATGGAGGAAAACCAGGGAAATTATTGCAAGTAGAATGCTGCTTAATGTTCTACTTACAAATATCCAGTCCCCAAAGCTTACTGAGTCAAATCTCCAGGCAAAAAGCCTGGGAATCTATATTTGTTTAAAAATTTCCTGGAGATTATGTTTAGCCAGGTTTTGCAAACTTTGATTTAGGCCATATCTGATTCATTTCTAATTCGGGTCATTTCTAGCAATTGTTTAATTCAATAACCCATTTGTAAATATCAAAATTATTTAATTCTGCTATTTTAAACAATAGAAAAAACATATCAATATAAGATTGAAATAATAATCACATATGTTAATATTTGCATAACTTTTTAGTTTGTTTATCAATGGTTAATTGTTTAATTGTTTGTCTTAGACATCTACAGATGTGCACAATTAAAAATTTTTGAAATGAAAATTAAACATATTTATTCAGCTTTCTTTGTTCTTGTCTTCATTTATTTTACAGTGCTACACTTACTCATGCAAATCAATGCAAACAGGCAAATTATGCTTCTGCAAATTATTTCATTTATAGTTCTAATAGAATCATAATTACCTGAAAAAAGTACTTACTTGATAATACAAATGTCATGAACACTTTAAATATAGTTCCTTACTTTACCAAAATCTGGTAAATAACTGAAGACATGATAGAAAAGCTAAATGGCTTAATTACTATTTAGTCAATACTGTGTACCAGTAAGTATATTTTATTTTACATTTCTTTCGCAAATGTTGTTCTCTATATCTGCTTAAAGATATATAAATAGTCAAATTAGCTTGATTACCCTATTAAATTTTAGTGCAATTTTTCTTTTTTAAATCCATTACTCAATCTACATACATGATACAAGATTTGCCAAATTGAATTGCTAGAAGGTTATACATGATAAATAACCTTAAAGTAGAAATGCTGACATTATGAAACTGCTGGAAAGAATGTGATTGAATCAGAAATGATACCATCCTCTTTTCCCGATAAACAAAAGGCAGATTAAAATATATGCCCCACATGTCATTTGTAAATAGGAGGACAGGAGAGAAAACAGGTAGGGTCATAATTTTGCATAACTACTGCAGCATATTTTGGGGAAAAAATACACTTCTCAAGCCAATTCTTTGTTTCTTCTAACAGATAATGTAACGTACATTGCTCCAACATTTCCAAGACCTTTAAAGTGTCTTGATTCTCCTCAAGTGATTTCTATTTCTTCCTGTATAATTCTGAATTCTTACATCTCTACTTCATGTTAATTCCTGAGAAATCTTTGTAACTAAGATTGATAGGCATAATGTTACATTAGTGTTTGGAATTGTAAGCTCCAGTCAACGATATTACAGTACATTGAAAATATCCTTCCAAATTTAAGAGCAGAAGACGTGTTTTTACTGACTTACATTTAGTTTCGAACTTACTTTGACTTCTTGTATTTTTTTCTTTTTTTGTTAGTTTGTTTGATTAAACTTATACTAACTCTAACTTCTAATTCTTCAGTTATAGGTTTCTATGTCCCGAGGCTCTATTAAGTAGATAATATTTTGTAAAACATTTAAGTCATTATTAAAGGATCCTTTAGGTTAATCCTTTCATAAGGTGAGGAATTTCCTATTAAAAGTAATCACCAGTATTCTGTTTAATCAGATTTTTTATTTCATGTTTCCATATGCAGAATTTATTTCATCAATTACATTTACCCTTAGAAATTTTGTTTCTTTACTCTTCTTTCAGTGTGTCTCTGCTTTTTACTCTCATTCAGCCTCCTCTTAGTCTTCTTAGTAGGTTGTATTTTTAAACACTGTTAAGTAGTTATTAGCCGCCTTTAACCTTTATCTCAATATATCCAAAATAATTTTTTTCCAACGTTCCCAAGGTTAAAATTGGTGTATGCCAGTAGAATGCACCAAATACTTCTAGTTTTTCATTGTCAGACAAATACTTCTATCTTAAACCATTAAAACACCTTCACTGTTGTGTCATATTGTGCCAATATGAAACTTACAATAGGTTAGCCATAAGGAACCATAGGCTCTGAAGCTCAATTGCTTGGGACTCTTAATCATCTTGTTCTGTTTACAGTTGAATCAAAATTATTATATGTGCTAACAGATCTTGCTGGATATCATAAACTGCACTAAATCATGCAGTACAGCAATAATGTTTGATTTGAAAAACAAATGTGTGCATTCAGATGATACACGTGGCACAGGTCTGAGGGCTACATTTTAATCAAGTCAGTATAAAGGCATATTTAATGTTCCATCCACAAACCTGGCTCTTGTGCTGGCTTCCATGTTTTTCCTTTGCCACTTATTTCAGTTACCTCCCTTCATCCCTAAGAAAAATTGTGGTTGGTTACATAAAGCATCTTGCTCTCATTCTGATGAGGTTAAAGAATTAGCACTCTGCACAGTAATCATGTGTCCCTCTCTCTCTACGTTATTGCCTGAAGAATTTTTTGTGTTTTTTACCTCATATACCAAAGAAATACGAAGTGATTTAATTTTCAATTTTATATTTTTATCCTTTGGAGTCATGATGAATAATCACAAGGATAAACAAGTATGTTTTAAAAATCCAAAAGGATAATAACTCTATTGTATTCATTGTTTCAAAAGAGAGGCCCCCTAAAAAGTATTGCCTTTTAGAAACTTTAAAAATATTACCTAGCGTGAGACTGGATGAATATATAATTTATGAGTCACGAGCAGTTTTAAAAATCACAATAAACTAAAAACTTACAAATTTAGAATAAACTCAATATTTATAAGATGTCATAGTGACTCTTAACTTCAATTAATGTACACTGAAACTATAATTATTTCTGAATCTGAGAGAAACATATTTATTTTATAAATGACTAACAATAGCAATTAGAATTCTATTGCAACAAGGGGAAACAATATGATTGCTTTGAAAGTGCCATAAGCATAGACAAATATGTTAATATTGAGCCTGAATAAAATAGCAAATTCATTTGCATGAAAATTGCTTTGCACTACTTTTTAAAATTGGTAACTAATAAAGAATTATAATTCATCATTGCATTGTGTCTAGAATAATTTTTTAATTTTTGGAGAGTACAAGAGGAGCAAAATGTCTTGAGAGATTGGTCATATTTTTCAGGATACTTCCATTTATCACTTAGAATTGAACAGACTACATCAAGAAAAATTTCTTCCATCAATAAATATCATTCTACTTTTTTTTCAAAAGCTTATTTAGATCCTCCTCCTTCTAGGTAGTGTACTAGGATGTAAGTTAGTTGATTAAGTTAAGAATTTAAAGGTCAAAAGAATTATAAGGGAGGGTGCAAGGGTAGTTCAGTGGTAGAATTCTCGCCTGCCATGCGGGAAACCTGGATTCGATTCCCGGCCCATGTATTTCCCCAAAACAATCAAACAAGCAAACAAAAAAACAGAATAGACAAATAAACAAAAAGACTCAACAAATGGTGCTGCAATAATGGGTTACTCACTTGCAAAAAATATGAAACGTGACCCCCACCATACAGCATATAAAATAAAAAACAAGAATTATAAGATGACAGCCTAAATGGTAGAAAGAATACAGACATCAAAGAATGGCTATAGATCCAAGCCTCAGTGCTGTCAATTACTAAGTATATGACCTCAGACAAGACTGAGACTTTATTTACTCAACTATAAAATGGAAATTATAAAACCTAACTTGAAGATTTACTGAGATTTATTATAAATAAGAGATCACACATTCAAGTTAGCCAGGGAGAGCCCCATTTTACATCTTCTACACACATATATTACTAACATTGTTTCCTTTCCATCTCAAAATGAACAGTAACGATAATAAAAATCAGATGGCTATTCTACTTATTCAAATCTAGTAGGCAGTTAATAAGTAACATCAGGACATGGTAATTATTATAGAGGTTTTAATGAATCAAAATAAATGGAATGTTTAGTTTAGCTGTATATAGTAACACAGAGGGAAAAGAATCACAGAAAAAGACCATTCTGCAGTCTAAGACAAGAACATCTTATTAATGAATCATTACTGAAAATAATAAAAATAATCCAAAACACTAAGAGAGTGAAAGAAGAAGCAAGTTGAAAATTAAATGGATTCATATGTATTCATCCGACATGAATATTTTCAAAGCTTAAAACAAAACTATAAATCAGTAGTGTGGTATGATAAATGTGAACAATTCTTTTTAGCTACTACTATTTGGAAAGCTTTAAAAGACAGGTTGAACAGTAAAATAATAGAGTACAAGTATTTTAGTATAACCAGAACAAAGTTTAAGAGCCCTGAGAAAGTAGTAGATCAGTCTCGAAAAACAAAGACCAAATCATAGAAAGTTGTGTAGGCAATACTGAGTTGGCCATTTATAATATTCAAAATCAAACTCATTCATAGAAAAACAATACTAACACAAACAACATCAGCAACAATAATTTTTAATGGTTAATCAATGCTTAAAATATGCTTTCTGATATAATAAATGCTTTACAAGCAGCAACTCATTTAGTCCTCCTAGCAGCCCTCTGTATTGCACTATTGTTAGCATATCCATTTACAGAGGTAGAAACCCATAAAGCTGAGAGATTAAGTAATTTTCCTCTAATCACAATTAGTGTGATTAAATAATTTGCCTCTAATCACACATTAGATTAGTAAGTGGTAAATCCAAAGTTCAAACTCAGGCAACTATAGTCCACAGCCCTCATTCTTGACAGCCACATAATACTTCCTCTCCAGTTTGGTAGATGAAGGACTCTAAAATCTGTGTTTTGGAAATTTCTGTTTGCTTCAGTGTTGTGTATATTGTGCAGTGTAGAGAATGGATTGGAAAGGAACAAACAGAGCAATTAATAAGATTATAGAATTCACATAAGAAATAATAGTGTCCTGAAATAAAGTAGTATAATGAGGAAGAAGAGAAGCTGATGCATTATAAAATGATGATGTGTTGGAAGCCAGTAACATCAATAAGACTGGAAGACAGTTAGGCAAAGGGCAGGATGAAGGTGCCACTCGAATTTCTTCTTGGGATTACAAGTGAATGGCGGTGCGATTGGATATGAAACGTTCAAGAGGAGATGATCAACTCAGCTCAAACATATTGAGTTAGAGCTGCCAGCTTGACACCCAGGTGAGGCTGTCCAGAAGGCAGCTGGATATGTGGTTCCTTAGCAGGCAGAAGGGATCTATATAGAAGATACAGACATGAGAATCATTTGTAAATAGTAGCTCATTGATATCATGTGATTGAATAAAAATATTCAAGAAGTTTGACACAGGCACTTGAAACTAAGGAATTTTTGAAAAGTGACTTTATCCAGTAGCTCGAATTCCCCTTATACCAAACATTTCCCCTCTTAGTCATGAACAAATACTTCCTTTTTTTTAAGTAAAGATTGTAGTGAATAGTAAAATGGTTCAGAAACAAGAAGACAAAGGAAATAGCAATGTAATTCAGAAACTGAATAATCTACAATCTAGAGCAACCAAACCCTAAGGATTATATATGAAAAGTAATTGAAAAGATGCAGGTTGTTCTTTCCAGCATCCTCCCATCTACAGCAATTTGCACCTCCCCCAATGGGCCAAGCAGCACTGGGTGATGTCATCAGCATCGGATTTCTTCAAAGACAGAGACTTAAATGGGGTATAACAAATAGACTTTTATATTTCCTGCTTTCGGAGTTAAAGATAATAAAGAACCTTCTGTCGTATGAAATTTTCAAATAAAAAGTGACAAGAATATGAAAAGGGACCCCAAAATATCAATTTGCTGATTTCTTCCATTTCACTCTGAATAAAATACTATCTTTCATATTCATAGTGAACTTTCCAATAATTTGCTAGGATAAAGAAAAATCACCCCTTATTTGTATGGAATGAAAATGCCTACTGCTAATAAGAGATATAAATAGTGAAACGCACTTAAATAAATTATTTACTATCCCTTCTTTCTCTGAGAAAATAGCATTTTCCCCAATAATCTAGAATACAATTTAGTTTGTTAAAAAAGAAAAAGTTTTAAAAACAGATGAACAAAATTCTAAAATTGGAGTACATTTTTTAAAAAAATCATATTATTTCAGTCAAATTTTCTGCATATTTCTTCATTTTTAGTAAAATATTTCAAATATATCTTATTTTCAGTGGAAATCTTTTACAGTGACATTTAATACACACCCCGAAAGGCTTAAACATTTTAGGTCCTCTTTCTTTAACACTTAAATGTATATATTTTTCTGACAATGAGTCAGCAAAATTGAAAAAGCTCATTTTCAAATTAAGTTCTTGTATTATTCAGGGTTCTCTAGAGAAACGGAATCAACAGGGAACACCTGCAAATATAAAATTTATAAAAGTGTCTCACGTGACGGTAGGAACGCAGAGTCCAAAATCCACAGGGCAGGCTGCGAAGCCGAAGACTCCGATGGAGGGTCTGGATGAACTCCACAGGAGAGGCTCACCAGCCGAAGCAGGAATGGAACCTGTCTCCTCTGAATCCTCCTTAAAAGGCTTCTGGTGATTAGATTAAGCATAATTCATTGCAGAAGACACTCCCCTTTGGCTGATTACAAATGGAATCAGCTGTGGATGCAGCTGACACGATCATGTTCTAATTCTATGAAATGTCCTCATTGCAGCAGACAGACCAGCACTTGCCCAACCAGACAAACAGGCACCACCACTTGGCCAAGCTGACACATGTCCCTCACCATGACAGTTCTTAAATTAAGACTTTTCACTCTCTTTCTTCTTTTTCCTCTATTCCTAAAATTTCCTTCTCAGCCACCTGAGTTTCAGTACAGGATATGAGAATAGTAACTCGCTTGAGATCACTGTAAAGGCCTTTGATTTTCTCTACATCTGTCAGTTTAGTTTGGCTTAGATGATATCACTGTGATTCTAAGATGAAACAAATTACTGAATACCTAAAAGATTTGAAATGAAAATGTCCCTTGCCTTTTCTGGTGCTTACTTTTCCAACTACTTTTATAAAGCTCACAGAGGAGGCATCGAGACATCAGAGCATCACTGTGAAATCTTTGAATACTTTTCACGTAGTTTCACAGATGCAACTTTTGCATGTACAGTTTTCTCTGACAGGATTCTTCTTTACCATCCCTTTTCTCCTGCAGAGAATCTTAACTGTCCCTAAAAACTTCACTAAACTGAATGCCTTCCAGAGCCACACACGCTCCCCTCAGCACAATTTCCTCATCAAACTGTCCCTCAAGCTCTTGTGAAAACTTCAGCATGTATCTGTTGACCAGAAACTATCTGCTCACTTTTATTCTTGAAAAGTAATACACTCATATCAGAAGCATCTTATTTTAGGTCATGACATATTCATGCGTTCTCATTTGCCGATATTTTGATACTGGACCACGGCTTTCTTTTTAAGTGTGAACTGATGTTCAGTTTTGTATCACATTTTTCAACACCCTCGCAAACACACACACACACAATTCAAGTTTTGTCTCTCTCAAATGGAATGAAAAATTAAAGACACACAATTTTGAAGAAAAACTCATTTCAGATTATGATTTTTTCCTCACCCTTTGCAGGATTATTACCCTACTCTAAATTAATGATAATTATTAGTAACTTATGTTTATCAATTATTTCCTAAAGTAGTCTGCTCAGTTCTCCATAAATTATATTAACTTTTCCTTTATACCAATATTTATCTATTTATGTAGTATTTAATTAAATTATACAAATATAAAATCACAATTCATGGTGGTTGTAAAGTGTAGTATTGCTTTATTTATCAAACTGTTTGGAGGTGCATGGTATATATTTCATTATCATTGTTTATTATAATTTAAGCTGTATATCTGTTGTTAGTCTATTTTACACATATTAAATATTTCACTAATTAAAACAATAAAGAACAAAAAGTTCAATTGTCATAAAGAGGATTAGGAAAAATTACTAGCTCTCTTGGTAAGCATGAAACATTATTGGTGGTAAAGTATATAAGCACCCCCAAATTAACCCTGACTCTCAGTGTGTCAAGGACATCCATCAAGTATGTGTTACAGTAGAAAAGGACAACATCATTTAATGTAGTGCATTTCGATTAAGTGGAATTCCTTTAAGGGAGCGTCTCCTATATTTGAAAGCAGATGTCTGTCCCTTCTGCTCATATGTAAGGTTCTTATACAGAGGGCCTAGCTTTTATTTTGTCATACATTATTCTGAAGGTTTAGAACAGTGCTGATGTCATATGATGTTAAATATTTTCCAGTGAATAAAACTGTTGAATAACTGAAATATATCCACATTCAATTTACTTGTGCTTCTCCCTGCCACTTAAGAAATTAGGTAGTTCATATTTCAATATTTTGTCATTCACATCTTGCTGCTTCTCTTAATTATTCGGAACTAATTGGGCAATAGAATTTGCAATGTTCAGGTTGTAACCACATGGTGAGTCATAGGAAAACGACTTTCAAACTTCATGTGATACTTGATGTTTGCAGGCATGAAATGAAACTGCTTCTAATGTCTCATTAAACAAGACCTTTCAAGTGCCCTGCAGTATTCTGAAACTTCTACCAGAATTATAGAAATGATTTTAAAAGTTGCAATCATATTTTTCCTAGAAATGGAAAGAGAAGTATTTCAAATCTGTGTTTCCTGAGATCAGACTGGACTTCTAGTCTTAAAAAACATTGCATGCTGTGCTGGTTTGAAAATATTATGTACTCCAGAAAAAAACATGTTTTAATCCTGATTCAATCTTGTGAAGGCAGCCAATTCTTTTGATCCTGATCCAACATTGTAAGTGGAAACTTTTGATTAGATTATCTACATGGAGATCTGACACACCCAATTGTGGGTGTGATCTTTTGATTAGATGGAGATGTGACTCCACCTGTCTTAGGTGGGTCTTGATTTGTTTACTGGAATCCTTTAAAAAAGGAAACATCTTGGAGAACTTAGGAACAATAGAGCCAACAGAGAGAGAGCTGACACAGATGTGGACATACGGAGAAGAGAGACATGGATGTTTGGAGATGCTTAGCAAGAGAGGCTGAAAGCAGCAGAACCCAGGTGCAAGACACCAGCAGATGGCAGCCACATGCCTTCCCAGCTGACAGAGGTGTTCTGACTCATCAGCCTTCTTTGAATTAAGTTATCTTTCCCTGGTTGCTTTAGTTTGGATAATTTTATAGGGCTAGAACTATAAACTTGCAACATATTAAATTCCCCTTTTATAAAGGCCATTCCAGTTCCGGTATATTGCATTCCAGCCACTGACAAACTAGAAAATAATGCCTTTAGAGAGATATTGTATGACAAAATTAACCACCATCACTAACAACACTGAGGGCTTTTGACTGGATATAGAGACAAACACCTGGTTGTGATAGCATTTGCATCCAGGATTAATTCTATCCTTGTTCAGATAAAAATACTTTATAAATTCTATAAAACATAATGTTCCTTTTTATAAACAGTCATCCCACACTATCAGTTTATAGGCATCAGAAAAAACAGTAATTTCAGATCCGATTGTTCTTTGTGATGTTCAAAGACCAAATGATTAAACAGAGATGCATTCCCACTTCTAAATACACCAAGATAAGTGGTCTTTCTGATTTTCTCCATTATGATGAACATGATAAATTTCTGAAAATCTAACCCCTAAAGATATCTACTGAGGCAGTGCCCACGTGACCCCAAACCATTCAGAGAAAAGTGGAAAATTTAACAATCCAAATGTTTCCCCATAGCTGTGCTTTTGGCATCATCGATAAAATACAGGAAAAGCACTGAAACCTTTGCTTTTAGTCTGTATATTGTAAATCACTTATATGCAGCAGATTTGAGCAGCTTCCCCACTGAGCAATGAACTTTCACATCAAGAACGGTCTTGAAGATGAGCATCTGCCTAGGAACTGCACTAAATAAATGTGCAACCTCAGTCAGCTGAACCTAAGTTAGAGAGATGTTATAACATCTAAAATCTAATGCCTTTTTAAAAATAAAATACATATTGCTTGTGGATAAGGAGAGGATTCTGGAAGTATATATGTCGAACAATTCTGTAAATAACTCATATATCTTGTCATGTTTTTTTTTGAAAAATTTATAACACTTTATCACTTTGCAATGGTTTCTGGAGAGATTTTAGCTGTAGAATCTTTTGATAAATGAAATTTTACATAGAAAGTCACTGTGAAAAATATACAGAGGGATGCTCCCGTAAATGCTTGGAAAACTGTTAAAAAGGCCCCATAGATGAGTTCTATAGAGTACTGTTTGTAAACCACTAGCCTATGCTATAATACCAAAACTCCACCTACTTTACATGCCTTCCATTAGCCTTTCACAAACCTTACCTTTCTTTCATGTATTGATTCCAAAAACATTCATTAAACAACACTTATGTGCTGGCCACTGTGCTAGGCACCAGGGAAACAAATATAAATAAGATTCTGATCCCTCTCTGAAGGAATGTTATTCTAGAAGAAAAGACAGACATATAAAATAAAACCTTAATATCATGTGATTTGTATAATTATAGACCTGAGTTCCTCATACAGTGCAGTCACAAAAGAAGCAATGATCAAGCCTACACGGTTCAGCAAGAAAAGACTTCACAGAAATGTAGGTTTTAATTGAATCCTTAAGAAAAAGGTATGGGGAGAAAAGTGATGCATGGGAGTGTGCTGTACGAATACAGGGGAAAATTTCATTTTGGGCAGAGGAGACTGTATGCATAAATCCAGAGGTGTGAAAGAGTGTAATGTCCTTGAGTGGCAGCATACTTTGGTATGGCTGAAATGTAGGATGCGGAGGGACTTGAAGTTATAGAACAAAAATGAAATGGGACATTTTCCCATCATCAAAAAGGCAGCAGACTTTGATACGCCCATGCAGATCGACGTTACAAAGCAATAAACCTACTTATAAAGAATATGTCTTTTAATATCAAATTTGACTCCTGGTAGTCTTAGTTACTCACCTTATATTTGAAAGGAAATGCTAGGCGTCCTTCTTCACTTGCAAGCTGGAGGTAGTATCTATTTCACAGGGTTAATTTAGAGGTAATTTAAATTAATGAATGTAAAATCAGTGCATAACAAGTTATTATTGGCATGGCCACTGTTTTCATTCCTCTGGTCTTTGACTCTTACCACATCTGAGCCTTTGTTTAGACTGTGTTCCTAAAACACATAGGACGAATCTTTTCTAAAATCTGTCTATCTAAAATAGACTCATTCTTCAGTCCCAGGCCAAATTCTACCTCCTTCTCCTATCTCTTCTGCCTGTCAATGTCAAAAACACTTATATTTAGCATCTCCTACGTAATTTTAAAAAATCAGTATCATCACATATGAAATATATAAATTATGCATTTGTGTATGTTTGGCCACCCAAGCCACTTTGTAAGCTCTTTGAAGATGATAACAATACTCTTTCATTGCTTTGGCAACCCCTCATGTCACCGCCAAACCCTACTTCAGTGCTAGCCACAAAATACTTTCCTTTTTTAAAAAATTCTTTTTCCCCACAATGAACACAATCCTCATGAAGACCTCTATTATTTTAATTACCTCCTACTTTCCCATTTATTATTGCCACATTATCTGGTTTTATACCCAGCTTGCAACCGCATATTAATTCTTTTCTAGAATGTTCTTATCTGTATCCTACAATTATCTGTACCCGACACCATATCCAACACATCTGTCCTGCCAACTCTGGCTCTGTGATACACTGCAACTTGTGTTATCCTAGATAGTCAGGTGTTGCTATAGAAAGTCATAAAAACATGCTAATTATTTTCACTACATATTCATACACCATAAATGCAGAGAGACTTTGTAGTCTAACCAGGGATTCTTTAATTTTTTCCAGAGTCCTAATTTCATTTGTCACAGATCACGCAACACTTAGTTTACTTTCAGCTCCCTGTCAATCTCCTTCATTTTGAGCAAATCATTCTAATCCTTAGTTTGTCGGAAAAAAAATGTTTGTTTTCATAGTTCCTTGATATGCCTTGCAATCTAAAAGTATCCACGGTTCTTCACCCATCCTCTCTCTTTTCCCTATTTTATATGAAGTATATGTTCAGCTCCCAATTCTGTTCCTTGACCATGTACATTTACTTCCTCTAGATTCTTATTCCATCATATATTCCATCTTTACACAGTCATTTTCTCCTTTATTTAACACTTTTTTTTTTGCCCAATAATAACATTATCCTTCTTTTAAAGAAACTATTTCAAGTTTTTTCATGTTTTTCACAGCATTATTCTACCAAATTTGACTTTGGGTTCTAACACAGGAGAAAACCTTGTTTACATGGCCTTCAATTTTTCATCACCCAAGCACTTCTCAAATCCTTGCCATTGGGCATTCATCACCACTGCCTGAATAAAACTATTAGCTTGATGATCACCAATGAGTCCATAATTTCCAAGGCAAATAATCAATTATCAATATTTCTCCCCGTTCACTTATCCTCTGCAAATGTTATGTTCTTCCTTGGCTCCTTTTCTGTCTCTTCCAATAATTGTTCTTCTTTTACTCACCTTCCAAATGCAAATATCCAAGATTGTCAGTAAAATATAGCTGTTAATAATCACTTCACATTCTTCCCTGAGACCTATGAAATTAACTTTAAAAATAGGAAAATAAATTCCATCATGAACTTTAGGAAACTCCAAGTCAAGAACTAAAAAATCTAGATTAAATCAAGGAAAGCCTAAGGTAACACATAACTCTCCAGAACTAAAGCACAGCACACAATTCTTTGAAAATGAAAAAATTCTGAGAAAACCAATAGGTAATAATTGATTTGAAATAAAAAGGTACTGAGGATGTAAATCAATCATGGGAAAAGCAAGGTTTATTTCGTGACCAAATCTTATACTAGAAATACTAGAGAAGTAGGGGCGAAGGAATGAGGGAATATATATGCTATATTTTGCTAACTTGGTCTGGACCATAAATTAGGAGAAACCACTTGGAAGTAAATTAAATAGGGAACAGAGACAAAACAGTAAGAAGCTTTGTAGAAGAGAATCCAAATATAAAGCTCAAAGCTTATTAAACAAAAGTTCAGTAGATTGCCTACATTCCGTCTGGATATTCAACTTCCCCCAAAGTGGAGAGCACAGAAAGTTGTAAATGTGCTTACCCCTTCTGACAACACAGGTGCAGTGTATACAAGCAGATATTGTTCTGAGACAATTAGAGCCGTCAAGTGTCCCAAAAGTACACCGTTGTTCCTCTTCATTGTCAGTAGATGAACTGGTATGGAAGAGAGAGGAAAGTGCTTGTACAAGACATACAAAAGATCAGAAAAAAGAGTATAGTAAATTGAGGGAAGTTTAAAGTGAACTGATAGAGTGCAATTTAAAAAAAAGCAATATGTTCACTGAAAGAAATGTCAGAAGCAATGGAAAAAATAGAATAGACATCTCATTTCTGAAAAGAAAATCAAGGGAAAATTTTAGGAAATTGTACAAAATAGAATGGGGAAAATCATAAACATAATTAGAGAGAAGAAGGGTAAACTAGGTATAGAAATCTAACATTTATAAAATTAGTGTTTCTGAAGAATAAAATAGAAAGAAAAATCTAAAGGGATTATAAGCAATAGTCGTGAATCCACTTAAATGTAGAATTAAAGAAAAATAACTGCAAGAATCTGTGCTGCACACATAATGTAAATATTATAAATGTTGAAAGAAAAAGTAAGTATGTAATATTAAAATAGCAAGATTCTGGGTGGTGGCAACAGTGGCTCAGTGGCAGAATTCTCACCTGCCATGCCAGAGACCAGGGTTCGATTCCCGGTTACCTGCCCCATGCAAAAAAAAAAAAAAAAAAAGAAAAAAAAGAAAACTTTTGTTATAATGGAGGAGGTAGTTGAGATCAAATGAAAATCTGCTACTTTTCTCCTCTTCCACATGGGAAAGTAACTGCTGTCTCAACTTAAAATTTTAGTACCAAAATAAGTAAAGTTTAGTACATTATTTTAAGAATTACAGTTAACCTCTAGAAAGTAATTATAAAAATGGAAAGAAGGAGGAGCAAAAAATAATCAAGTGATGTTTCCACTAACATTAGACAAGAAATTATATATAGTTTTAGCAAATATGCGCACAAGTGTTGCTACATCCTTCATTTAGCCTTATTTTTCCATAAATATATGATTTATAAAATGTCATTATACTTTTCAATAATATACTAAATTTTATTAAACTATTTTTCAACAATATTGTATAGGAACTCTTATTTGATTAATATGTGATATAGTATATCAGGTTTATCCTATTTGGTGTTCTCTGGATTTTGGGGGATGTGCATATTCACCTCCTTTGCTAAATTTGGGAAGTTTTCTGTCATTATTTCTTTAAATATTCCTTATACACCCTTCTCTCTTTCTAATGTGTTCTGGGACACCCATAATGCATATATTTGTATGCTTGATTGTGTCCTACACATTTCTTGGGCTCTTTGTACTAAAATTTTTATAATTCTCTTTTCTCTCCATTCCTCAGCCTGACTCGTAATTCTCTTGTCTCTGAGTTCACTGATTGTTTCTTCTGCCAGCTCTAATCTGCTGTTGAAGCTTTCCCGTGACTTTTCTTTTTTCATCTCAGTTGTTGGGTGGTCAGTTCTAATAGTTCAGTTTGGTTTCTTTTGAAAATTTCTATCTCTTTATTGCGTTTCTCACATTGTTCGTTCATTGTTTTCCTGATATCATTTAATTTTCTTTCTCTGTAGTTTGCTTCATTCCTTGAGCATTTTGAAGATCATTTTTTTAAGAGTCTTTGTGCAGTATGTCCATAGTTTGGTCTTTGTTGATGTTTTCTGTGTTTGTATCCTCTTCCATATGACAACATGGATGAACCAACGGAATGATGGTAGATATGTTTTTCTTGCAGATGTATTACATGGACATAATTTCTTGTTTCCTTAAGACCACTTTCCCTGCCTGACCCCTGGTTTGGAGAAATCTATTCCTTCTCTCCGTGGTTTCCTCTTCTTGTTTCAGTTTGAAACATGCATATGATTTGCAGATTTGAAATATCTGAAAAAACAGATGACTGATATTCTCCAGCACCGCATCTCTGAACAGCTTTCTCTGGGATGTGTCTGGCAGGAAGCACTGTTCCCGAGTGAATTCAGTGGCTACATCCTCCAAACTCACTGACATCAGGGTCCGCATTAGAAAGAGCTTAGCTGATGACTCTCTTCCTCTGGGTTTCCACTCATAACCAGATAAAGCACTAGATGACCAAAGATATAAAAATATGTAGGTGGTGGCATCAGCCTCCCTCTGTGGACGTAGCCCAAGATGTCTCTGAGCCACAGGCACCTTCTCTATTGGCCCTACCACAGACTAATCAATTTTGTACAAAAGAAATACATATTATTATCTAGAGTATTTTCAGTTTTAAGTTACAGAAAACACAATGCACTCTGGTTGAAACAGAACAGTAAATTTATTTGGTTCATTTGTTTAAAAATTCTAGGAGTCAATAGACTTTAGTTATGTTTTGATCAAGGACCTGGCAATGATTCTTTAAAATGTTTTCAGTTCTGATATTCTCCAAGTTCAACTTCAAACTCAGGCTGACTTCCCTCCTGGAAGAAAAACCACTTCCTCAATTCCAGAGTTCACATTTCCCATAAAGAGAATGTGAAGCATCTAATGTTTTTCAAACACTGAACAAATGCCCCATTCTTCACTTCCATTTGACAAACCCTGTAACATCCCCAACCTTTAACTGATTATTAAGAAAAGAGAAACGGGATTCAACTATACTATTGATTCTCAACTTTACTGCTGATGTATTAAATGACTTATTAATATTTAGACTGCCTTCTCCAATATGGTATCTACATGGCTACGTGAACTAATATTAAAATAAATTTAATTTAAAATTCAGTTCATTGGGCTCCCAGATCACACTTTAAATGCTCAATAGCCACATACAGTCATTGGCTACCGTATGGACAGCATAGATATAAAGCATGCCCATCAATGCAGAACTTTCTACTGGATTCACTGGACTTTAGAGTATGTCTTTTGACTCTTTGGACAGAAGTAGGCAGATTCTTTTCTTATGATCTAAAGAAGTTTGTTATAAGGAAACACTCTAGGTACCTAGATTTGGACCTGTAGCACAGCAAAGTAATTGCGAACACAAGAATAATTCATAAAGCTAATGCATTAAGGTAGCAATCACCAGAAACTTCAGTTTTTTAAAAATCTTAAATTTAAGAAAATTGAAGTAGATAAGGTTTTAGAATATTAAAAAAGAAGGATAATCACAATTATAAAAGAAAAGAAAGAAAAATTAGTATAGCTCAATTTTGAATTAAACTTGAACCATAATTTATTCATTAATGTCCACATGTCAGGATAATCTACTGAATGGACAAAAACTGAACATTGATAATCATTTACTAAGAAATTTACATTATGAGTTTCTAAAGGTTATGAAAAGAATAAAATAATGCTTTGCATTGTTAGTGGCACATGTGCAGATTGCTAAGAACTCTATATAAGGTAAAAACAGGGTGCCACTTTCTTGAATGAAATCTATGGATCTAAATATATTCCTTTAAATGGATTTTTTTGGCCTTTTGCTCAGTACTCATTTCACTCTTAAAACAGAAATAGTTGAATAAAAATAAGTTAATGTTGATAGTGATGACCTTTTCTATAACTTTTGTCCACATTTCCTGAAATAATCTGCAGATTTTACTGAGATATATTCACATACTATATGTGGAATTACTTTTAATTCTTAACAAATTATAATTCCATTAAAATACTGAAATTGAATTAAATGAATAAATTCCTTAGTGCTTAAATTTAAAGATAGAATATTTCTCCTTTAAAAAAAGCAAAAAAAAAAAAAAACCCATATAAAAATCTGTTATATGGTGAAAACCAGGCAGATATAAATGATAATTAGAAATAAGAAAATGAGAATAAGAAAGTTATGCTGTGGGTGGAGGTAGTGAAAACTAATTGAAGGCACAGAAAAACAAATCTGAATTTTAGTAAAGAAAGGGGAGATGATCCAGTGTGGTCTGGGAGAAATTCATTCTATCAGGAAAAGAGACATGAATAGATTCCCAAGTGCTGGGACAGATCAGGACTAAAGAAAAATATTCAGCATTAAACTATTCAGCACCAATCCATGACTGTTACCCTGCCTAGTGAAAATAGCTGAGCGATATGGAAACTATGCAACCAGTGAAGAATGAGGAGAGATGAAGGGAGAGAAGAGAAAGACAAAGAAAGAGGAAAAAAGCACCTCCTATTGGAATGGAGAGAATTGCCAAGTTACAGAGTTAAGATCAAACTATCTCTCCATATCTACCATTAGCAGGGGAGTTGAGTGAACTTCAAGAAATGGTGTGAAGTGGGTGTGGGGAGAAGGCATGTTATAATACTCCATAACATGCCTTCTTAAGGACTGACCTTCCCTCCATAAACTGGCAAAGATACCTGTGTGTGAGATGTGATTCCTGAAAATCAGCTATAGGAACATGCAAAATATCAGTAATAAGAATATGTTAATTTAACACCAGGGAGCATTTTGACTGTACATTCAGAACAAGAGAAGCTTTCCTACTTGTAAACTGCCTTAGAGAAAGAAGCTTCTAGATTGGCAGCAGCAGAATTCTTCTTAAGATTTCAGAATTCATAATGTGAAAATATATGGTGAAGAAAATTTTTCTTCTCAACAGGCAAGTCTCTAGAGGAATTCACCACCTAGCTTGAGTTTCTTATGCTGCCTAATACCATGAAATGGTTGGCTTAAACAGTGGGAATTTATTAGCTCATGGTTTTGAGGCTAAAAGAAAGTCCAAATCAAGTCATCATCAAGGCTTTCGCCTTCTTTCTGAAGATTGTGGCATTCTGGGGCTGGCTGCCACCAGTCCCTGGCTCCTCTGTCACGAGGCAAAGTACAAGGTGGCATTTCCTGGTCTTTCCTGTCTCTTCTGGGTTTCGCTGATTTCAGCTTCTTACATCCTGTGGCTTTTTCTCTCTCTGTCTGAATTTCATTCTCCTACAAAGGACTCAAGTAATAGGATTAAGACCCGTCCTAATTGAGGTGGGACACCCTGTAACTGAAGTACATCAAAAGGTCTTACAATGGACTCATCCACAGGAATGGATTAAATTTAAGAATATGTTTTTCTGGGGTACTACTGCTTCAAACCACCACAGCACCCTTATTTTTTTCTTCTGAGGAGATAAACTTTTCATAAACAACTACCAAATCACCCCTGGGCCTTTAGTACTTCATACTAAGAATTATCTGTATATTTTAAGATTTTGATTGTGTCTACCTACTTTCCCATCAGTTTAATGATCTCTTTTAAAAACGGTCTTTGGAAAAATTGCAATCACATAATTTATTAGTTATTCATACTGAAATGACTTAAATTTGATCTCTTTGTTTCAAATGGGACCAGGCAATTTGTTTCCACAATTATTAGATGAAAGAAAATAAACATTTCCTTATTGGAAAGTCAATCAATACATTTTTGCACTTTTGTGGTTTAGAATACATCTAAGAGTACAATTGCAAATAAGATGCTTAGCTACTCTTTTTATTAATTTTGCCATTTTGAGTTTGGCAAGCCAGTTTTTCAAAGCACTGGTGTGTGTAAAAAGAGGGTTTATTTTTGTGTGTTTGTTAAAAAAGTATAATAAGTCTCAACTGATGATTTATTTCATGCAAATAATTAAATGCTAAATTACAGCATGTGGTGAGTAGAAAATTGCTAATAGAATATGACTCTCAAACCTGAGGAATATTAGAATGTACATATGTGTTCAGTTCAGTTAACAGAAAAATTGGATTCCAATCATTTGCTCCAGATAGGAATTTGGCCCTCTGTTCTTTGGTTCACCTGACATAACAGTACAAGACAAGCTATATTTGCAAAATACCACCTGGGAACATACCTTTCACAAAATCTATTATTTGTTTAACAGTTTCATGCACATTCCATATATTATTTGAAAAGTCTTCAGGTGCACAGTCGACATGTTACCAGGGGATTCTGTGCTTGTAATTTTTCAATAAAAAATGACACATCTAAAAATCGGAATATAGGAAGGTTTCTGTGGGGTCATATAACAAAATAGCTACATTAAAAATGAAAGACCTTTTCCTCTCCATGAATTCCTGTCTAACCTGTATGAAAATTGAAATACTAATTAGCAGCATAATTGTTTGAGGACACTTTAAAAAAAAAAAAAAAGTTCCACACTAATCATTCTTTCTTATGAAAAGAAAGGTTTTCCTTTCCCCAGCTGCTCCTCAGATCATTAGCTACTTTCAGTATTGCTGTGTTTTTGGGGTTTTTTTTTTTTTGCCAAGAAGAAAAATTACAGCTTTATTAATAGTTATGTAATGGCTGAGAACATTGCCAATGCCATACAAATAGATGTATATTACGGAGAAAACAAGTTTTAGGCTTTAATGACACCTCTCATAAATAGCACTCATATTTTTGGCAAATTCAGTCTTCATTGTATTTACTTAGTTTCACTCTATCCTAAAAGCATAAAAACATATCTCTAGATATCTGCTATGAATATATATTATCTGGGTTACAAATGGAATTGGACACAAGAGGAAGGAAAGATGAGAGCAATCCCTCATGTACAATAGAAGAAAGCATCCTGTCTTCTCTGCAGTGAATTAATGGAGTCACATTTGTACACATGTTTATTAAGTGCCATAATAAGTAAATAGGCTAACATTTATGTACTCACCATTCTAAGGGTTTTACCCATGTTACATCTTTTAATCTCAAAACAACTTTATGGAATAGGTGCTACCGTTTTTTATTCCCATTTGATGGGTGGAGAGACTGAAGCACAGGGCTTAGTGAGGGGCAGTGCCTCACCAAGGAGAGTGATCACTAGAGAGAGTGATCACACTCAGCCTGGCTCCAAAGTCTACGCCGTACTTTCATCACCGTGGTGGTTATGAAGCGCTGTGTATAGGGCTCATGACAAACAGCAAACAGGGTGTAGGAGCAACGGTTAAAACAAGACCCGCAGAATTTGTGGGGAGCAGCTGGCCGTCAGGGTAGTGGTGGCAGTAAACTGTGGAGACTGTTATGTAGAACAGTGTGGGAGGAAGAGAATGTTCTCCCCAAATGGTTATGTTAAGTATGAAGGAAGAGAGCACTGAAAACTAAGCACTCTGTTTTCTCAGAAAATACCTGCATGCGTTTTGTCGCCCTGCAGTATATAAGCAGGATCTGGTTAAAAATAAAGTTGTCTGCTCTTTGTTATTGCTGATTTTCAGACCCCCTGATCCGTCTCTTTTTCGTCATTAATATCCTTTGAGCTCCATTCCATAGGAAGCAACAACAGGGATATAAAGTGACAAAGATCTAAACAGATGTGTATATGCATTTTCCTGACTCAGTTCTCATCGCTTTATCCCTGACACTCTAAAGAACCCCAGTTTGAGCTACAAAAGTTACTTCGGGTAAACCTGAAGAACTCCGTGCCTCTTACTAAAGAATCAAGTTTAAGAACCCAAACCCTAAAAACCACTAAACTAGTCATAGCAATGAGAGTCTTAAGAATCTGCCCAACTAGAGATCACAGTTCTATTTGGTAGAACATTATATTTTTACAACTTCTTTTGGATTCACCAAATTCAGAATCCACAGTGCTTTGAATACTGAAAACACCAAAACTAACAATTGGAAAGTATATTAGTATTCAGCTGATGAATAAAAAACCACCACAAATTTAGAGGCTGAAAACAACACTCATATATTATCTCACGGTTTCTGTGGGTCATAAGTCTGGGCATGGATTAGCTGGGACATCTGCTCAGGATCTCACAATGGTACAATCAAGTTGTGGGCTGGGACTGGTTTCTTCCTGGTTTTCATGGGAAGTTCTCATCCAGATTTAATTTACGTCTATGGTAGAATTAGTATATCGCTGTTTTAGAACTGAGGTCCTCCATCCTCTTTTGTTTGTTTTTGCTGGCTGTCATTTGGGAGTCACTTGAACCTGCAATATGTTATTTAGTATCTAGCCATAAGGCTGCCTCAAACCATGGCAGACTAGTTCTTCAACTCTACTAGGAGAATTTCTCTTCAAAAGGCCCCAGCTCCTCTCTTAAGGGCTTAAGTAATGAGGTCAGGCCCATGCAGGAAAATCTCCTTTTTGATTAACTTGGTGTCAGATGGCTAGAAGCCTTACTTAAATTTGCAAGTCCCTTCATTTTGTTATATTCTATATATAGAATATAACCTGTGAGGTTGGTCACAGGTTTCACTGCTCCCAAGGTGAGGAAAGTATAAAGGGTTGTGGGCAGAATCCAGATTTTAGTTACCACAGCTAGGGTATGATGCGGGAGAATTTTCACAATATATAAACTAGTTAACCTGACATGATATAAAATAATTGTTTTGAATCTTTGTCCATAGGACTTTCAATTCCCAGAAACATCCCCTGCCCCAGCTTGAGAAATTTCTTATAGAGAATATCAGCTCTGCAGATGGCATCATTGATTTATTCATGTTGCTTATATTTATGGTCACCAGTTTGCAGCCACCCAAACACTTAACTAAAATTTGTTTATGGATCCTTAGCGAACGAAATTTAACTGTGTCTTTGTGCATATGTGTTTGTGTGTGTATTTAACTCCATTTATCATTTTATCCCTCCACTTTTACACTTCTGTATTATAAAGTGCCAAATTTATGACATAAGAAAAGTTTCCTGAAGTCTCTATTAATGACATTTTGATGGATACTTCTTTTAAAAGATAAAATGCATTTTATAAAAACTATTTGGCATTTTCCTAAATATATCCTTTTTCAGGGTTAGCGTTTTATGTATAACCTCTACATATAGCTCCTCTTTCACTAATCACAATCAATATTAGAATTCTTTTTAGCTATAAAAATTAATAAAAGGAAAATTAAATATGTGATTTTAAAGAAAATATTGAAAATTAATTTGTGATGTGATAAAAGTTTAATTATTCACATCCTTTAAAGTCTTACTTTCAGTATGAGGAAACTGAGGCACAAGAAACTAGTCACTTGCCTGAGACCACATGTCTGCTGCACAGGAGAATCAGAAACAAGCCCAAGAAGTCAGGCTTCAGGGTTTATTTGCATGAACAGTGTACCACCACGCCTTTCCAAATGCAACAGTTAAGCACTACAATAACACCTTTATTTCTCTGAAACTTTTAAAAGGAAAAATGAAACTAGTTGTCTTAAAATTCCCGTATTATTTAAACATAACACAATATCTTATCTTCAGTGGTATTCAATAGCTCAGTAAGTGTTCCTGTATCTTCCAAGAATATTCCAAAGAACACTAGTCCTGAAGAGTACGGATAAGCATTACAGGAAAGTGAAAGTGACTGCAGCGTCTAACATGTTTGGAATGCTGTAGTCAAATTATAGTGGTGTCTTTTATATAGATGTCTTAGAACCCAAAATATGCCAATGCACTTCTAATGATACGCTTTATTTTTAAAAATCATTAAATTACAGAACCTTCTTTCTTCCTGTACCTTCTCTATTGGAGGACTAGCATTCTACAAAACACATTTTCAAAGCCCGGCTTTAAAATTGAGTACACTCTGAAGTGGGTACTTACATGGTCTTTTAAGGTGTTGGGCCTTCGAAAACAATTTCTCATTTCAATTTGCATTTTTGTGCCTGATTATTTGCTCTATGAGGGAATAAAATTGATCATAAACCCACAGATTTATATAATAAACATAAAATGTTCACTGTCCATGTCTAATATGTGGTGTCTGGTTACAAGCTACGGAAACAAATTCAGGTTGATTTGGGTAGCTCAGAGACTCATCGCTGAACTAAAGAACCAGGCTCAGAGGCATAGAAAGATGATGCTTCAAACCATACACTGCTGTTGCCACCCAGCTACACCAACATGGCAATACTGCTGCATGGCACTGGGTGCTGTGTCTGGGGCCTCCGCTAATCTTACCGTAATCTTGTTTCAACTGACTCTATCATCAGGAGGAATTTCCTAGTTTATTCTTGGTAGATTCACTTTTACTTTCTGATTCAAAATATGGGGTGGACCCATTTGATTGGTGGAACCAAGGGCATACACCCAGAACCTATCAGAAGAGAGACTGGGAAAGGAAATATTTGGTTATTTCAAGATTCACAACTCCCAAAAGGTAAGAAATTCCACAAACCCTGGAAAGGAGCTCAGGTTCTAAACAGTTAAAGTGGATTGGAAATATTCACCACGTATAGGCTAGAGCCACCAAGAAGTGAACATCTGCATAGCATTTATAATAACTGCTCCCATCTAAAAGGGTTTTTTTTTTAATAAAATAAAATAGCCCTGTATTAGTTAGGGTTCTCTAGAGAAACAGAATCAACAGGAAACACTCACAAACATAAAATTTACAAAAGTATCTCATGTGACTGTGGGAACGCAGAGTCCAAAATCTGCAGAGTAGGCTGTGAAGCCGATGACTCCGATGGAGGCTCTGGACGAACTCCATAGGAGAGGCTCGCCAGCCGAAACAGGAAGAGCCTGTCTCTTCTGAATCCTCCTTATAAGGCTTTCAGTGATTAGATTAAGCATCACTCATTGCAGAAGACACTCCCCTTGGCTGATTAGAAATGGAATCAGCTGTGGATGCATAGCTGATTTAATTCTATGAAATGTCCTCATCGCAACAGGCAGGCCAGCACTTGCCCAACCAGACAAACAGGTACCACCACTTGGCCAAGTTGACACATGAACCTGACCATGACAAGCCCTCTTCCTGATTTAGTATTCAAAGGACAGAGTGAGGGCCCTGTAGATCTGAAGAATTAGTATTGGAAAAATGCAAGGGCCAACAGGCTATCTATTAGTTGCCAGTTGTATTTTCCAACCCAATAATTGTGAATGCATCTTCCTAATCAACAGAGACAAGTTTCCTTTGTCAGATCGACGTTGGCCCACTTTCTTCTCCAGACCTCTACCTTCCAATGAGAGGGGGTTTGGTGACTTTCGCAAAGATCTCATCTATTTAATCCCAGACACACGTCCAGCGTTTGTACGTTTTTCAGTAATGCAAAGTCCTGAAATAGAAACTTGAAGCAACTAACATGGGACTTAAATATTATGAAGCTATTTTTATCCAGACATATTATTATAAACTATAACCAAGTGATAACATCTGAAAATTTACCATCTATCTTATTTGTTTTGGGGAAACCCAATCCATCTTCTACCTTCATGGCCACATCAGCTAGAAGTGCAATATTCTGTCTCTACTGCCCTTTTAGTCTGGAGCCAATATCTTCATTAAGATTTTAATGGATCTCTCTGACTTGAAAACCCAATCAGACTGACAATCATAGAACACTTCACATAATAATCAACTATCAAAATCTGTTCCATGATGGGAGTAGATATCTGACAGAGAATATAAATTTTGAAAAAGTATATTGTCCAAGGAGTAATCAAGGAGGGTTGGTGACTGTTGGTCTCTGTTGAGAGAGAAAAAAAAGAAGCCACTCTCCTCAAGAATACAGATGGGATCCCAGCCATCCAATTACAGTCTTTCTGCCTGTGGACTAAGGTTAAATGTTTGCCTACTGTATTAGACACAGGTATTACATTTGGTCTTCATATTTTCCAGCATCTGGAACAAGAGGAAAACAAGCTCATGTTAATGCCCTGAGTTTTCCCTCATTAAATGTCCCACGCACCTTGCATTGCCCTCAGGGGATGATACTCCAAGGAAAATTGTATGTACAATGTATTCTTGATTTATCAAAGTATCTAACATAGTACTTCATCGTTCTCTAATATTTTATACCACAGATCTCAAAAGTAAATTTTGAGTAAATCTAATCTGTTCTCTGTCCTTTTAAGACTCCATGGGCCTCCATTCAGAGGAGTTGTATAGCTTGGCAATCTCTCCCATCTCTCTCACTCTCTCTCATTCTCTCTCTCTCTCTCTCTCTCTCTCTCTCTCACACACACACACACACACACACACAAACTCTCTGGCGGCTAGCTTCTTTGTTGCCAGGTAATTGCATCAGCTCCTATTAATTACTTTGTTTCAAAGTGTCCCTCTGCAACTTCCTTCCTATACACTCAGAAAGCAGCCCTCACCTTTCCTAGCTCTTCCCTAAGCTCTGTGACAGCCGAGGTACAGCCCACGCTTCCCAGTCACCTGTAGGTAGATCCTTGTTTCATGCCTGGAACTATAAGATATCGACACCCTAGTAAAATCCAGCTTCTGGGGCTGGGCTAGGAATTGACAGATAAGAATGAAACATACTATCTTTTCTATTTAAATCACCTTCCTTCAATCTCTGATCCAGCAATGCTCACAAGAAGAACAGTTACACAGTAATTGTTTTAGAGAACAGATGACCCATTTTTTTTAGGAATGAAAATGTAAGAGGGGAAATTTGAAGCTACTCTTAAATAAAACATTTCTCCATCCAAATATAGTCACTGGGGTGTCAAACCCTTTACATATTTCCTTTCAAACTTGTTTCCTCTCCTCTCTGCATTCCCACTGCCTCCTTCGGCTTCTTCAGTACGGTCTACAGCACCCTGAAAAGTAATACCTTTTGCAAACGTTGTCTGTCCAATCCTCTATCCATCTGACTAGAAGCCTCTCCCACAAAATGTGGTTTGATTGGCTGGATCCTTTCCTTTAGTTTGTTTCCTCCACCCAGTCATTTAGTTCTAATCAGCCTACTGGAAGTCCTCAACATCAGAACAAGGTGAATTGTTGTTCAATATTCCCAAGGTGAATATTGGGATGGTTCCATTAGATGGGGGCATCTCTTGTCTCAGTCACCCCTCCAGTCTGAGTTGAAGACATGCCTGTTTATCTAACCGTTACATCTTTTCAATTCAGTATTTCTACATATTGTAAAGAAAAGCAAAAATTATTAGGGTAGATCAGTGTAACCAAAATGTCAAACATATTTTCTAACATTCATCTATTCTGAAGTGTGCTTCACCATTCCATGAAATAAGTCACACTATTATGTTGTAAAATTTAAATTATTTCTTCCTTCCTCTGTAGGCTTACCAGAACAATAGGAAATTGTAAACTCCTTGATTGCTTTTCCTTTGAAATTAGCCATAATCAAAAGACAATTGTCCCTCTGTTGTCTGTCTTGGAAATATTGTCAGTTATGTGTTTTAATGCAATAAGTTGAAAATGGCTCATGCAGTACCAAAGAGCAATATACTAACAATAAGCAAGCAATGGTGATTTTTGCAATACTGAAAAAAAAAATGATTATGTCCATGTGTAATGATTTGAAAGAACGCATCAATAATCTATTAATTGTGTCTCGGGGAAATATTATGTGTACATATTTTCTCTATTTGTGTTCAAAATCATTAAAATATCTAAAAAGATTATTTCTTTAAATAGCTTCTTTGATTGATAGCTATTGCTTAAGTAATTAGCTAAAATAAACAACTTCACATCCACTCTCATATTCTATTTACACAAGATTTATTATTATTTCTTGTGAACTCTCTATTTTAAGGCTACACAATGAAGAATATGTTTAAAGTATGGGCCAAACTTTGCCAAATTTAATAAAAGATAATACCAGTTCTAAAGTCAAATTAAATAAACACAAGATTAAAAAAAAAAAGCAATAAGCCAGTGCTTATGAAATCCAAAGGAAAAAAAGTGTGTTTTAATGTCTAATCACACATGCAAAATTCTTTTAATTCAAGTCAATAGAATTTATAATATCATTTCAAAAACATATGACTATATAACAACTAAAGTTGTGCTATAGAATCAAATCACAGTGAAATATTCACGTGGTTGCAAACACAGACTCTAGAGCATGGGTTCAAATCCTAGCTCTGCCATTCACTAATCAGGATGAACTTGACAAGTTAACCTTTCAATGCCGAATTTGCACATCTTTAAAATGGAGGTGATAATGCTGCAATGATAAAATAAGTTTATATATGTGAAGGGTCTGGAAAAGACCCTGGCTCATAGGAGGTACCATATATGTTTTATTTTTGTTGCTGCTATTATTTGTATTTGCAATAATAGATGCTACAAGACAGTTATACATGTTCAACACTTGGCCAAAATACCTAAATACTTCATCAAGCTGCACCGATAACTACCCACATTTCACTATTATAATAAAAAAGGGGGAGTGCTCAATCAGAAAGATTAACTGTGCTATATTCTGTTCACTGACCCAAAAGCTTTATCCTTTATGACTTCTCATGCTCCCTCCTTTACCGAAAGCTTTGCTCTTAAAAGTCAACTTCAAAGCCTCTCTCCTTTAGAAGCATTGAGTGATTGCTGTCCCACTCCTCACAGGAAGTCCTCTCCCTTATTTGAATTCATACTGTACCTAATTTCTATATGACCCATTTTTCCATTAGCCTGGGTAGTCTTGTATTTTTACCTTTTCAAATTCATATGTTTTTCTTTTGCATATGATGGCATAACTAGTTAAAATAAAAGCTTCTTGAGCTCAGGGACATATTTGAACAGATTTTTTCACCTAAGTTATCTAGCATATCACCTTGTATGGATAAAAGAAAGAGGAAAGATAAATGAGAAGACGACTCCCTTAATTTTTTTCCCATGGGCTGGCAAAAATTGAACCCGGGTCTCCGGCATGGCAGGCGAGAATTCTACCTGCTGAGTCACCATCGCCCACCCTCCTTTACTTTTTTATAGTGAAAAAACAGCAAAACAAAACCTGGAATTGCCAGCTTTAATCTAAATAGCAACACTATTGCAAATGACTTAAGATTTGCCACCAGATCAACAGAAGCAATGATGTGACTGGCATGAAATCACTGTCTTGTAAATTTTTGAAGTGAAAAGGATCATAAAATGAGAAAAAAATGAAGTTATGATGCTCATGTAAAATTTTTCTTTTATTTTTCAACTTATTGAAAAAAATTCCAGTTGACTTTCCTTAAGATAATTCTGTTGACCTCTGTAACTGATGGGTAGATGGCTGTCTGCAAACTTATGCCTACCTGGTAAGTAGTACTGTGCCTTATGACATTCAATCACTAAATGTCTCATAGCCAGATGACAGCCTCAGTAAAACATATATAGTATTATATCAAAGCCTGTCATTCTCCTTGCCAAGGACCTGGCCATGAATGGTGTGTGAATCTGAGCACGTGAATGAAATTCAATCAAAATAGAAAGTGCAGTGGGAGTATGGAAATGGTGAAGGTTGGAGTGATAGGGAGGGCAGGATTTTCTAACTACTACAAAGGTTAAAAACAAGATACTCTTTGTTATAATTAAAATACTCCCTCCCCTATATTAGAGAAAAAACTTAAAAGATTGTGTCTGTATACAAAGTATAATATGTATCATTAGACATTATTCAGAAAAATAAGGCTATTTGGAAAAGTGTACAAAGTGTGCATGAAAAGATAATCAGGCCACTGGAACAATTTGGAAAGTATGAGAGTGGATACAAAGCGGCAGTGCAATATGCTAATGAAGCATCCTAATCAATGCTTAGTACTTGAAAAGCTGAGGAGAAACCATTATTTGAAGAAAAACATTATTGCATCCACAAATCTCACTTACAACAAAAACCATAAGTCAAGCAAAGATTAAGTGTAAACAATGAAACTATGAAGGATTAGAAGAAAACACGGGGGAATTTCTGTTTTTTCCTTATGTATTTAACAAGTTGCAGGTTTATAAAACAATCATGCATAAAATGCAGGATTCCCATAAACCACCCAAACACCAATAATTTACATTGGTGTGGAACATTTGTTACAACCGATAGCACTTTTTCTTATACTGTTTTTTTTTTTAACAGTAGTAGCTAGACTTTACTGAGAGATTCTATATTCTAGGCACCATGTGAAACAATTTGCATGGATTTCCTTATTTAAAACATTCAATACACAAGGCCTGTGAAATATGTCCTATTATTATTATTTTAATTAGAGAAATTGTAGGTTTACAGAAAAATCATGTAAAAAATACAATGCTCCCATATATTCCCCTATTATTGACATTTTTTCATTAGTATGTTTGTTACCTTTGTTACAGTTGATGAAAGAATATTAAAGCAGTGCTATTAATTATAGTCCATAGTTTACATTAAGTGTATTTTCCCACGTACCACTCTGTTATTAACAATGTATATTAGTGTTGTACATTGGTTATAATGGTGAAAGAACATTCTTATGCTTCTATTATTAGCACCAGCCCAACATTCACAACAGAGTTCACTGTTATTTTGTCCCATGTTTTACCTTCTGACTTTCATTCCAGTAACATACATGATCCCAAACTTTCCCTTTCAACCACATTCACATACATAATTCAGCAATGTTAATTACACCCACAATAATGTGTTACCATTACCACTATCCATTTCCAAATCTTTACAATCAACCTAAATAGAAATTCTGTGCAGATTTAACATCAGTGTCCCATTCACCACCCCCAGTTTACCCCCTGGTAACCTATATTCTAGATTCTGATAGTATGAGTTCGCTTTTTCTAATTAGTTCATCTAAGTGACACTATGTAATATTTGCACTTTGGTGTCTGACTTATTTCACTAAGTATAATGTCCTCAAGGTTCATGTGACATGTTGTCACATGTATCAGGACTTATTTCCTTTTTACAACAGAAGAATAGTCTGCCTTATGTATGTATCACATGTTGTTTACCCATTCATCAGTTAATGAGCACTTGCTTCCATCTTTTAGCATTTGTTAATAATTCACTCTGTATATTTGTGGCCAAATAGCTGTTTGAATCTCTACTTTCAAATCTTCTGAATAGATATCTAGTTGTGGGATTGCCAAGAAAATTCCTTTTTATATTTGGAGTGTGGAAGACCTTTTTAAAAAAGACTCATTATCCAGAGTCCATAAAAGAAAAGATGAGTAATAGCAGTTACATTAAAAAAAAAAAATCAGCAGCATGTCAAAAAAAAAATAGTGTAAAGTCTAAGACAATTAAATAGTAAAAAGGCAACCTCTGCTGTAAACACAAGGGGATCATTTTTCTAATATACAGAATACCTAGAAATTAAAGAAAAAGTTGCAACCCATATACACAGAGAGGGTGAGTTTACCCTGAAGGGTGAGCATGAGCCTCCCACCTTGTTGCAGTGGAAGAGACGTGCAGCCTCAGGCCTTGGAGAAGGTACAGCACGCTCCTTGGGGGACTGGGGAGAGTCGGCTACCACCACACGGAGGGGTTGAGCGTGTGCCCCGGAAATGGCAGAGAGCCCAGGGGTGGCTGTGATGCTATAGGTCATAGATAAAAAGGTCATATCATAGATAAAAAACAAACATAAAGTTCACAGAAAAGAACTATACATGGTCCTTAGATGAGTAAAAAAGTGAACCTCTCAATAAGAGAAATGAAAACCAAAACTATACAAAGTTATTATTTCTCATCTATCAGGCTAGCAAAAGTTCGAAGTTAGCAATGCACTCTTCTGATGTGGTTGTGGAGAAACAGCCATTCTCCCTCACTGCTTAGGGAATGAGAAATGATATGACCCCAGAAAGAACAATTTATTAACACCTGGCAAAAATTAAAAACTTAATCATTTAACTCTGAAATCTATTCTATGAATTTATCCTATGAATAAACTTACACGTTTGTGAAAAGAAAAATGGACAAGTAATTCAGAGAGGCATTGTTTATTATAGGAAAAGGCTAGAAAAAATGTACATGTTCCTCTATCTGGGACTTTTAAAATAAGCAAAGACAAATGAACAAAAATAGAATAACAAGGAATTATTTAAAAAAGGAGAAAAGTCTCTAGGTATCGATAAAAATACGTATATTAGTGTTGTACATTAGTTGTAATGGTGAAAGAACATTCTCATACTTCTATTATTAACACCAGCCCAACATTCACAACAGAGTTCACTGTTATTTTGTCCACTGTTATTTGTTCACTTAATATATCATCAAGTGAAAAAGGCAAGGTACGAAACAGTAAAGATAGTGTGCTATTATTTCTATAAAAACAAAAAAGAAGATATGAATATGTATTCATTGATGCCAGCAATTTTATAAAGAACATGAAATTATGTGCAAAAATCTAAATGGTTAACTGTATGGGCACAGAGAGGAATTGGGTTCATGAGGACAGGTAAGAAACAAAATTTTTCATTGACATAGTTCAATGGTTAAAGGGAATACATTATCTATTTTTAACACAGCCACCATATTAGTGTATATAATGTACATATTTCCCTAAATATTTTAAACATTGTGGCTTGCATGGAAGATATTTAGTAATAAGACAGCTTAGAAATTCATTCATTGACCAGGCATGCATAGATGATGAGAATCCCCTCTAAATCAGATCACACAATGGGAGAGGAAAACCATAGATTATATCACTTATAAAGAGCACCTACCAGAAGCTATGGTCTCTGCCCCCAAATTAATGCTCACATAAGAGAATCAAAATTATCGTATCTATATGCCAAAGCTAAATGTTAATAAACAGGGATATGGGGAAGGGGTATGGGATTTTTTTGCAGAAGAAATGGAAATTTCCTCATATAAATTGTGGTAGTGAAGTCAAGGTTATGTGATTATACTGAGAACCACTGATTTTTAACCTAGGTTGGTGTTCTAGTTTGCTAGCTGCTGGAATGAGACAGACCAGGTTTTTAATAAAAGGGGATTTATTTTGTTAGTTCTTCAGGGGAAAGGCAGCTAACTTTCCACTGAGGTTCTTTCTTATGTGGGAAGGCACAGGAGGTCTCTGCTGGCCTTCTCTCCAGGCCTCTGGGTCCCAACAACTTTCCCTGGGATGATTTCTTTCTGCATCTCCAAAGGCCTGGGCTGAGCTGTGAGTGCTGAGATGAGGTATGCTGAGCTGCTTGGGCTGAGGTATGTTGCGCTCTCTCATTTAAGCACCAGCCAGTTAAATCAAACGTCATTCATTGTATCAGGCACACCTCCTAGCCAACTGCAGATGTAATTAGCCACAAATGAGGTTCGTGTACCATTGGCTCATGTCTGCAGCAACAGAACTAGGTGCCTTCACCTGGCCAAGTTGACAACTGAATCTAACTACAACATGTCCACCCCTTGTCAAATTGGCAACTACACACATCACCTGAAACAATATTAAGGTGCAAAAAATTCTCTTCTGGGGCAGGCCACGGTGGCCAGAGGACCCGGGTTTGATTCCCAGTGCCTGCCCATGTGAAAAAAATACAATTCTCTTCTGGCTGTGGACCTGTGAATCTTAAAACAAGTTGTCTGGTGCCAATATGCAAAGGAAGGACAGTCACAAGATCCATAGGGAGAAACTGAAAGGAAAACCTACAGGGCAAACACCATTGGATTTCAAAGTGTGAAAGTCATTTATCCTTCAGCTTTAGAAAGTGGCAGTCCCACCCTTTCCAAGGGCCTATGCAGTGGCACACCTCTTTCCAAATCAACCTCGGGGAACACTGAGGAGACCACTTTTTCTTGGTTCCACTCTCTCCAAGCATTAGGGCCACCCCTGGGCTCTCTGCCATTTCTGGGGCACATGCTCAACCCCTCCATGTGGTGGTAGCCAGGCTCTCCCCAGTCCCCCAAGGAGCATACTGTACTTTCTCCAAGGCCTGAGGCTGCACAACTCTTCCACTGCAACAAGGTGGCAGGCTCATGCTCACCCTTCAGGGTAAACGCACCCTCTCTGTGTATATGGGTGAGTCCACTCTCCTGGCAGAGGTTTCTTGGCTTTAGATCCAAACTTCCATGGTTCTCACTCTGCAAATTCCAATTTGTCCCTTTTGTGACCCCTTTGTCCAGACTGGCAGTGGTTCCATTTACACCAACAGTCTCTTCAAGCACTCCAGGACTTCTTCATCATTCTCTTCACAGTTCCTCCAAAATCTTCCCCTTATTCATCCAAAAAACTGTTCCAATATATCTGGTATTTGCAAACCACAGCAACACCCCATTCATTAGTACCAAATCTGTTCTAGTTTGTTATCTGCTGGAATGCAACATACCAGAGATGGATTGGCTTTTAATAAAAGCGGATTTATTTTGTTAGTTCTTCAGAGGAAAGGCAGCTAACTTTCAACTGAGATTCTTTCTTATGTGGGAAGGCACAGGATGGTCTCTGCTGGCCTTCTCTCCAGGCCTCTGGGTCCCAACAACTTTCCCCGGGATGATTTCTTTCTGCAACTCCAAAGGCCTGGGCTGAGATGAGGTATGCTGAACTGCTTGGGCTGAGGTATGTTGCACTCTCTCATTTAAGCACCAGCCAGTTAAATCAAACGTCATTCATTGCATCAGGCACACCTCCTAGCCAACTACAGATGTAATTAGCCACAAATGAGGTTCGTGTACCATTGGCTCATGTCTGCAGCAACAGAACTAGGTGCCTTCACCTGGCCAAGTTGACAACTGTTAAGTTGAAATTATATTTGTGAGTGTTCCCTGTTGATTCTGTTTCTCTAGAGAACCCTAACTAATACAGTTAGATTGCAGGATATGTGAGTAAAACTGTTTAAAGTGAACAGAGAGATACAGGAAAATGTAGAGAGAGATGAACCTATTCACTGTTGGAAGGGAAGTAGAATGGTGCAGCCCCTGTGGAGGGCAGTGTGATGGCTTCATATGAGGCTAGGGGTGGGGACGCCGTATGATCCTGGAGCCCCATAATTAGTTATATACTTGGAGGAACTGAGAGTGGGGACACAAGTGGATATTTGCACACTGGGGTTTATGGTGGCAGTGTTCTGGCTTTGCAATGGATGGAGGTGGCTTAAGGGTAAATCAACTGAGGAATGGAAGGGGAAATTGTGGTCTATTCAAACAATAGACTATTGAGCAACTGCAAGAAGGAATGAAGTTGTCAGGCATGCAGTGAGATGAATGAAACTTTGAGTAAAATAAGCCAGAAACATAAAGAAAAATATTATAATATGTCACTAATGTGACTAAGTATAAATGAGCAAACTTGGAGAATTGAATTCAAGAGCACAAGTTATCAAGTGAAGGCCTATTGTAAAGCTCGCTAGATTGTAAGCTCTTATAGCAGTCATGTCTATTCCAGAGTTGTAACTTTTATTTCTAAATCCTGAGATGCTGAGCTCTTTGTATAACCTGGTCACTCCCTGGAATTTCGGCTTTTTGTGTGACACTTCAGACTCAGCTAGATTTCTGCAGCTATCTGCAGCTGTATGGGGTATTAGCATTACCCCATACAGCAAATGGTTAAAAAAAACATTGAAAATTAGAGATAGAAATGAAGCTGATCTGGGTAGAACTAAGGTGAATCAGACTAAAGGGTAAATAATGATGTTGATTGTGTTTTTCTGTGAGACCAAAGGAAGAGATATTTATTTGGTGCAAAATTCATATTTTCAGCAGCATACTATCTAATTTAACTTGTATGGTCAGTTTATTTGAGCATTATAACTATGTGGAAATGTAATAGGGAGTGAGATGCTGTTGGTTTGTAGGTTGGTGTGCTGCCCTGATATATCCTAGAGTAATCTGAGCAGCAAATTAGAAAGTATTTACTAAGTCCCCTTAGAGAACTGGAGAAAAAGGTGAAAATATTAAACTGCCCCACCTTGGGGAGACCTGATATTCTTGCAAGCATTGGGGACTGCCAGGTTTGGGCTAGGCTCTCAGTCTTGGAGCTTGCCCTTATGACACTTATTCCTGCAAAGAAGAAGCTAAGCCTACTTATGATTAGGCCTAAGAGACATACCCGTAGAGTCTCTTTTGTTGCTCAGATGTGGCCTCTGTCTCTACAGCAATTGTGCAGGTGATCTCACTGCCCTCCCCACCACATGGGACATAACTTCAGGAGATGAGTCTGACCCTGGAATCATGGGATTGAGAAAGAATTCTTGACTGAAAGGAGGAAGAGAAATGGAAGAAAATAAAGTTTCAGTGGTTGAGAGATTTCAAATAAAGTTGAGAAGTCATTCTGGAGGCTATTCTTATGCAGTAGATTGAAATCCATTTTCAGTTTTTGGTGTATTAGAGTAGCTAGAGGGAAATATATGAAACTGCTAGACTGTAATCCAATAATCTTGATTCTTGAAGATGATTGAATAAGTATAAACCTTTTGAGGTGTGACCATGTGACTATGAAAGCTTTGTGACTGACAATCCCGTCATCCAGTTTATGGACAGATGAGTAAGAAAATAAAAGACAATAAAGAGATAACAATAGGGGTATGGGAGGTATGTGATGTTTGGGTGTTCTTTACTACTTTTATTTTTAATTTTATTCTTATTTTTTTGGAGTAATGAAAGTTTCAAAAATCTATTGTAATGATGAATGTATAGCTATATGTTGATACCGTGAACCATGATACGTTGGATGATTGTATGGTTTGTGAATATATAATATATATCAATAAAATTGCATTAAGAGTGATCATTCCAGGTATATGCATAGCATTTTATAATTTTCAAAATGCTTTCTATTCAAATATTGAATTTCCCTGGCCAGCTCTATGACATTAGACAGTCTAATATGGTTATTGCAGCTTTAAAAGAATGGAAACCAGATGCAGTGAACAATGAACTGTCTTAGTTCAAGGTCATATAAATGAAAATTAATAGAATCAAGCCTTGAAGACAGTTCATCTGATCCCCAAATTAGCACTACCAGTCACACTGGTGGTTCCAGTTTTGCCATCTCTGATTATTTTATTGCTTTCATCTGAATTGTCATGGCCTCAACTTACCCACCATTCCACCTCAAAATGCTGTCACCTCAATGAAACTTTCACCAATCACCCATTCTTCGGTGTTGGTCTTAAAACATTGCCTTGTATGATGATTTTATTTGCTATATCCTTCCCTTCCTTGTAAACTGTAAGGTGTAGATTGATAAAATTTCTAGTGTCTTTATTTTTCTGTTTCCCACAGACCCCTAATGAAATTTTGTTGAGCCTAAGTACATATTCAGAGGTAGTAGTGTAAACTTAAAGTGCAATAAAAGTGAAGGCAATGAAAAAAGATGGAAATGGAAAAATTAGCAACACAGGGAAAATTTGACTTTACTTGAGGACTTATTGAATGTGAGCAGGTAGGAAGGCGTAAAGGAAGACTAACGAATAGACATATAGGTTCTATTAGAGAGAACATTTGGAAAGACATTATGCTTCAGGGAAATTTGGCTGATCATCCAGTTTGACATGTCTAATAAGTAGCTGGAAAAATAAGGTTATAATATCCAGGCAGAGTTAAGTGCTGTGGATATACAGTGGGTTTTCATACATAAAGATGGTTGTAAAGATAAGGGAATGGATGATATCAGAGAAGGAGAGAGTGTGCAGAGAGGAAAGTTCTTGCCCTAGGAAAAAAACACAGCAACATCACAAAGCAACCATCCAACAAAGCTGGGAAGATAAAACATATCCATGAAAGAGACACTGTACACAGAGGAGTAGAAGAAATACCAGCGCACTTCACTACCACAAATTCTAAGTGAAAGTCTTGACAAGTAGGTGGAGAAAGTAGAAAACTACATCAAACCGCATAGCTCAGGTAAACTAGTCCCATGAGTGTGTACACAAATGCACACACTCACACACACACACACACAGATGAGGGTAAATGAGAATGAGTCATGACTATTTGGTGCTGGCTATTCTAATAAATTACTTAATTCTACAATGTAATAAGAAAACATATTGGGGAACTTTCTGTACCTTTCAATTATTCACACTACCTTTCACTGTGTAAAGGTCAGATTCAGTTGCTATTGATTTTGGATTCACCATTTGAGAGATAATGAGGCTGAGTCGTTTTGAAAACACTAAGAAGACTCCAAAATTTATCACTAACGCATTTAATGGGAAGACTAGCTTTCCAACTTTCTTGTACATTCATTTTCAGACCTCGCAAGGTCATACTTTGTTAGAGATGCTTTAAAGACAAAAGATGAAACATTCTATTTGCGACTAAAGGAAAGTGCTATATTCACAGTGTTCTCTTTATACCATTAGTGTAAGGGGAGTTATGTGTTCCAAGAAGGAAGAGTCTAGTTCATAATGTAGTGGATTTTTTCCCATTATCCCGTTAAGGAGGCCCTGTTACAAGCACGTCTCACTAGAGTCTGCCCTCAATCATGAATGAGAATAAAACACAATTCAAACAAAGATAGTTGTAACTAAAAATAAACATCCCTAACAATATTTTGTACATTATTTTCAAGATCTAACATTATTTTTCCAAATCTTTATACACTAAAGAAGATTTCTAAAAAGAAAACAATTCACATTTTTAAACGACCTTTTTATTCCATTCTTTCAAGATGGAAAGGAAATGAAGAGAAAAGAATGCCCACATCATGCATATATAATCTACTATTGTTTAGATAAAAATAGCTCTTTTAATTTGAAATAAAATATCTTAATAGAATTCTTTAAATGTGGCTTTTCTTTTTGAGCAAAGTTCTGATGTTTTCTTATTTCTTTCAATATAAGAGCACTTATTTTAGCATTCAACAGTCCTTTAGAGAAAGAAGGGAAAATTACTTAGGGAATACGTGCAAATATCTGGTGCTATGGTACCTAATATCTTTCAAAAAGTTATAAATATGAATACTTTTGGGAAAATTCTCTACACATCTCTTTGTTTGACTTTCTCTTTTCTCCTTGTTTCTCCATCTTCATTTTGCCTTTTGCATTCTCTGCATTTCTTTTAAAAACTTTGCCTATGAACCACACCACCATTCTTCTGATTTACAAGTTTGGAAACTCTGAGGTTATTTTATACTGTTCTCTGGCTTGACCCCACATCCAATTGATGACATCGTGTTCCAATGCTTTATTATTTGAGATATCCCTAGTATTGCATCCATCTTCTCTTTTTTGGGTCATCATTTGATGCACCACTCTAGTTTGCTCCAGTTTCATACCTACTTCTTGCACAGGTGCCAAATTCTTCTGAAAATGTAATTTTCATCATGGCACTCACTAGTTTAGAAATTATCTTTTTCATGAGTAAAAAAAAAAAGTTCCTCCATCCATATGATGCATCACAGTTTTTCAAAATGTTCTAATATTATCATTTCACTTTATCTTTACTAAGGAATATTTTACTAGGAACATAAGATCAAATTGTTGGTCTAAAGCCTAGTTTTAGCAAGTTCAAGTAACTTGACTAAGCATATAGAGAAAAGAAAAGTGGTGTGATCTAGAGAAAAGTTACGATTGGACTTGGTGCAACTCTTACACTTGATACTTTTGCCATTTGACCATACTAAACTCAGTGTCTAAGCTCTACATCCATCTGTCCACACATTACCTATTTAAAGGTGCCTCTGGTTATTCTCAGATACCATCCCCTGAACAATTCCTGAGGCTCATAAGCAAGAGGAATGAGGAGGAAGTAGTCAATGAATCCAACAGTGGAAAAAATAAAAAAACTCCTGTTGTCATTCCTTTTGTCACTGAGAATTTTTGAAATTCAAAGCAGCAATTGCAGCTAGACTTAAAAGCTCAAGTGCCTGAAACAATGACCTCTCTGCAGGTTGATTCTCATGCTAGGACAGTTACCTGGTGAAATTGGGCACCTGGAGAATTGGGCCACACAGAGTCCTGACCTATTAGCTGTATCCCCATAGGTGGATGATCTGAAGGCATGGATTTACAAGGAGGTCATGCTTTTATTTATTGATGTCACCATTGGATACCTACTGAAATTCAGCTGAAGAGGTAGGGGTATATCAACATCAGGAAGGAAGTCTAATCCAACAGGAATTAGCACCTGAGAGTGATTTTAGGCCACGCATGCTTACATACACACACACACACACACACACAGGCACACACACATAGTAGGCTGAATTGGCATATATTTGCAATTCTGATTCTCTCTGACTATTGTTATCACTAAATTAGAAATAAGGACATCAACTTCGAATGGAAAAAGAGGAGCTCTCAGGAGAATCTATCTTTTTTGAGAAAACTCTAGACTGGGATTAAAACATTCACTGCTTAAAGGAAACCATCACATCAAGACCTATGAATAGATAGTGTAGTATAAGTCAGAAAGAATACAGCAAAAGAAATATGGAGGGAAAATGCATAAAAAGATTTTTCACAAAATGGAAATAAATTTCAGACATATCTATATATCCATGGAATTGGTCAACACTTAACTAAAAATGAAGCTATCTCAGAGACAAAGCAGAAATATAAATAGAGCTAAGAGAGATAAGGAAAGACAGGTGGTGTGCCACTTTGGTATTTATATGCATTGGTTGCAATTAAAAGCAGGATTGATATTGGTAAATGCATTTCAAATCAAATCAGTGATGTGATCAGAAAGATCTGAGGGAACCTGATAATGTAGAAGAAGACAAGTACAGGTGAAAGTGTTCAGAAAGGACTCTGATACTGAGGACAAAAAGTGTAAATCCAAACTACAAATAACTACTGTTTTTCAAGAACAGAAAAGAAGAGATGAAGCAGAGCAATTTTCGAAGAAATTTAAAATTTGATAATAATAGAAGAAAATGTTCTTGAACTATAATAAGAAAGATAAAAAGCAAACAAAAACACTTAGGATATTTTAGATTGAAAGAATTCAAGTCAATACCTAAAAAGAAGTTAGTAGGCTTTAATTTCACGGAGGAAAAAAGAATAGGAAAGCATTCAGCTGGAAAAAGCAAAGCAAAACAAAAGATCAAGTTCACCCACAAAGGTTTCTTTCAATATTCTTTACAACAGTATTTTTTTTTATTAATTAACGGAAAAAAAGAAATTAACCCAACATTTAGAAATCATACCATTCTACATATGCAATCAGTAATTCTTAACATCATCACATAGATGCATGATCATCGTTTCTTAGTACATTTGCATCGGTTTAGAAGAACTAGCAACACAACAGAAAAAGATATAGAATGTTAATATAGAGAAAAAATAAAAGTAATAATAATAGTAAAAAAAAAAACCCTATAGCTCAGATGCAGCTTCATTCAGTGTTTTAACATAATTACATTGCAATTAGGTAGTATTGTGCTGTCCATTTTGAGTTTTTGTATCTAGTCCTGTTGCACAGTCTGTATCCCTTCAGCTCCAATTACCCATTATCTTACCCTGTTTCTAACTCCTGCTGGACTCTGTTATCAAGGACATATTCCAAGTTTATTCTCGAATGTCCGTTCACATCAGTGGGACCTTACAGTATTTGTCCTTTAGTTTTTGGCTAGACTCACTCAGCATAATGTTCTCTAGGTCCATCCATGTTATTACATGCTTCATAAGTTTATCCTGTCTTAAAGCTGCATAATATTCCATCGTATGCATATACCACAGTTTGCCCAGCCACTCTTCTGTTGATGGACATTTTGGCTGCTTCCATCCCCTTGCAATCGTAAATAACGCTGCTATAAACATTGGTGTGCAAATGTCCGTTTGTGTTTTTGCCCTTAAGTCCTTTGAGTAGATACACAGTATTTTAAGAAAAGAAAGATATTGAAATATCTGTACAAAATTTTGAGGAAAAAGTTTGCAGCTCCCCAGTGATTTAGTTATCAATCATTCCAGAATATCATTAATTACATAGGATTCATAAACACCATCAAGAAAAGTCCAAATAGAAAAGTAAGGCTTTGAGGTAAGGGAAGGTATTGAATAGAGGTAGTGACCTCTAAACCAATTCAAACCTCGAATTAAGACTGAAGAATTTTAGCAAAATTAAATTTAAATTTAAATTTTATTAAAATTGTTGTGAGATATAATTTAAGATAATTTCCAGATGGAAAATATTATCTAAAACATTAAACTATATTAACAAAACAGAGAATAGTGAGAGAAATAAAAACATGTAACTATTAAGATTAATTTAAAAAAATTGTAACAATTAAAATGATTGATTATCTACCATATGCCAAGATTGTTATGCATTTTCTTTTTTAATAATCTCAACAAATCTAAAAGGTATTTTATTATTACCTGAGGATAACAGTATCAGAGTCCTGGGGATGCAGTAAAAAGTTACCACGAAATGCCAGGCTTATACCAGTAAAACTCTATTCTCTCCAGGTCTGGAGGCCAGAAATCTGAAATCAAGGTGTTGGCAGGGCCACATTCCCTCCTGAGACCCTAGGTGAGAATCCTCCCTTAGCTCGTCCAGTTTGTGGTGGCTGCCTGCAGTCATTCTAATTTCTACCTCTGTCTTCACAAATCCTGCTTCTGTGTATGTTTGTGTCTTTTCTTTTGCTCTCTCTTATAAGGATAAATACCACTGGACTTAAGGTTCCCTACGGAATCCAGGATGGCCTCACCTTAAGATCCTTAACTACATCTGCAAAGACCCTTTTTCCAAATAAAATAATCTTCACAGGTTCTAGGAATGAAGGCATAGGCTTATCTTTGGGGGGTGGGAGGTGGCAACATTCAACTAAATACACAGTCTTGCAGGAAAGAAATGCTACAAGAGGTTAAGAAATTGGCCTAAAGACAGACTTATGAAGGGCATAGGACTTAAACACAATGGAGTCCTAATCCTGATTTTAAACAATGAATCTTGACTTTAATAGCTTCACATGATATTTAATGATTATCTTAATCTACTATACCATCTGAATCACCAAATACATTTTAATTAAAATCAATAATAATGTAAGGATATTCATTATCACCTCTCTTATTTGATGTCAGTAACAAATAGTTATGAAATAAATTAAAATAAAGTAATAGCTTTTCCATGGACCAGGGTTACTGGTTACTAACAATTCATCTACAAACTATTTGTTAGTGGTCTATGACAAGATAAAGGGTTCACTCCCAAATAAAAATGTAAATCACAGCATTACTTCTTTTGTCAAGACTTACAAGTTACCAAAAAGAAGGAAAGAAAAAAGTCAACTGAATTGAACATTACCTTTTGTCAATTTACATTCTGTCACAAGATTCTTACTTCGTCATATACTATTAAGTATTTTATCAATTTGTACCACTCTTTTGACCAACATTGATTAGCACTGTTATAAACCAATGATAACCAAAATAAAATCCAAAATACTGAAAAAAAATTCATAGAAGAACATGCACACAAAATGCTATTACCTCTGTAGGACTAAATGATAAATAGGCAGGTATATAGAAATAAAATTTAAGAATTTTATAAAAGAGTAGTTCCATGAATGGAGGAATGCAGAAAGTTTCTTGAAAGAAGACCATGCAGAAGTAATTAATTTAATAATTCAAAAGTATTTTTTAATTTTTAATTTAATTAATTCAAAAGGGATTTTAAGGAAGTAGATAAAATGAGTTTAAATGTTTGTCCAAAATGTAGAAGTGTGAATAGCCAAGAAAATACTGAAGCAGAAGAATAAGCATGGGTACCTTGAACTGCCAGAAAGCAAAATTATCATGAAGGCATAAGAACTGTAGGTACCTGAATATACAGGTTGTATCAATAGAACATAATCTTCTCTGCAAAGAATCCTTAATTTACCCATTTTGCTCTATTTTTGGCACATGTTAAGAAGAGATATTTAAGTCAATAGGGAACCAAGGATACTTAAACAAATTATTATGAAATAGTTGGTTTCTATTTTAGTTGCCTGGCTGCTAAAACAATTATCCTGCAAATGGAAGGAATTTATTGGCTCATGGCTTTTTGAAGCTAAGAGAGATCCAACATTAATGCGTCATCAAGGTGATGCTTTCTTCCAGAAGACTGTGGCATATCAGGGGCTGGCTGCTAGTGACCCTTTGTCCTTAGGTTTTCTACCACATGGCAATGAATGTGATGGACGTTCCTAGCTTCTCTAGGTTCCGTTGACTTCTGGCTTCTTCCCAAGGTTTTTTCTGCATGTGTCTGAATTTCATTCTGCTTATAAAGGACTCGAGTAAGAGGATTGAGACCCAACCTGATTCAGTTGAACTGCATCTTAACTGAAGTAACCTCATCAAAATTTCCTATTTACAGCAGGTTCACACTCACATGAATGGAATAAGTAAAGAACATCTCTATCTAGGGTACTTAGCACCAAGCCACACAATTACTGTCTCCCTATGTGATACCAAATATCAGAATAGATTAATTAGTAAAATATAAACAATAAAACCAAAACAACTAGAGCATAAAATAGTTTTTATAAAAAATAAACCATTGCAATTAAACATAGCAATAACAAAAGGTACACTATCATAAGCAAAAATAATATAAACATGTTAAAAGGCAATTATAATGTTAATCAAAGTGTTTTCTAAGGAATAAAATTTTCAAAATTTTAGGTAGTACTAGAGCAAAGATTTTTCAGTCAAAAAAATTTTGAGTTCTTAATCAAAGGATTTCTTGGAAATGTTAATATGCTACTGTTTATTGTAAATGGCCCAAGTTTGTCTACTTCACCCCTCCTTCACATCACTGCCTCAGTACATCTCAGCCAACAACTAATAAAACCTTCCTCATCTTTATCCCATTTACAATGTCTTCAAAAACTAAATTCTGAATTTCCCAGACTCCATGGCAGATAGGGAAGGCTATGTGAAATATTCATAGCCACTGACCCTTAATCACAACTCAGAGTACTCTCCTTCAACCAGCTTTATCTATGCTTTCTTTGCACTGAAGACAGACATATCTAGAGCACCTATGGCTACCTGTAAGCCATGAAGTCAAAGCAAGAGCGAGGGGCTTGCAAGGGTAGTTCAGTGGTAGAATTCTTGCCTGCCATGAAGGAGACCCGGCTTCCATTCCCAACCAATGCATTTCCCAAACAAACAGACAAGTAGACAAAAAAATGAAAAAATAACCAAGCAAAAAAAAAATTCAGCAATTGTTGCTGCAATAAGGGGATTCTCACATGGACGAAGAATGAAATGTGACTCCTACCATATTGCATACAAAAAAAACAAGCAAGCAAGAAAGGCCAAGAATATCATCAAAAATCAACCCAGATATCCCAAAGTTGTGAAACCAACTTCTCAACTTCTCCTGTTACCTATTTTGAAGCATTATAATGTAAAGAAATTGAATAGAGTTTGCTGAAGCCACCAGAGTTTGATGACTTTCTAATGATGTGTATGCCTATGTATGTGTAACACTCCTTGAGAAATGCTGGTTTAGAGAACACTTTTCCCAAACCGCCACAGGGTCTAAATCACATACCCTGCCATACAAAGTTGATGATTTAAGAACAATAACCGTCAACTGTTCTTTTAAAAAGTACTCTTAAAAAATAGCAATGATATAGTTTTTTTTGTTCGTTGACAGTACTAAAAAACATTCTTGCCTAACACATTTGTTGGCAAACTTCTTTTAATAAAGGTCCAGACAGTAAATATTGAAGGTTTTGCAGATCATCTGTTTGTATCACATCCATAGACAGTATGTAAGAATAGATGTTTATCTACAAAAATTAGTAGCAGGCCACTTTGACCAAAGAGTTATAGCTCACCAACTTCTGATCTAGAGCTTAACAAAAAAATCTTTCTCCCTGTTTTGTCCTGTTAGTGTTTCCCACCCCACTGACATTCCAAACACAGAATGAAGTTTCGCTAGAATCTAGCTATATCACTCTCATCTCTTTTCTGCATTTTGCATTGATTTCTACTCTTTAATCTGATGGTCAGAAGTCTTCAAAACAAATGTCTGTTACAACTGAACTATGACATCTTAGATTCCCTTCAATGTATAGAACTTACCTTTTCAAATGGCAAAGTCAAATAAATTTACGAACACAACTCATGACAGATTGTTTTAAATATGGTCTGGTTGACTGTTTTAAGGCTGTTAATATCATTTAAGAGTTTAGATAATTCACTTAAATATATTGTTAATATGAAATATTTTATTATGTGTGTGAATCTATTAGGAAAAACAAAAGTCTTAAGGCAAAATCCTAATGTAAGTATTAATAGTTTCCTTTTGCAAAATTATATTTTTCTCCTGTTATTTTCATGCATCTCAGCTCTACTGAAAGGTATGCCTAGTCCAGAAGTAAACAATTCACTGCAGAAACCACATAAATCTTATCTACAGCACTTACATACTTCAGTGCTCTGGAAACCAATATATTTAAATTCTAACTCTCAGATCTCTGTGAATTTAGTGCTATCTTTGGAATTTTGCTTGCCCATCTCATTTTCTCACCTCCATGTTGAAAAGCTGATTTCTGTTTGGCATTGCCAAAATGAAATCTTGCAAAGTACTTTTTCAGAAGATATTTTACAAACACTGAAAGAAAAATATACAAGTTGGAAACAATACCTTTAATTGATAAGAAGCATGTTAAAGAAAATAATTTTGAAAAATGCTAAAAGAATACAAAAAAACATGCCTTCAGAAATGTAAAGCACAATCAACAAGCGAATCCTGCTTGTTTCCTTAAGTGATGTAATCACAGATGCAAGAAGTTCAATATGCTCTAATACAATGATTATAAAAATTAAAATGCAGACCTGCAGTGAGATTGGATCCAGAGTTGTCATGAAGTATGCAGAAGAGCTACAAACAAGGAGATAACCCGTGCTAAGAACATGCATAACACCCTTGTGGGTAAACAGACCCATATATGCAAAAATAAATAAATAAATAAATAAAGCACTATTTTTTAGGTGTCTTTCTTGTAAGGACTGCCTTTTAGCAACTGGATTGTTTTACCTCTCAGGCACAGTGAACTAGAAGTGCCCATGAATTTGAATCCACCCTCTGGGAGACTTAGCCAATGGTCCAATAAGTGATACAGCCATAAGAAAACCTAATGGCCCTGCCTCAAATCAAGACAAACTCAGAGACATAGGTTTTCATACCAAAGTTTCCATGTGGAATCAGACTGAAGAGGGGATTTTGTGTGACACTGCATTCTTTTACTGATTCCTTTACCTCCCTTTCTCGCTTCTTCCATCTATTCAAGGATTTCTCATAGGAAAACTCCCTTAATTGCACCAAAATGCTTGTGCCAGTGTCTGCTTTTGGAGAACCTGATTTATGGAAAGATTATGAAAATTTGGATTGATTTCTAATAACTTTGGCACTTCCTCATATTGCTATTTTTGTTGCACCACCTTCTTTGTGCTAACCTGCTTCCTTACGATAGGTATTTCCTAAAAAAGGAAAACCAGAATTTGGAGATATTGGAAAAGGCGATATCATATTTTGTACTCAGTGTTTATGTGAGAATGGGAGAAGGGAGGGTGGCAAAGCTATATTCAGTGAAGACAGTGTCAGCAATTAACTGGAAAAAAAAAAGAAATCCAGCTAAATTCCTGGGGCCTGCAGAGAGAAAGAAATGCATGTTGACCTACCCTAAGGTTGGAAAAATGTGACTACAAGTTTTAAGTGGTTGAAGTTCCACCATGATCCTCTTGAAAGACAAATCAAGAAGGTAGGTCTGTAATGTGGCAGGAATCAAGCATCTAGTGGTTTGGCAGAGACTCATAAAGATGGTCATCTAGAAAGGTCAGCTAGAAAGGACCTAAGGCACAAATACATATATTTAACTGAAATGCCCCTAAATACCTAAATTTAAAAGAATTGTTTTCACATCACTTTATCTTCCTTTTGAAGTCCCTTCTTATTTTATTTTTAGTTCAACTACTCACGTAACTCAATTTCACTCACATTTTGGGGGTGAGTGAATGTTGGAGGTAGTGTAGGGTGAGACACAAAGGGCAAGGTATGATAAATAATATGATTTTACCCGATCCAGAATTTCCTTACTTAGAAAAGGATAGCTCTGATGAAATTTACATATGATATAGATATTCTTTTTTCAGTTACAGACCTACAAAAACATATCTTGAGACCAATAAGGAGAATAACCACCCAGGAAAAATAATTTGATTAATGAATAGCACTATCAGAAGAAATTCAGATTCCAAATTCTCTAATGAATACATTGACATCAGAACAGTACGCTTTAACTGTCACCTATGTTCTATAAAGTTCTTAGCAATCAACAAATTGTCATTGGCAAGCTGGACATTAACACAAATTGTCAGTGGCCAGTGTGTATTATGCATCTCTCATTCCAAAGAATTTGCAATCAGTTTTTCAAATGTGTTTTAATCAGTTACAATGCTTACTGGAGAGTAATTATCCCAGGCACTGAAGAAATTAGATTTTCTAAGAGATTCTCAAAATATATTTAAGTTTTAGTGCTTTGACTGCACCTTAGAGATTTTAAAACATGATCATAACCAAATATGATCAAACAAAATAGACTGATTCTATATGTGGGTTAGAAAATTAAGGAGGAGTATGTCCAGCATATGAGTAAATCATTTAAGTAATTAATCAATGTTACATTATCTAAGCTACATCTCTATCAAAGAATACTTCACCAAGCATTAATAACAAATTCCACCTTAATTTTAAAATATTTAATAATTCAAAAAGTATATAACTATTACAAACTCATTAAGAAAATATTCAAACATATTGAAGCATATAAACCAAAACACAAAAGATTCTTTCACAGCTAAGAAATAAATACTAATTGAAATTTGAGTATTTGTTCTTCAAGATAATTTTTGAAGTTTGTGTGTGAACTATTTTAAATTATACTCACAGTTCTGTGTGTACAAATATTTTTAACTTAGTAATTGATTATGGTCATTAACCTACAATTCTACATATAAGTTGAATGCTCCATTTAACAATTGTATACAATAATATTTCAACAATTCCTCATGAATGGCTTTGCAGTGACATACAGTACTGTTTTATTTATATAGAGAGATACATACATACATACGTGCATAAATATATACACATGCATATGTACATATGTAACAAATTTGCACAGGTAAGGCTGTATGATAATACATACATTCCTTATAAAGTGTTACATGATGTATGTAAGGTAAACAAGCATATATTTTGTTATGTATATTGATACAGTGATATGTAAGATCATATATAACTTGCCTCTTCTACATTATTTGCTCATACACTATAGAAAACCTGAATTGAATGTCATCTATACAAACTTATTTGATTACAGAACTGCATTTATCTTTTTGACCTATGGAAAAATTATTGCTTTTCAAAGACATATCATCACTGCTAAACAAAGAAAAGGAGCAAATGATTTTAAGGAGTCTTGTTCAAGGAGATCAAGAGCAGATTTTCTGCAAGATTATAATATTCTAAATATGTTTAATTCACTAAGTATCATGATTCACATCTCTTGGGTAGTGCACTTACTTGTAATGAAGAATAAATCAGGTTAAAATTACAGTAAATCAAGTTTCTGCAAGTAGATTTTTCTAGCTTTAGAAATGCTACTATGAGCTGCTGATTCATTTTTCCAAGATAGTTTGAGTTAATTATTTTTCCACTGCATACTATTTGTGATGGGTGACTGTCACTTTGACATTGGAGAAATCACACTACCTATTTGCTAGGAAAATACATGAAGAAATGTTTTCCTTTAAAGGAAAAGCCATGGAATGTATTAAAAAGCATCAATATGAAAGTAATAAATGACACTTTTTGCTAAATTAAGATACATAAGAACAGACTATGAAATCCACATTCAAGAAAAATCTCCAGAATTAAGGGGAAAAGACTAATGTTAAATATAAGTTTAAAATAATAAGAAGCCGAAGATTGGAGATAAATATTTGTATTATTATTTTGAGCTGCTTTCTAAAAAGACAATTTTAGGAAAATATAAATTTAAATTTCACCCTGTCAGTCATTTTTCCCAAAGGAAATCAATATGTACCAAGTAAATGATACATTTAAAAAAAGATTCTCTTCATGAAGTTTGTCACGTTGAATAGAAGATAAATATTAGAACATAAGAGATTTTATGCATAATTCCATAGCCATAGATCAGCATTAAAGAATCTCCCAATGTTCCTTAAATTTTACACGCATTATTTTAAACAAAGACTATAAAAAGAATGACCATTTCCCCAATGCATGAACAATGGTTTGTGACTAAATTTAAGAATTGCTAATATTCAAAAGTCCTTATGCACCCATTTCAAGGACCCTTGGATGCATTATTTTATGAAATGTGTGCATTTCCTTTCAGTACCATTCTAATATATTTGAGAGGTTTTCTTTACATATTTTTTGCTCATTTAAAACAAGTATGTATATACATAATGCCAAAATATATCATTGCTGACCCTTTTAAACCATACCCTCTACTGAAATATAGTCATGCACATGGTGTGAGGTAGGGGTCAGATTTATTTATTTTTAATATAGATATCCATTTGATCCAGAACAATTTATTGAAAATAATATTCTTTTCCTCTGCACCACAAATTACTTCTATCACAATTAAATGCCTCTAAGTGGGCAGGTCTCCTGCTCTATCTTCTATTCTGTTTCAGCAGTCCATTTGCCTATCCTTTCACAAAAACCACATGGCCTTAAGTACTGTAAATTTATAATAATAATAATAAATTCATAATAATAGTAAGAAGATGACCTTAGCTATTTTAGGTCTTTTGCAACTTTATACAAATTTTAAAATCACTTGGTCAATTTTCTCAAAAATGCTGGAAATTTCTTTGGGATTTCATCACACTATAGATCAGTTTTGGAAGAACTGAAGTCTTTACAATATTGGATGTTCCAGTAATGATCTTATGTATCTCTGCATTTAATCAGGTCTTTATTAATATATCACAAATTACTCTTTTGTAATTTTCTGCATGAAGACCATACAAATCTTTTTTTAGAATTGTTTCTATCTAATATTTTAAATGCTATTGTAAATTGTATCTTTCCTAAATATTATTTTATTTTTGTTGCTTATATATAAAATGCAATATCTTTTAATATATATTAATTGACCCTATAGCAAGCAAGCTTGCTAATTTCACTTAAAAATCTTTATATTTTGACTGTAAACTTTTCAATTTCTCTATAAATCATATAATCTGAAAATAATAACCTTTTATCTTCCTTCTTTATACATCATATTTCCTTTTCTTATCTTAATGCAATTGCTAGGGCCTGCAGCACAATATTGAATAGGGCTGAGGACAAATACCTTTGTCTCCTCCCAAATTTCATGGATCATGCTTTCAGTAAATGTGTGAAGTATAATTTTTGCTGTAGGATTTCTGTACATATGCTTTATTAAATTAAAGAAAAATGCCTATTTTTCTAATTTGCTAAGAGTGTTTCATGAATGTATATTGCATTTCATTAAAGGCTTTTTTCCACCTCCATTGAGGTAAGTGTGTGGTTTTTCTCTTTTGTTCTACTGATGTGGTGATTTGTATTAATTGATATTCAAATATTAAATTATAAATTAAACATAAATCCTGAAATGAGCTCTATTTGTTGTGATATATATATATTTTTTATATCTCACAGAATTCCAGGATTCTATTTACTTTTGTTTAAGGAACTGATTTTGTTAAAATTTTCTGTATCCATATTCATGAGACAGATGGGTCTTTTATAATATTCTTGTCTAGTACCCATGTTTTTTATACATATATTTTAAATTTATATAAATTATATATATATAAATGTTGTATGGTGGGGGTCACATTTCATTTTTTGTGTGTGTGAGTATCCCCTTATTGTAGCACCATGTATTGAAAAATATTTCTTTTTTCTGTTCTTTTGTTTGCTTCTTTGTTTGGGAAGCGCATGGGCTGGTACTCGAATCCAGGTCTCCCACAAGGCAGGCAGGCATTCCACCAGAGAACTATCCTTGCACCCCCTACCCATGTGTTTTTAAAGGTTAAATATTACAAATGCATTTAAAATCTTCACTCCTATGACTACCACATATTCACTCATTCAAAAAACTATCTTTAGAACATATTATATCTCAGGCACTGAAATAAGCACTTTACATTTAATAACATTTACTTCTCACAATAATGGTATGTGGTAAATATTATTAGTATTTCCATTTTTAAAAAGAGGGAAAAAGTTAAGTAAAATTACCGCAAGACCACATAGTTTTTAGATAGTAGTGCCAGCTCTTGGAGGAATCACCTCCATGCCTGGAAAATCCCAAGTATAATATCATATAAACATCAGGAAGGGAGAGAAAGAAGGAGAAAGAAAAGAAAAAAGGGATGGAAAATCAAATTATTCATAAAAGTTTAGTATTTTCAATATAAAAGAGGAAAAGCGTTCATACTTATAAGCAATATCTCACAACAATCCTAAAATATTTGTACGCAAAACAATGAGTAAGTTTAGCCTGATTTCTGCTTTTTGTTTACTTAACATTATTTATAGTTCTATAAAATTCATAGTCTATTAGTTACTGTTTACATTAATGCCTTATTATTTATACTTATTCAAATTGAAGTTACCTATTGAGAAAAAATTCAACAAGTTCATCTTTCAGAAACCTCCTGGGTACTTCTAACATTACATCTCTATTGTTTTCATAGCCCTTTCCTCATTTCTACTGAACAGATAACATTTCTCTTTCCTAGTTGAGGATTGTGCCTTACTTAATACTGTTCAGTATTTGCCTCCCATAAAGTCAATTCCTTTACAACATACACCCTCCGAAAAGAGAGATTTAGTGTCTAATTAAAATCATATTAGGGCTGGCAATGGTGACTCAGTAGCAGAGTTTTCACCTGTCTTGCTGGAGACCTGGGTTCGATTCAGGCCAAAAAAAGAAAGAAAATCACATTGGAGGTTATTGCATTGAGCAGTAACAATTTTCCAAAGTTATATGCGTATAAAATTTATTTATTTTTGATAATTGTCAAAACCACAAGACCCCAGAATTAAATTTCCTGAAGATGGGAATTTTTTAAAAGTTTTCTGTAAATATAATAACTTCCTGATGACTTTTTGCTTTCATATTTAAGCAGTTTGAAAATCAAAATAATTATAACATCTTTTTAAAAGCGAAAGAGTTAAGGGTGGTGCAACAGTGGCTCAGTGGCAGAATTCTTGCTTGCCATGCTGCAGACCTGGGTTGGATTTCTGGTGCCTGTCCATGCAAAAAAAAAAAAAAAAAGTCAAGTTTTTCCCACACGTCCAAGCTCTTTTATAACAATATTAAATTACAGCTGATTTATAAGTGTTGTGAAGATGCTAAATAAACATTTTGTACAATTGCTCTACTGTTTCATCCACTAAATTCAATTCATTTGGGAAAAAAAATTAACAGCAGATGTGTATTTTGCCTCTCAACAATTCACCAAGAGAACTGTATTTATAATTTGGTGCACTCCTTACCAACTGCGGGGTGGTTCGGTCCCACACAAACTAGGGTTAGAATCCTGGTTCCTAATTACTATCTTTGAGACCTTGAGCAATTTCACTTAAATATTCTTAGGCTGCTCTCATGTGTAAAATGGGATTTATAATGCCTCCCTAGGCAAGGAAGGTGTGTAGACTAAGTGAGTTATTCCACGGAACACTGCCCAGTTCCTAGCAGGCTCTTGGCGCTCCTCAGGGAGGCTCCGTTAGGCAGTATTTCTCGTGGTTAAACCCGGATCTGGAGACACGAATCCTGTGACTGTTCTGCCTATTTTTGATATTTCCTGGCTGGACAACTTCGGAAGAGATTTTTAACCTCCTTATGCTCGAATTTCCTCACGTTGAAAATGAGGATAATAGCATCGCATGTCTTGTGGTGGATGATCTGATGCTTAAACTAAATAATTTATGTGGAGCAGTTAGCAAAATTTCTGGGACACAGGAAGTGTTCAATGAATGAAAGGTATTATTATTCCTGTCCAGTCTCAAGGTTAAAGATGGGAAATAAACAAACTGAAGTTACTTATTTATTCACAATCGAAACCAAATAAAAAATCAAGAGTTGGGCTATCAATTCCCTGACATTTCACATTCTTTTCTTTTAATATTAGATTTATTTTATTTGTATTTTATATCTGTGCAAAATTAAATGTATTTAAAATATGAAAAAATAGGAAAAATATTCTAAAGCTATATGCATTAACAGAAAGATGATAAAAAAAATTCCTGTGTTATCTGTTGTTGAATGCTTGATAGGTTTTTTTGTTACCTTAAGTAATTAAATAATTTTTGAACTGATGAGCTCGTTCTAATGATAGTGAATACCCATCAAGTAAAGGAGCAAATGTTGAGCATAGAATTTTTCTGTTTTTCACTTTCTAGGAAGCGTAATGTACAACAAAGAGAATAAGTTGAGACATGCTATTAAAAAGCATAAAGATTCAGAATAATGTCTTATTTTAAATATCCCTCTATATGTGCATAATATAATATAAGCATTCATAAAAGCACACATTCTCCAAACCTAATTCCTTAGAGAAACCCAAACTGCTTTTAGTAAATGCCAGAAACAAAAAGATAAGCTTAAAATGTATCCGATTTTATTATAATTTTCAACTACACCGTTGCTTATCCCTCTGCCATATGGTATGTGCTCATTGGATATTTGCAGAATCAGCAAATGCAAATTTTGGAACACTCGACCCACATTAGGCATCATATTTATACTTTCAAAATTAGAAAACAAGACCTTCAATACTTTCATATGATTTGCATTCTTGTGGGTAAAATACACATGAAATTAAACATTAGTTGTTCCTATGTTCATTAGAAATTTCTGCTATGAAATGAATACTTTTGCTTTCAAACAAGGAGTTTCTTATTCAACACAGACCCATTTAAATTTTGGCTCATAAATATATGGGTGTTCTGTTTTCTATCCAAACTGACAGGCTTTTTGATGTGTTAATTCACATATTTTCTTTCACAATTTTTTCCAACAAAATGCAAATCACCGCCATGTTTGCCTGTGGGTGCGTGTTTAGATGTAAGATATGCAGAAAATTTCTTATACTTCCCAGTTGTTTTTCATTATTAAAGACATGCTCTCCTCGATTGTGAGAATTCCACATTTCAAACACACATTCCTGTATCTACTGAAGAAAACTACATATCTCGTTAAGAGCTAAATTAGGGAGAATGAATATCCAGTACTTTTGACCAAGAAATAATCTGTACTCCCGCTTTAGACCTGAGACAAAGTGTCTTCCTTATTTTCTGCAAATTGTCAATCTCTCAAGCTTTTTTTTTTAATCTGTCTTCTGCATGGGTTAATACCACTGTTCTTCAGCGAAAGTTTAGATCATACCTAACAATCACCCCTAAGAGAGAAAATAGAAGGTCAGTAGGAAAAGTGACTCCTTTTTTATCAACTCATCAACCCAGTAGTTGGGTCCAGAGTTTGGATTCATGCTCTGTCTTGTTACACATCCTGCTCTTAGAATCGGACAAATTATTTCACCACCTTATGCCTCAATTTCCTTCTCCATGAAATGATGTTGCTAATAGTTAGCACCTATAAATATTTACTCAGTGGCTTCTATTCACCAGGAACTGTTTTAAAGTACTGGGGATGTAGAAATCAACGAAAGATACATCCTATTCTGTTGAGTGCCTTTTGTTCGCTCGAATGTATTCACTTTCTCAGCCTGGTATCCTAATGTGCTGTGCCCAGTGAAAAATCAGTGGAAGCATCATGTGTCACTTCTTGGTAGAAGCTTTAAGCACTGATGAGCAAATCACCACATTTGCTTTTAACACCTTCTGTAATGAGAGAACATATTTTGAGATGAACTGTCTATCTTCGACGATTCCTGAGTATCTGCATTGTAAAGAACCATCCTGCAGGCCAATGATGGATGCATCACATGAGTAAGCACTAAATTTTATTAGTTTTAGCCACTTAGATACAAGATTGTTTGTTACTAGAGTCTAACCTAGCATATTTTGTTAAGAAAAAGATGTATGTATCTAGTAGCAAGAGACATGCAACAGGAAATTAAAACATAATATATAAGTAAATCATGTTGTGAGACAAAAGTTGATAAATACCATAGAATAAAAAAGTAGAGTTAATAAAGAGTAAGATGTATTCAACTTAAGACAGAAGGGGAGCAGAAAGAAAGCAGAATGCAAATTTAAATAAGGTCAACTAATTAATGAACATTAGAAAAATGCCTGGAACTCAATAAATGTTATATATTTTTATTTTTATGTTATCTCAATTTAATATAATATTTGTAGATATATATTACTTCTTTTTTACTCTTTTTCTTCCCATTAGTTCTGTTAAAATCTAAGGTAAAACCTCACGGTATTTTTAGAAGTTAGAATGAAAGCATTGCATGTCTAGGAATCTAAGTCTCCTTTATTTAGCTTCAGGGTATACAAATCTTATTAATATTAGGCTTTAAGGCACAATTGCTACCATATCTGTGCTATGAGAAGAATTATTTTTAATACCACAGAGAAAATCCAGGTGTAGCATGCTTGTTAATTCATGCTACCCAGTCATCTGCTCAGCAGGTACAACCTGTAAGGAAAGCTGGCATGGAAATATTGCTATAATGCACCTTTCCTCATCCACCTGTTCAGTGGGAACATGGCATGTGAAGGCAAAAACAGTGAAAGAGAAAGGACATTACTTAAGTTATGTTTGCTTTTCCTTATTTTCCCTGAGCTTGAATTAGAGGAGTTTTGCAACAGATTATACAATCATCTTCAAAGTAGTAATTCTAAAGCAAGATGCATTCATCTGAACATATTTAAGGGAACATTTCCAATAAGGAAATGACAGAAGTAAGTTAAGCACTTTTAGATTTTGGAAATAAAATTTTTAATTTAAAATGTTAAGATGGGGGTGCGAGGATAGTTCCATGGTAGAATTCTTGCCTGCCATGTGGGATACTCGGATTCTATTTCTGGCCTACACACTTCCCAAACAAACAAACAAAAATTCAACAAATGGTGCTGTGATAATGGGATACTCACATGGAAAAAGAATGAAATATGACTTTCACCCTACAGCATACAAAAATATATATACTGAAACATCAAACTACAGCCCTACTTTCCTAGCTTTGCTAATGCCTAAATCAGTCATTTTTTGAGATGTTGCTAAACCATTCTATCTCCCAGCAACAAAAGATAAAGTTTTTGTCATAGATATTAAGGAGTTCTTGTTTCAGAAATAGAATATACCTTCAAAGAAAAGAGGAAATTTTACTTGTATTTCTAGACACTCATAAAACTCTGTGTTATTTCTTGACAGGTCATATAAAAGGAGTACTAATAGGGTAAAAATGTATGTACAAATAAAATATATGAGCAAATAAAACACTCTATCCTTAATGTATAACATTTTAAATCAATATTCACACTCTTCCTATGTGTACATATGCTATCTCTAACAAGTATCCTTCTCTGTAGATTAGGCAAAACACCATCTTGATTCATGTTTTGACTCTCTAAAGGTAAAAAAATAGCAGCATCAGGGAGGAAAAAGTACAGCCATCTCAATTTTCCTTACTTTCCTTGTTATCTCTTTTCACTTAAATTCAACCAATCAAAATGAAAAATTAAGTCAATGAAATAGCTAGTAATTTTAGTCATTCAAGTGATCTTTCCAACCTATTAATGAACTTGACTCTCATCATGATTACAACCATATATTTAGGATTTTTTTCTAAGAGAAATATCATTACATATTTATGGCTCCATTGGAGCTAGACTATTTCCTTGAATATATACAATAAACTTCAAGAAAAAGCTGAGCAGGTAGTTTACTTCATGCCTTCATTCCTTCCACAAGTTTTATTGAACCTGGACAATTTACTAGGCACTATCCTAGAAGCTAATAAACAAGATGAATAAAGTTTCTGCCCTTGTAAAGCTTTCATTACAGAGAATAGGAGACAGAAAATAAACAAATCACCAAATAAATGACCAAGATAGTGCCAGACAGAAATGAGTGTTATGAAGAAAATAGAAGAGGATGATGTATATGGAATGGCGAGTGTTGGAAGGGGACAGAGGCTAGTCAGGAAAAGCCACTGCAAAAGGCAAATAAAATCGGAGTACATTTGAACTGAAATCTAAATAATGGAAGCCATCTAGCCTTACAAAGATCTATGGACGTAGCATCACTGGTAGTATAGGAAACAGTTCATGCAAAGGCCCTAAGTGGGAAGGAATTTAGTTATTGTAGGTACAGAAAGACCAGTGTAGCTAAAGTTGTGATAAATTCAGAGGACTGTGATGGGAGGGAATCCCAAAGAGAAATAAAAATGATGGTAAGCTGTGGAAGTAAACTATTGTAGATTTTTGTTTGTATTTGTTTCTTTTTAATGCAAAGAGTGATGTAATATTATAATTATGTATATATAATATATATAATGAACTATATAAAAACACATTATTCTTGTAGATGTTGGAAGTGGATTATAAAAATCCAAGAATAAAATCAAAGAGGACACCAGTTTAGAAAGTTAAGTGAAAGATGACAGTAGTACAAACTAAAGTCAAAAGAGGGAAGATGGGAAGAGATTGAAAAACTCAAGATATGTTTAGAGACAGAGCCATGGGACTTGTTGATTGGTTTTAAGTTGTGTGCATGTGAGAAAGGAAGGTATCAAGCACGCTACTGTATTTGGGGGGCCGAGTTAGCAGAAGTTGATGCCATTTGCTAATAAAAAATTATAGCTAGCAAGCATCAAGTATTTATTTTGTGTCATGCACTCTTCTAATCATTTGAAAGCTTTGACTCTTTAAAGATGTATTCACTTGATTATTTAATCACTTTAAATATTTAACTAAATTACTCTTCATTGCAGCCTATGAATTGAAATCTATTCAATTCACATTTCATGAATAAATTGTAACAAGTCATATACTAGTATACGGCATAACCCAAGGAGTCACGTAGTAAAACTCATGATCTTAAACCATGCGAAAAGCATTTTAAGGTTAGGGAAATCCCATTTTTCCCATAATTGGACATTACAGAGGTTGATAAATTTGGATATTACAGATTGATATGAAGAGGAAGCTTCTGAGGCTTTCAGAATTGTGATTTTAGATTCATACACTATGCACGTCTTGACCACTTTATTATATGAGTCTAAGTAAGATTCTTCAAGCAGAAGACAAATCCAGTAAGAATTCTCTTTGAGCATGGTTTCCTTGTATTTCCCTCTTTTTTTTCTTCTTCCTACACTATATCTCTAGAAGAAAAATAACATGACGAAGCGTTTTGGTGTCTGGGTTTCACTAAGTCAGTTCTTAGGATCCCTGTATCTGAACAAGTCCTCAAAAGTCCTAACACATCTACTCCGTCTAATCAAACACCACTAACTGAGTTGGAGATGGCTAGACAGGTCTGGGGAGAAAAAAAATAAGACTTCTGTTTGAGGTCTCATTAAAAAACAGAACCATTGAGCAAGCAGTTTGGATATGTAAGTTTTTAACTCAATGGAGCAGTGATTTCTGGAAATATAAATTTTAGAGTTACCCCCAGGTAGATGTAAGATATTGTCAATAGTCTGGTTTCATCTTCGGTGTTGGATTCGAATCTATTTATTATACCATTAAAAACAAAGCTTTGGGTTTGATTTCCTTGACTATGCACCCCAAAACAAACAAACAAACCAAAAAAAATAAAGAATTACTATATTAAAGATCTAAAAGGGTCACATCCAGACCAATGTTAAAAGTATACCAAAAACACAGGATTATGAGCCCCATCATCATAGACACCTGAGCTCTGAGACGAAAATACTCAGAAGAAACTAAAAATAATGCAAAAGAAGTGATCTAGAAAAATTATAAGGCAGAAGATTTTTAAAAATCCCTATAGACTCACAGAAATCAGGCAGACCAATAGAAAAATGGACAAATATGAACACATATTTCACAAAATAGGATAACCAAACAGCTAAATATTGTTCAGCTCCCTTAATTATCATCAAGTAAATGCTAAGTAAAACTACAAAAAAAATGTGATAGCAAAAATAAAATAGATGGAAAATACCAAGTGATAGCAAGAAAGTAATGGCTAAAAACAAATCACATATACTATTGATGGGAATATAAACTGGTTAAAATTTTTGGAAATCTACTTGACAGTATGTACTAAAATTTCACATATACAAGTTCAATGACCCAGCAAATCCACTACAAGGTACATACAAAACATACACATATTACCAAAAACCATGTATTAGATCATCCATAGCAGCAATAAGTAATAATTGAAAACTGGAAACTACCGAAGTATCTATTAAAATAAGTCTGAATAGATTAATTGTGGTATTTTCATACAATGGAATACTATACAACAATAATGATGAACGGATAAATCTTACAAACATAGCATTGACTAAAATAAGCCACTCCAAATGATCATTGTGTCATCCCCTTTTAAGAAGTATGGAAACAGACAAAATATTTGAGACAGTATGATTAGAAAAGCACATAGGGATGGCTTCTAGGGAACTGTTAATATTTTATTTCATTGTCTGTGCGTTGGTTACACACATTTTCAGTCTTTATAAAGTTTTTAAGCTGCATGTGCATATAATTTTCTGCATATATATTGTGCTGGTTTGAACTATTATGTACCTCAGAAAAGCCATGACTTTCTAACCTAATCACCTAGGGGCGGACCTTGAGGGTGGGACCCTTTGATTAGGTTGTTTCCATGGACATGTGACCCCACCCATTCAAGATGGGTCTTCATCAGCTTACTGGAATTCTTTAAGAGGGAGACATTTTGAAGAAAAAAAAGACCGATGCTTAGAAAGCCAACACAGTGGTCAGAGAGATGAAACCAAGAGACTCAAATGTTTGGAGATTTTAAGCTAATAGTTGAAACTCATAGTTTGCCCCAGAGAAGCTAAGTGAGGACCCACAGATGCCTTTAGAGAAAGCCACTGAAATCAGAAGCTGAAGGCGACAACCTGGGAGCATGGACCAGTAGACACCAGCCACGTGCCTTCCCAGCTGATAGAGATGCTCCAGATGTGGGCGGCACTTATTCCAAGTCAAGGTATTTCCTTCTGGATGTCTTAATTTGGACATTTTCAAGGTATTAGAAGTGTAAATTTGCAACCTAATAAATCCATTTTGTACAAGCCAATCTATCTTTGGTATATTGCATTCAGCAGCTTTAGCAAGCTGAAAATATATTGTACTTCAACAAAAGTGAAGCAAGCCTGTGGAACTCTACAATTCAGAGACAAAAATCACAGCAGGTACCTACAAAGCAACTCTAAAAAGGTGTAGCCCATAAAATGGAGGAATACTAAGGGGATTTTGTATGGAGTAATCAATTGTGGCACTGCTGCTGAAAAGCCAAGGAATATGAAGACAGAGAAGTGACCCTCACCTAACATTTCATCTTCAAGATTTTTTTTGAAAATCTATTATTATAAATCATAGTGTTTTTTTAATCTGCTACATCTTTTCCTCAGTATATGCTACAATAATTTATTTGTGATCTCACTTGGAGAATGAAAAATATATTTTAATTTCATGTTTGGAATTTTTAAAGTTTCTTCTTTGAACGAAAAAAATCAACATTTATTCCTATTTGCAGTGAAGACTACCATAATAAAACTAAACAACGTGTTAAAGTATAAACATTTTGTATTGTTAATAATTCCTCCAATAAATATATGATTTTCATATTTGATCTGAAAGAATATGAAGTCGAGTTAAGTAGTGCTCTGATTCCTGACCCTACAAAACTCTGCTATAATAAACATCCAGTGTTTTAAGCTTCTAAATTTGGGGGGGGTAATTATGTAGCAATAGATAATTAATACATAAAAAGGTATTTTTTTCAATTTAGAAAAGAAGTATACAGGAAATTGATCTCACTGAGGTGAGGTTTTTATTTTTTAAATCATAAATAATTTCTCTTGGCCCACATTAAAATCAGATTAAGACCTTTTCTGATGCCAAAAATATGTATAGCATTGTGACATTCTTTTAGCAGCATATTTGCTAATAGTAAGACACTATTAATCTATACATTCCCAAAAAACTAAAAAAGAATTCTTACCTTTAATTTGATAGAATAAACTTACTGTAGTTATTTTCTAAATTTCATTTTTGGTGGCAGTAGCGTGTGTTCACTAAAGTGATTACATCTCCTTGAAAACTATATATATATATATATATATGGAACTCTAAAATGATTTAGTCTGAGTGCTGAAGATGTGCAATTTTGAAAAGATGAGGACAAATGAAGAAATGGAGAAAAGTACTGAGATAGTAAATATCACACACACACACACACACACATACAAGTATTTTATCTGAAGTCATGTTCCTAAATTGAATAATCCCTAATTTAGACTATTCTGTCATATATCTGAAAATGGATTGTTATATTTAACTGACCTAGTAGAAAAGGGAATTTACTTGGCTTAATAGGATTAAAAGGGAGTTCTTCTATCCTTTGAAGATTGTCATATTCTGATCTTCTAAAGGAAAGTGCTTTAGCCCTTTAGCACCAAATTCAATTTCCTATCATGAAAAAGAGAGGCCACTTCTGAGGACACAAATCCCCTCCTAGCTTGAAATTTAGACATTTCGCCAGTTTCAAAATCCTTGGAACAAAAGTGCCATATCTCTGATAGAACCTCCAAGTTCCTTTGAAGGGAGATTTAAAGAAGTGAGTCTATCAAATGTTTCAAGTCTGTACTTTATACTGCATATTTATATAGCTTCAATTTAATTGCATATAGATAAATGTTTTCACATAATATCATCTAAAAGGAATGTTTTTAAAGTGGGTATGTGTGTTCACTAAATTATTATTTTTTATTTCTCAGAAACATACGAATTGTGGAAATAAAATCTTTAAAAAGCCAAGAAAAAAGTTCCTCTTCCTTCATCTTTAAGACAAAGAAAATAAACTTATATGCTGACAGAAATTAAAGCAAAGAATCATTCATGTGATGAACAAATGATATGGACAACCACAAAGATCATCGGAAAAGGGGCTACCTCCTGCTATTTCCCCCAATTCTTTATGTAGGTAGGTCTGTTTTCTGAGCATGAACAGGCTAACTAGATGCAATAGTTAATTTCAAATGTCAACTTGGCTAGGTTATGGTGCACATTTGTTTGGCAAAACACTGGCCTACTTCTTACTGTGAAGGTATCTTATCCACAAAATTTGTGTTTATAATCGGTTGATTGCATCTATGATCAACAAAGGAGATTGCTGAAAGTCTTAAAAGTGAGAACTGAGTTTCTCAGAGGTCAGAAGAGTCTGTACCTCATTTTCAAAAATGGCTCTTGCTGGAAATACTAGCCAGCCAGCTTACCCAGGGGAATTTGAATTAAAGACTTCACTATTACCTTTGTTGGAATTTCCAGCCTCTATCCTGCCCTACGAAGTTCAGACTTGCACTCATCATTGTGTGAGACATTTCCTTATAATCATATCTTCATATATTTATATATGCTGTTTCTGTTTCTCTGGAGAGCCCTGATTAATACCCTAGATATTGTAGTTTATTTAGCAGCTAGGTTTGCCTTTCTTAGAAGAGATTTACTCTTCTGATGCAAGAGGGTTTTTGATTATAAGTAGCAGAATTTGACTCTGGTTCTCAAAAAAGAAAAAAAGAATGCAATTGGATTTATTTTAAGGGTTTTTAGAGTTCAGGATATTGCCTGGAGCTTGGAGGGTCAACCCTGGAAAACGGAGAGACAACAAAATAATTCTGGAGGGTGAAGAAATAGGAAACGCAATAACTGTCTTTAGCAGAAGCAGTCAGTTCACAGTACTGTTTGTTGATCATAATGAAACTGCAGCAAGTGAATTTTTGCCATGTGCTGACTTCTGCTTGAACAGCTCCACTTCCAAGCCCTCGGTGGAGCATCTGATTGTCAGAATTTAATTCACATGCCATCACCTTGGATGACAAGGAGCAGGAGATTGGTGGATGACCCCTTCAGCTTTTGATGTTGGAAAAAGTTTACCAAAGCTACACGTATTAGGAAATATCCTAGGGTATAAAATGAAAGATTTTATGCAGAGCAGACATTAAAAAAGCAAAAGAGACAAATTATCAAACAAAATAAAAGTAGCACATGTTCTTTCTACCCCTTTTAATAATAATGTGACTTTATGAAGACTGCTCTAGTTTCTACATCTGTTATTGGAATAATTCTGGTACAGCATTGGTACATAGTGATTGATTTCATTAGGCAACTGCAAAACAACTCTAATAGTGTTTCCCACTCTAAATTTAATTGAATATTTCACAGCCCCTGTTCTGGTTGGAGAACAATGTTGTTCTCAGTATTAGGTGGTATTTTAGACACATGTTGAGTACCATTTTTGTCTTTGCATGTTTGTTAAATTACTTATTAGTTGCTAAATACCTGAACATTTAGCTAAAAAAGATGTTTGTTTTCCCTTTCTCTAAATTTCCTATTTTTTATGTACACAAACAATTCCTCTTACACATTCACTTCTGGTTTACCATTTATCCACACTGTAATCACCCATTCATTTCTTTATCCATCCAATATGCTGGCAGTAAAATCTTAAATGGTTCAAGCAAAACAACAATTCTGCTCTCTGCTACCCACAGCATGATTTTGATCTATATATAAGCTATATTGTATTGTTGTATAAAATAATACAATCAGGATTGGCAAATAAAAGTCATTTCAAAGGCAGAGATGATTCTTGGAGAGAAGCAAGAAGATGGAAGAATGAGAAATATAAAGAAAAAAGTCCTGGAACAACTCCCCTATTCCTGTTTTCATATTGAAATTATTATATGTTACTTACCTCTCAGAACAACTATATTTCACAGGAAATTACAGTCTGCCTTAAGACTTATCAGAGTAATACCAGGAAATCACAGAGTCATTCACTGATCAATGGAGAACAGTTATTTAACTTCAGGGAAAAAAATCAAAACTAAATTAAAATCTTACCCACTTCATTCACAGCCTCCGTCTGAAAAGCTTTGGCAGCCTGTGAACGATGGCAGGATATACAGGGCACATTCAACAACAGAAACCTTTGCTCAGAGGTAATCACTTCCAGGAAGTCTGATAAGTTTCTAGGAAATTGTTGGTCTTTAAAAGATGCCTGCTGGAGAATTTAGTTATCCTTGTTAAAGGAGGAAAAAACTGCCAAATTTTCTGCTTAAGTTTCAAGTGAGAATTTTAGTCTTAGTCTAGATTCTATGGGCCAAAATTGTAAAAAAAAAAAAAAAAAAAAAAAAAGAGTATCCATGCGTTATCTCCTTCATTTTCAAAAGAAGAAAATTATTCTAATTTGGGTTTAAATTATTAAATTAAAAAAGTGAATTTATAAAGTCAAAAATTGCAACATAAGTTACCAGGGGCTTGGGCAGGTTTAGGGAGTGGAGAGTTAATGCTTATATTGCACTTAGTTTATATTTGGGGTGATGGAAAAGTATTGGTAATGGATAGTGTGATGGCAGCACAATATTGTGAATGTAATTAACAGTGCTGAATTATATATTTAAATGTATAAAAAGAGAAATTTTAGGTTATATATATGTTACTAGAATAAAAACATAAAAAAAATAGGACTATAGCACACAAACAGTAAATTCTAATGTAAACTATGGACTATAGTTAAAAGTACAACTACTGGGCGGTGTGAGGGTGGCTCAGTGGCAGAATCCTCTCCTGCCATGCCGGAGACCTAGGCTCAATTCCCGGTGCTGCCCATGCAAAAAAAAAAAAAAAAAAGGTAGAACTATAATAATATTCTTTCATCAATTTTAACAAAAATTTTAAAAATAGGTAGTGTGTGAGAACTCTAAGGCTGATTTTTCTGAATGTCTATAGCTTCTTTAATTAAGGAAAAAAATATTATTAGTTTTAAGTAATAGTGACAGATTACTCACAACCTGACTACTAGAAGATAGTCCTGATGCATTTAGAGTGAACTCACATCATGTCTTCAGAGAAAGAAAAAATAAGTTTAAAATAAGATAACAAAGGCTCCAAAATAGATACAGCAGGGAAATCTATGGAAGAAAAAAATAGTTGCAGCCCATGAAAGCGTGCAACATCTAAAAACGCAGATAAAATGAATCTAATAATTTTTAATAATCAAAAAATCAGAATAATATCCCTCCAGGAAAACTATTAGAGTCTGCTTCATGTCAGGGGTGCATAATCTGCGTCATTAAGAAAGATCCATCTATAGAAATGTTCTGAATGCTTTCAAGTGACCTGTCATGTACTCTGAGTGCTTCGCTCTTGAAAATTTATCAGTGCTTTTAAAAAACAGTGTTTTCACCTAAATATGGCAATAGACAAAAACCTCAAAAGAGAAGGCGGTCAGAGAATGTTTCTACAAAGCACATCTACTAAAAGATCTACATTTTAGCTTTAACAAGTGTTCTGCATATATAATCTGGAGGGGATAAGGTGTGCTTACTTCCAAGCAGGTGTCTCAGAAAAGATATTTGGATGACAGCAAGCAAATTGTCCAGTCATCTCTAGAGAGGCAATACCTGACTAATATTAAAAAGCAAAATACATAACATAATGAGATTGTATGAATGAGAAGAAAAAAATTGATGTTACCATTCACTTCCTTTTCAAACCAAGATTAAAGAAAAAAATCTTTCCCTTTGCTTAGAATCTAAAAAGAGACATTTATCTCAATGGTACAACGCTTATCTATTGGATGTCAGGGCCTACCGCATGAACCCTTGAGAATTTATAAAGCATTTACCATATAGATTCAGAAGTCTGTGTCACTCTATACGAAACCTCAAAATTCTTTTCTGTAAGTACATTCCCTCCTTCCTCTGATACTTCACAAAGTAGAAGGCAGATATAAAACGTACACTTCAAAGAGTCTAATCAAACCTAATTTCAGGAATATGTGAATCTTTAAAATGCAATGATGTTTACATGGACACATTCATGGAAGCTAAGGAAGAAACTTTACACCCTACTTTCTGCAAATATATTAGCTGCAGACTTTTGAATTTTAGTGAGGCTTCTGGTATTATTTACCATCTTCCAACTTCTTTCTGAGAAATAAAATAAAGATTTTTTTCTCTTAAAATGAATTTAATTTTGAATTACCATATGATAAAGATCACTTTTTTGTTACACAGTTCCTTGAATTTTAACACATGCATACATTTGTGGAGCCACCACCACAAACAAGATATTAAAATGTTCAATCACCCCTCAGACTCTCTCCTGCTATCCCTCTATAGTCACCCCTTCTCCCTAACTCCCTAGAGGCTGCTAAATTGTTCTCCATCACTATAGTTTTACCACCTTGCAAATGTCATACAAATATAATCATGGAATACATGGATGAGTTGTATTTCCTTGCATGGGTATACCATAGTTTGTTTATCCATTCGCCTGTTGAAAGACATTTAAGTTGTTTTCAGTTTGGGACAATGACAAAAGTAGCTACTATAAACACCTGTATACATGTTTCTATGAGAGCATAAGATTTCACTTATCTAGGATAAATATTCAGGAGTAAGATTGCTGGGAAATACGGTAAGTTTAACTTCACAACAAAACATCGAACTGTTTTCAAGTGTGGCTGTACCATTTTGTATTCACCCTCAGTGTATGAGATTTCCAGTCACTCCACATCTTCCTCAGTTCTTGGCATTGTCAGTTAGCCACTGAAAGAGAGATGTAGTAGTTTCAATTTGCAAATTCTCTAATGACTGAATGATGTTGAACATTTCCCATGTATTTATAGGCCAAGTTCATATTCTCTTTGGTAGATAGTCTGTCCAAGATTCTTGCCCATTTTTAGGCTAGGTTATTGTATTTTTACTGTTGAATTTTGAGCGTTTTTTGGTGTATTCTGAATATAAAACATTTGTCAGATATGTGATTTCAAATATTTTCTCTTAATCTATGGCTTATATTTCAGTCTTTCTGTGTTCTTCACAGAGAATTTTTAACATTTTAATGGTCTAATTTATATATATTTTCCCTCTTTTATGGATTGGGCTTCATTGTCATATATTAGAACTCCACCAAATGCAAGGTCATAAAAACTTAAAATTTAAGAAGAGGTTCTTTTTTTTTTTGCAAGTGTGTCTAATTTTTCCAATACCACCTGTTGATTTGTTCTTTCTCAATTCATCTGCTTTGACATTTTTGTCAAAAATCAGTTGGTCACATAGGAATTGGCATATTTCTGAACTCTCTGTGTCTTCCCATTATTAATATATCAATTCTTTTAAAAATATCACAATGTCTGGTAAAATGCAATTTTATTGTAAGTCTTATCTTTAGAGTATGATTTTGTTCTTTTTCTTTTTCAAAATTCCTTTAGCTATTCTAGCTCCTCTGTCTTTCCACATAAAGTTCAGAATCAGCTTATCTATCTCTATAAAAACATTCCAATGGGATTAATTGACTTCTAAATCTATGGATCAAAGGCAGGCAACATTGTCATCTTTACTATTATCTCTTACATTCCATGCACACAACATATATCCTTAACTATTTAGGTCTTCTTCACTACATTTATCAGACTTTTGTACTCTTTTAGTAATCAAATCTAGTATGTTTTGTTAGATTTATATCTAAGTAGTCTATTTTTTGAGCCTTTTAAAATGTTATTTTTAAAATTTCATGTCAAATTGTACATTACTAAAATAATGAAATTAGATTAATTTTTGCTTGTTCACCTAGCATTCTATGAACTTGCTTGATTTACTTTTTAGTTCTAAGATGTTTTTATTATTTTGTTTTATCATTGTCTTGTAGTAAAGGCCTCGGCATATCTATGTAGACAATCATGATGCTTGAAAATAGGGATAGTTTTGTTTCTTTCTTTCCAACCTGTATGACTTTTAGTGTTTTTCTTGCCTTATTGCACTGGCTAAAACTTCCAAAGCAATGTTGAATGAACATCCTTACCTTAATTCCAAAAATTAGGGCAAAAGCTTTCAGTGTTTCATCATTATGTATGAGATTATCTGTAAATGTTTGTAAGTGTCCTTTATTGGGTTAAGGAAATCTTCTCTTCCTTGATTAAAGTAAGTTTGTTTTTGTTTTTGTTTGCCGTAAATGGATATTGAATATTGTCAAATGTGTTTTCTGCATCAATTGATATTATTATGCATATTTTCTTCTTTAGAAAGTCAATTGGAAGAGGATATTGATCAATTATTAAAGGTTTAACTAGCCTTGCTTTCCTGTGAGAAAGCAAATTTGATTTAGTGTATTATTTCTTTGTATATCGCTGTGTTCAAACTGTTGGCATTTGTGGTATATTTTTACATCCATTTTCAAGAGGAAAATACATCTATAGTTAGGTTGTTTTCCTTTCTGTTTCTTTATTTATATTCCCTTTGTCTCATTTTGGGAACAAAGTTTTGTTGAATGCATAAAATTTGCTGGGAAATGTTCTCGTCTATTATCTGTAGATTGGGGGGTATCTCTTCCATAAATGCTTGGTAGAATTCAACAGCAAAACATCTGGGCCTGAAGATTTCCTTTTTGTGAAGATTTTAAATATAGGTTCAGGTCATTTAATACTTACAGAACTATTCAGGTTATCCATTTCAACTTGAGTGATTCTGGTGATTTGTGATGGTCAATGAATTAGACAATTTCATCTGTGTTACTGAATTTATGTGTAAAGAGTTGTTTACAGTATTCTTTATAATAATTTTACTGGCTGTAGAATGTGTAGTGATATCCCCTCTTTTATTTCTAATAATGGTGATTTGTGGCTTCACTATTCTTTTTTCTTTTTGTCTGTCTTGCTAGAGGTTTACCAATTTTGTTTATCTTTTCAAAGGATCGACTTTTGGTTTCATTGATTTATTTTTATTTTCTGTTTTCAGTTTCATTGATTTCTGCTCTTATCTTTACTATTATTTTTCTTCTGTTGGCATATGTTTGTTTTGCTCTTCTTTTTTCTGCTTTCTTAAGATGGAAGCTTACATTATTAATTTGAGAACTTTCTTTCATAATGCAAGCACTTAATGCTCTAAATTTCTTTCTAAGCACTGCTTTAGCTATATCCCATAAATTTTGGTATCTTTTATTCTCATTTTTGTTCAGTTTAAAATATAATTTCCCAGACACTGCTTCTTTAATTCTGAATTATTAAGAATTGCATTGTTTTATTTACAATTTTTGAAGACTTTCCTATTACCTTTCTTTCTTAATTTCTAGTTTATATCCATTATGAATCAGAGAGAGAAATATTTTAAATTATTTCAAGACTTTTAAATTTGTGAAGGTTTATTTTCCAACCCAGAACATGTTCTGTCTTGAGGAGTGTTCCATGTGTACTTGAAAACAATATGTATTTTGATGTTTGGGGGTAGAATATTCCATAAATATTAAAGAGATCAAATGATTGATGCTGTGTTTAGGTCTATATTGTTTCCATTTTTTCTGAATACTTGTTTTATCTATTTCTGACATAAGATTATTGAATTCTCTAACTATAATTGTGAATTTAATTATTTCTCCTTTTGTTTCTACCAGTTTTGCTTCATATATTTTGAACCTCTGGTGTTAGTTGTAGAAAAATGTAGAATTACATTTTTCTTCTTGTTGGATGGGTCCTTTTATCATTATATTTATTAGGATCTCTTAAATTTATTTGTTCTGAAGTCTACTTTTCCTGATATTAATACAGGCACAGGAGTTGTCTTTTGGTTAATTTTTGCATGATTTATCTTTTTCCATCATATGAGTTTTAAGCCACTTGTATCATTGCAGTTGAAGTTAGTTTCTTATAGACAGCAATATAAAGGAGTCTTTTTTTCTGTTCTGATTATCTCTGTCTCTTAATTGGCATCATTTAATGTAATTGACGATATGTTTGGATTTAGGTCTATTGTTTAATACATTTTCCAGATTGCTCCTGCTGATGTTTGCACTGTTTCCTGGCTTTTGTTTTTCTTACTGTATATTTAGAATCAATATTTTACTTCCTCAAATGCAATTTAGGAACCTTGCCACTATAAATATCTCATTTTCCTCTCCCTTTTATATTATAGTTTTTGTATATATTATACCTACATAACACTAAAAATTAGACAATGCTGTAACATTTATGTTTAACCATCAAATATTTTATAGAACTCAAAGGAGAATAGTTTATTATATGTAACCAGATATTACAGTTTTTATTGCTCTTCCTACATTCCTGATGTCCCAACCCTTCTGATATCTTCTTTTTTTGTTTGTTTTTTTGTTTTTTTTGGTGTCCCTGGGTGGGCACAAATGATATCTTCTTTTTAACTTAATAACTTCTTTTAGAAAATATTTTAGAAGGTTGTACTGGCAATGTGTTATCTTAGTTTTCCATCATCTGAGAATGTTTTTAAATCACCTTTATTCTTAAAGGATACTTTTCTGGATACAGAATTCTAAGTTGATTGTCATTTTCTTTCATCACTTTAAAAATGTTGTGCTACTTCCTTCTGGTCTCTATAGTTTCTGGTGGGAAAACTTAAGTCAGCTATACTGTTGTTTCTTATAGCTAATGCACTGATTTTCTCTTACTAATTTCAAGATTTTTCATTGTGTTCAGTTTTCAGGACTTTGTAATGCATTCAAGCATGAATTTCTTTGAGTTGATTCTATTTAGAGTTTATAGAAATTCTTGAATTTGTACGTTTATGTCTCTCACCAAACTTGGGATGTTTTCAGCAATTATTTTCTCAAATATTTATTCAGTATGCACTCTTTTTCTTTTTTGTGTTTCTCTGTAGTGACATGAATGTTAGATTTGTTATTGTAGTCTCATTCTCTGAACTTCTGTTATTTTTTTCCCTAATAGCTATTCTTTCTATTGTTTGGATTATACAATTTCTCTTCAAGTTCGCTGATTCTTTCTTCTGTCATCTGCATTCTCTTTTTTTTTAACATGGGCAGGCACCAGGAATCAAACCCGGGTCCTCGAGGTTGGCAGGCAACATCTACATTCTCTTAATTAGTGTAATTGTTATTTAAGTTGCACTTTTCATATCTTAAATTTCCATTTGGTTTTCATTTACATCTTTTCTTTATTTGCTGAGACTTTGTGCCTTTTCATTCATTTCAAGAGTGTTCACAATTCCTTATTGAAGCATTTATTTAATAGCTGCTTAAAGACTTTATCAGTTATTTCCAACATTTGCATCTTCTCAGCAAAATCATCTGCTTATTGTCTTTTCCTATGGAAATTGAGTTTTTTTTTGAACCCTTATAAGGTGAGTAATTTAGGATTCTATCCTGGGCATTTTAAATATTATAAATCGTTAAGTCTTGTTAAAATCTTCACATTTACTGGTATTGGACTTCTTATATTATTTCCCAGTCTGCCTACTTTGTAAGTTTCAGCAACGTCAAATAGCTTCTGTACACATTATATCCAGATTTTTTTTAACACTTTTTTTAAATAACAGCTTTATTGAAACAAAATTCACGTACCATAACCAAGACAACAGTTTCAAGGTTGACCTCTCTCTTTTTTTTGTTTGTTTGTTTGTTTGTTCTGTTTTTTTATATATTTTTTTTGTATTTTTTATTTATATCCAGATTTTATAGTTGTGTTCAGTGGGAGAGTGATGGTAGAGTGTAGTCAATTTATCTTATACAGAATTAAATTCATTTTGTTTTCTACTCAGTGATAGTCATGTTAAAGTATGGATGAATGTACTGCTTTTCAATTGCCACTATCCTTTTACATTATATGCCTTTTATATAGGCTTGTACACAAAACAAGCAGCCCCAATCAATTTGTTCTTTATACATTACACCAATGGAAAATTATAGAAATAAAAATGTTAGTTGGTACAAAAAATGTGTATATATTTCAATAATTTCACCATTTATCTTAGTATATAACATAGGTATTTTTTATTCATGGCTTAAATAAATGTTGCCTTATGGTTTATAATCAATATGATCTGGAAAGTTTAGAACTAATTGTCAGCATTAACAATGTACTAATTATACTACCATGCTGAAAAGGCAGAAACTTTTTTAACTCTTCTTTCACAGATTGTCTTTCAATCCAGTACTACATGAAGTCCGAGAAAAGAGAAAATGACTTCAAATTAAATATCTAAAATTCTCAGGACACAGAGCACACCACTGTTTTACCCAAGTGGTTTGAATTTAATCTCTTTTGCCACCACAAGAATGATCTCAAACAGGTTCAGTTGTTAAAGTGATCTATTCTTGTCTAAATACCAGTTACTGCCAGTACACTTATTTTAATTTGGAAATATCAAGATACAATTTAAATTTAAACAATTGAAATCCATGCCCACAGTAACTTTGGAATACTGCATAGCTAGCATATTTAAAATGCTTTTTAGTCTCAAATAAATAGTAGCTTTTGGGTTTTGTTTTTTGCCAATTTAGCCATAGCTATAATAATGTGTTTTCCAAGTTGAAGATTTTTTTACTAAAAGTGAATGTTTTAATTATTAAAATTTCAGTACAGCTAAACCAGGTTTGATATTACAGAGTCCTCTAATCATTTCCAATTATATAAGTTTTTCTCCATTAGATTCATTTGTTTTAAGGAAATACATATTCTAAAACTCTACGTTAGGGTGGGCCACGGTGGCTCAGTAAGTAGGCAGAGTTCTTGCCTGCCATACTGGAGACCCAGGTTCGATTTCCAGCCCATTCACTTTCCAGAAACAATCAAACAGGCAAACAAAGAAGAAAAAATGAACAAACAAAAATTCAACAAATGGTGCTGCAATAATGGGATACTTACATGGAAAAAGAATGAAATGTGACCCCGGGCACACAGCATACAAAAAAAAAAAGATACAATTAATATGCTGGAAGAAAATACAGTAGACTATCATTTCCTAAAATGAAGAATCAAGTCTAACTGCAGTTCAAAAATCCACACACCCCAAAGCAAAGAATAATAAATTTGCCAATGTAAGAACGAAAGAAAGAAACCTCAGTCTGGCAAACAAAACTCCACAAGAAAAATCTAGAAATAAAAAAAAATACTTCAAACTCTAACTAAGAGCTAAGTCAGAGTTGGTGGGCAGAGTATACCCTACTCCCAAAGAAGTAAATGGCCTAACTTCTGGAACTTATCCGTTTATTATGTTGCATGGCAAGAGATGTAGAGTAACCGGTATTGCTATAAGCTGCTAAAGTTGTGGAATTTGTTATGGCAGCAATAGAAAACTAATACAATTATTTAATAAACAAAGGTAAAAATTTAGCCTATAGATAGTTGCAAATGTACTAAATTATCAGTGCAAAATTTTGTTTATTGCAACATTGTTTGTAAAAGACCAGAAGTTCACCTAAATGTCCAAAGATGAGGATTTGTTAAATAAATTGTATTACCTCCATAGAATGGAATACTATTCAGCCGTAAAGAGAATCCTTCATACAGCTATGAAAGGATATCTAAGATACACTGTTACATGAAAAATGCAGGACCAGGTGCATTAAAAAAGTGAATAAAATAAGGAATATATTTATATTTACTTGTAGCCATAAAATTCTCTGGGAGGATTCACAAGAAAGTATTAAACTGTTTTTACCTGTTGGTAGTGGGGAGAAAAATGGGTGGACGGAGTTCACAGATGGGAGGGAGATTTTGCTGTGTCCATCTGTAAACTGTTCTTAACCATGCAAATACATTCCTTATCTAATATATAGATAAATAATTAGATGGGTGATTAGATAGGTAGGTTGATATAGATCATAGATTATATAATTTAAATAATATATTAAATATGTTATGTTTGAAAATACTTTACATATATTTTAAGTTCCAAAGCACTAACCCAGGCTATCTTTCATCCACATATATATGAAATTCATATTTGTGACAGCTAAATGGTGTGATTTATCAATAAGAAAATATTTCCTATCTATTAAAAGGAAAAAGAGAAAAGGGATAAAAGAAAAATACTTTTTAAATTTGTCATTAATGCTACATGTTCTCTAATCAGTAAAATAAATTTTAATTTTCCCTGGTATCACTGGAGCCATATTGCAAATATGACTTGAAAAGGTTACAACACGATGTCTTCTAACTGTCTCATATTCATAGATATGACATATAAAGGTTCATAACACATTTACTTTTACAGTAGAAGGAAAGAAGAGAAAAGAACATTAATGACCAAAATCATAAGGGACAAGTGTTGAAAGTGTACCAATGACAAATCATTTTTCTTACTGGTCCCTTGTTTCTCCTCTCTACACTCTCTCTCTCCTCTCTACACTCTATCTCTCCTACTTTAGCTCCTCAAACCTTTCTCTGATCACCATTCTGATCTAGGACAAATTATTCAATAGTTGTGAAGGGCCATGAAAGTGGAAGCAAATTCTCCTAATATGCAAAAGAAAAACTGAGGCCAAAGAAGTGATAGAAATGCAGGCTTTTCAGTTTTCTGACTCATTTTTAGAGGCTACCTCCCTAATGCAGGCTTGACTGGCTGGTACAGTGCTGGTTAGGCCTGGGGCAGTTTCAAGTGGTTAACGAAGTGTTTGGAATATGTTTGGGTGGCAATGTCAGGCAATATTAGGAGGTTCTTGAGGACTAAGTACTGCTTACTGAGTGTTCAGGGACCTTTAACGGTTTTCAAAAGAGAGTTGCATGATCAGAAATATGCTTTGGAGATTAATATGGCAAAATGTACAATATGGATGGTACAAGCAAGAAAAGAGTCCAGAAAATCTGTAGGCAAGAGCATAAGAAAAGTACTTGAAGATTCAAAGTCCATTTTACTTTTCTGCCAATTAGGAAGGCTGATTGGCAGTTGCATCACTTATTGTTAAATCTGATTAAATACCAAAGGCGCTTTTTTAAAAGGAGAGATTAAAGGAAGTGAAGTCAGAAATTAGGACAAAATGAAAGCACCTATAATTAAATAAAAAAAAAACATTTCCAAAGGGCCATTGGAACTCTAAATCCTATAAAAAGTATGATTTCTAAAGTATAATTGCATAACCCATTGCTAAAACAGTAATGAAAGAAATTTAGAGCATCGTCAGAAATATGTAATGTGAAATAGAAAGCTTTAGGATGCAAGGTGTGCAATTTGCTGAGTTAACACCTTAGCATGCCCTCTGCAGTGGGTTCTACTATGAATCCCTGTGAAGTTTGTTATAAACCCGTATTCACTCAGAGATTTTGCTATTTTATCTATTTTAATCAGTAAAGCATCACCATCCCATTTGTATCCCCACAGAAAGTATTTCTTGTAATGGTGGAAGGTAGCATAAATAGGATGAAAATGAGGAGGACAAACCTGATACTAGACACTCTTCAAGGCAAACAAAAATGATGACATTTCTGATGGCTTTATGCTTCTATTCTATGAAAAGGTGGAATCAGGCAATAAACAAGTCATCGAACAACTAATAATATAGTTATAAAATGTGGTAAGTGCCATAAAGTAAACAAACAGGGAGTTGAATAGTATTACAGGAAGATTTCATGAACAGAGGTCATATTTCTATGGAAACCTGAAGGATAAGGAGGGCCTAAGCATACGAAGAGTGGGGGGAGGCAGGTGGGATAGCATGTGCAAAGGTCCTGAGGCAGGGAAAGAGAGTAGCATGTCTAAGAAATGGAAGGAAGGCAGTTTTGCGGAGAATAATGAACAAATATGGGTGTTAAGATAAATCTGAAACTCTAAGTAGAAATAGACCATGAAGATTCTACCTACCTTTGGAGTCTTGGTAAAGAAATTCAATTTTATTTTAAATGCAATGGGACACTTTTGAAGGGTTTTAAGTGGCTAATTATATAGTATTTATGTTGTCATAAGGTCATTCTAGCTGCTCTGTAGAGAACAGATTTTACAGGAACAAGAGAAGGCAGGAGTCCAAACCGTTTTCAGACAACTTGTCCATTATTTAACAAACTTATTTTATTATAAGTCTTTGAGTTTTGGGGTCAGGGGAATCCAGGGAAGGTGTAGGGTATATTCATTGATCACAAACCAATCCATAAACTTAAACTGATAAATACTTCCCCGAAATTATGCCTCTGTCCTCAGCAAAAGAAAATAGTTTAATGGCTAGTTTAATTACAGTCTTAAAGTATGATCAGGTTCTTAAAAGCATAAATGAAATCTCAGACAAGAACAGTCACAATGATTTATTATCTCCTCCAAGATGGAAAAGGCCACCATTGGCTAATTATGGTGAATCTGCATTCTACATATGTGAATCTTAATCTTGAACTGTCCATAGAAGGTAAATGGATCTTCCATCACCCTTGTGCAATCAGGAAATCTGTCCTAATATGACCTGTAAATCTCTCCCATAAGCTAACATAAGAAATGCTCCCAAATCCCACCAATAATTAGTTTCCAACAAAGAAACCTTTTGTCAATCATTTCCCTGGGTATGGGCCCTTTCTGATCTAAGACAAAAAAACGAAAATAAAACCACTGATTTTTTTTCCTGGTAATTAGATGGTTAATCCACTTATTTTGAGCCTATTTTCGTTCTTTTTTCCTTTAGTGAAAACAAAAAGAATTTTGCTCATCATAACTTATCCAAAATATCTTTTTGTACTTTAAAACAATTCAATAGTATTAGCCATGTACTCTTACACAGAGGGGGAAATTTATTTCCCATTAAAAGTGATACATTAAACATTCTAGTTTCTGGCTACAGCATTAATGAACAGCTTAAGGACTTCTGGAATTGAATTAACTGCCCCAGTACTTTGAAATTATTCATATTTCTTAGCCAATATTTTCATTGCTTCCAATAACCTAGATGAAAATGAAATCATGAAGGGAATATTACCAGATTGATTGATTTCAGCTGATGACAGAATTAATTCTCTGTTACACATAACTAAATGAGATTAATACTATATTGGTAATATACCCTTTACTTTGGTGCACACCATTATCTATTTCAATCTATAACACATCTGGTATGCTTTATTTATTTTTATTTTTAAATGAATATAAATAGAAGAAAGTCAGCAACCGTATAATACTGATAACTTTTCTGTAGCAATAAGTAAAAAATTGACTCAGTGAAAATTAAGATAACTTATCAAAATTTATTGTGTGTGTATTTCAAGTTAACAGTTCCAGAGTGTAAGTAACATTCCAAATTTATGGTGCATTTGAGCCTAACAAACTTATTGATATTAGTACTGGTTTACTTTCTTCCAAGAAATATAGCAAGTATGCATTCCTAGTTTGAATTAGGTATCCTAAAGAAAAAAGTATCATTAATGCTATATAGGGACACTGCTTTATCAATCTGAGATGGGTATACCATGAAAATTCTGTTCAATATCCTAAGTATTCACCATACTGGAGCAGCCTGAAGTCAAGCTTCTGAAACAATATAAAACAAACAAAAAAATTGTATTCCATTCATGGCTTCTGCCTTAGGAGCCAAATACAAAGAAAGTGGTATTTGTAAAGCAGCATATCTTCAGTCTTGTGTTTTCCTTCTCTTTCCCTCCTAAGGTATTGCATCTTCTTCTTATATTCATAGCTAAATCTCTTCAATATGAAGGATTCTAGAAATGATCATTCTCAATTTTGTTTAATTAATGGATAGTGCAAAATTATCTTGAGAGCTAAACAAGAAAATCAGAATTAGGTACAATTCAAGCCTACCAGGTAAAAAGAAAACTACAGAGACATAGATCAGAAACTCACTGCTCAATGAGGAGCTTTAGGCAGGTAACCAGGTTGGGAGATTTCAACAAGTGTTTTATTCTGATGATGCACAATTATACAATTATAAGCATTGGAACTCTAGCAAAGTGACAAAATTCACTCGAAATATTAATAATTAACATTTAAACAGTGCTTTACTCCTGGAATGCAAAAGATTCTGTATGTCTCTTATATCACTTCATTTATTCTTACTATAACCCAACAAAACCTCTGCTTTTTTTATTAATTAAAAAAAAAGAAATTAACACAACATTTAGAAATCATTCCATTCTACATATGCAATCAGTAATTCTTAATATGATCACATAGATGTATGATCATCATTTCTTAGTACATTTGCATCGATTTAGGAAAAGAACTAGCAAAACAACAGAAAAAGATATAGAATGTTAATATAGAGAAAAAAATAATTAACTCCCTAATCTGACAAATGAGAAAATATAGGTATAGAGGGTTTTAAATGACTTGCTCAAGGTCATAGAATTCATTAGTGTTGGAGCCAGAACTAGAATCCAAGCTGTCCCCTTACTCCCTATTTTCTAACAAAATGTATTTAATGTCTATTACATTCTCCTATAATCCTTTGGGGTAACAATTGTCATTCTCCTTCCATGATTAAGGAAATTGGGGCTCAAAAAGAAGAAAAGAAGTGGCATTTTTAAATTTCATAGCAGGTGAATGAGGAGGGCAGATCTCAACTTTAAAGTCTGGAGCTCATGTTTTTTAGATTTAAACTGCAGAAGGGACTATAAGCAAACTTTACATCCATTTCATTCCATTTTTCCATAAGTTTAGCTTCTTATATTTTTAATGAAAATTTTAATACAGAAACTACAGTAGATCCTATCTTAACTGCACTCTTTTCTAAATATATACCCTTGTTCCTTTGTTGAGAACCAAGAGAAACCAGATTAATTCCAGGGGAATATTAGAACAATGATTTTTTTTTTGTGTGTGTGTATATATATATCCTTTAAAAGGAGACTCTAAATCCCACATGTTTCACTACAGTTCTTCCGTTTTCAGAAGGGGGTTTCTCTCTTTTTAGATTCCTGAATTCTCTTTATCTTGATGATGAAGGCAGGAGCCAAAGTCTGGTAGATTTAATATGTACTCCCACAAAAAACATGTTCTTAATCCTTGATCCTGTGGGATGTGAACTCATTTGTAAATAGGACCCTTTGAAGACGTACAATTACTAAAGGTGTAACCCAGTTGAATCAACGTGGGCCTTAATCTGTTTTAATGGATTCCTTGTAATCAGAAAAAAATTGGATGCCATGAGTCAGAGAAGGCCACAGAAAGAATCTGGAAGTCAGTGGAAAATAGAAAATCAGGCACAAAGAAAAAGAAATTGCCATGAGTTGGGAGGCAGAAATGCAAGCCAAGGAATCCCAAGAATTGTGGCAAACCAGCACCAGAATTCTACAGACCACAGGGAGAAAACGTAGACTTCCTTATGGCTTTCATTTTTGTACATATAAAAAGTAACAACAATATAAACAGTTTTGGTATCCACATTAAACAATCTAGATATTTGAAAACTATATGCAGTAGTTAGAAACTTCAGTATTATAAATTCAGTTATTTTAGCAGCCAAGTAATCTGCCTCTTGAAATTGAGCTCAGAGCAGACAATGCATTGCATAAGGCACTATCTAATTAAGTATTCATTACAGATAACTTCACTAAAACTTGAGGGTAAAGACATGATTTTCAAGCAGGGTCAGAAGGGTAAATCAAGTAATGAAGGGAGTGATGAGCTGGAAGGAGTATTCATAGCATACTTTAGTTATAATCATTGCTAATAAACTGTCCAATAAACATAGTTAATTTCTCATTATCATTTGGGTTAGAAAATAAAACTTATTAGGAGGTCAAGCATCTAAGGAGTGATATCGTCCAAGTAGTTACTCAACAAATGTGTATTCTAATATCATTCAGTACACATTACCTATCCTCAAGATATTTATAGCAGAATCCACAAGATTTCTCTTTTGGCAAATAATGCTAAAAATAGGTAGAGTTAAAATGCTATAGGACCATTGAGGAAATTCAGAAAATAATTTACAGAGGAGATAGTTCTTGAAAAGTTCAGAAAACATGGATAAACTAGTTGTGAAAATATAAAGGGAGAAACAAATAGAGAAAAATAAAATTATTTAGAAGACTGTGGAAGAAAGAAAGCATGAGAAAGATCAGAGAATAGATTTGACTTAAGTCTATGGCTAATGAGAGAGTATAGCACAAGGCAGGACAGGAAGGACAGTTTTCACCCAGATTATAATGTGTATTTGATATTTCTAGGAAGGCAAGAAAATATTTTAAGTAATGATGTTGCAATGATCATATTAAAATAAAAGTGCAGTTGGGTGGTAGAGATACAAGGTTCAAAGACTACTGTTTAGAGGATATCATAAGAGTTCAGAGGAGAGAAAAATGTGGCTTTGACTTAGGAAAATGACGTGGGAAACTGAAGAGATGGTGGTTCTCACTTTATGTCATTGCTAGCCTTCTGTGTTCGGTAGAATTCCAACTTGACCTCCAAAATCTTACTCTGTGGTATATAAGCTCTTGTATAATCCACTAGACTTGTAATGAAGATGGATTAGTCACTCTCATGATTAGGTTATGTTATATGGCACTGTTGTCTTTAAGAATGGGAGATTATCCAAAGTGAACTTGCCATAATCACTTGAACTCTGAAAGGGACTTGGATTTTCTCAAAAATTGCAAAGGAGAGTCTTCATTGCTGGTTATGAAGTTGGAAGACGGACACATGGCAAAGAAAATGAATGGCTCTAGGAGATGAAAATGGTTTCTGGGTACAACCAGAAAGAAAATGGTGTCCTCAGCACTACAAGAGCAGGGGAAGGAATTCAGCCAACAACCCGAATGCTGGAAGTGGGTTTTTCCCCAGGTGCCCAGGAAGGAGGGCAGCATGGCCACAGCATGATTCCAAGCTAGGCAGAGGAACCCAGCCATACCAGGTGGCCTGGACTGCTCACATTTAAAAATGGGTGCTGGTCACAGTCACTGTGTGTGTGGCACTTTTTATGCAGTATCAAAAAAAAAAAATAATACGCCTTCAGAAATTGTTAAACTGTCCCATAATATAAACTAGAAAATGTTTTATGTTTGAGAGAAGCTACAAAAAAATAAATTAATTTTAGTGTCAAGGTGTATTAATCTTGAACTAGAAGATCTTTACCTTTTCACCTAATTATAATGCACTACAGAATAAAAATCCATCTGCTTGCTTTGAGAACACTTTGCCCTCCTTTCCTGGGGCAGCAGGGAGAGGGTTTTCAACCAATTTCATGTGATTGTTTCTTATATACTCCTTAATACAGATTTACATGGTCAAACCCGAACAAAACTGTGAGCATTGTATTGATTTTTGTGCACTCCCATTTTTACTTAAATATCCTCCCTAAGAAGGAAAGCCTGAGGACCACCTGTAAAAATGCCAGACTGAGTGCCCTCCTCATAGTGTCTGCTAACAGATTTGCTTGTGCTTTGCTCTAGTTCTGTAATCATGTGTAATCTGTGCAAGCAGATGAATGTGTTAACCTTCAAAGCTACCTATTTGCAGTTAAAAAGATATTTTAAGAGAGAATGACTCTCCCAAAGTGGATGGTTTTAATTGTGGAGGCCAAAAATCATTGCAATTGGACAGTAGAAAAAATACTTGAAAGAATATGGATTATTTAACATCCTTGTGTTAAATGTATCTACTTTGTCTTTGAATGGAATCAATCCTTTATGGCTATTCCATTCCACTTGTCAATAGGTACCGTATGTAGCAAATTTCTCCAACAATGGACAAAATAACTAAATCGTAGGTAAGCTCTTTTGGTGTCTGAACAAAAATCCTCTGATTAGGAAAATGTTTATCTTGATGGTGGCATAATTGTTGTGTATATAAAGCAAGTGATTTCAAAAGCTATTTAAGTGGGGGAAGTCTTCATATTACAAACTACAGAACATTGCAAGGATAGTGGAAAACATAATTCCTGCTTCCAAGAGAACAACAATCTAGTTAAGAAAACTGAAAAGCAAAGCAAAACAAAACAAAATAGAATTGCATGTTGAACACCAGTGACAATCATTAACACATATTCAGGAATTGTTGCTCAGGAATGTACAAAAAATGTAAGTATTCTATTCATCCAGATAATATTTTTGAGGGTCTACTCCACTAATCAGTCAAACGCAGTGATCACAAACATGAATCAGACGTGGTTTCTGCTCTCTCTCCATGAATTCGCAATTAAGAAGAGAGGAAAATCATATAAATAAATGCAAAATACTGTGATAAGTGTCATTAAGAATCTGAATGAAAAACTAATGAAGGCATGGAGAAAAGAGGTACCAACTGGAAATGATTAGACTGAATCAGTGAAAGTATACGTCGAAGATGTATCATTTGAACTTCCTTTAAAAGGACAGGATTTTTCCAAATAGAGAAATGATATAGAATATTTTAAACCAGAGGACAACATACACAAATGAAGAGAGGCCTCTACATCTGAATATTTCAGAGCAGCTGGACTAGAGGTTACTGCAGGACAGAAGTTGTAGAAGGTAAGACAGAAAGGAAGTTGGGTGGATTTGTGTGGGAATTCTGAGAAACACCCTTAAAAATCTCAAATTTGGTATGGTAGTCATCCTGATGACGATGGAGTACCACTGAATATTTCTCAATGAGGGAATTACAATATCCCCTGCATTTGAAAAATAAATTTAAGGGAGTGAAGGACAGAGAACAGAAGTTCAGGGAGCTGGATTTACAGAATACAAGAGTTAAAGAAGTCTGGTTTAAATTTTTTTACAAAAAACTTTTTTTGGCTTTATGTTAATGTGATTGCTGTATAGATTTCTAAAAGATTAGGTTCAAAGTATATTCCCACAAATTACTTTTTAGTTATGAGTTGTAAAATACCAACTTTGCAGTAGAAACCTCTGACTGATACCACCTAAACCAACCCATCCAGTTAACTCATCTGTAATAGCACAAGCTAACATCAGGTGGCTCCTGATGTGATTTACTAGAAACTCAGCAGCAGTTTTGTAGTATTCCTACTAAAAATCTGTAGCTTGATTTAATAAAGAGGAAATAGCAGTCAAACCCAAATTGAGGGATATTCTACAAAACAACCAGCTTGTACTTTAAAAGCAACGTCAATATCTTGAAAGACAAAGAAGGTTGAGAAGCTGCTCCAGAATGAGGAAATTAAAGAAACTGATAATTAAATACAGTATGTGATCTCAGATCAGATGCTAGATGAGAAAAACTATTATAAAAGAAATTATTGGAACAATTTCTAAATTTAAATATGCACTGCGTATTAAGTAATAGAATTGTGTTCATGCTAACAATTTTCTGGTTGTAATCATGGAGGCTGTGGTTTTAGCTGGAGCTGAGAATTTTGGTTACCAAGTGTTCTAATTTGCTAGCTTTCTCTCCTGGCTTCCTGTTTCATGAAGCTCTCTGGGAGGCGTTTTCCTTCTTCATCTCCAAAGCTCTGGCTAGTGGACTCACTGCTTCATGGTGCTGCAGCATTCTCTACTCTTTCTGAATTTCTCTCTCAATCTCCAAAATGTTTCCTCTTTTATAGGACTTCAGAAACTAATCAAGACCTACCCAAATGGGTAGAGACACGCCTCTACCTAATCCAGCTTAAAAACCACTCTTGATTAAATCACATCTCCAAGAGATGAACTAATTACAGTTTCAAACATACAATGCTGAATAAGAATTAGAAGAAGTGGCTGCCTTCACAAAATGGGATTAGGATTAAAGCATGGCTTTTCTAGGGTACATACACCATTTCAAACCAGCACATTCCACCCTCTGGACCCTAAAAAAGACATGTTTTTCCCATATACAAAATACATTAATTTTCTAACAATATCAGAAATCCTTAAACCATTTCAGTAGCAATACAAATGAAATACAAAGTTAGAAACAGTACAAACTCCTATCAAAGTTAGTTACAGGCATGGTCTGTTCTAAGGCAAAAGTATCCTCTGGCTCTGGACCTATTAAACTCAGAACAAGCTATTTGCTGCCAACATACAAAGGAGGAACTTTCATAGGATGCATATACCCATTTCCATAGAGAGGAAGGAACACAGAGGTCACGAGACCCATACAGTTTTGAAAATCTATAGGGCAAAGTCCATTAGATTTCAAAGTCTGAGAATCATTTATCCTCCGGGCTTCTGAAAACAGCAGTTTCACACTTTCAAGGGCCTACACAGAGGCCTGTCTCTCTCTAAATGCAACCTTGGGGGATATTGGGGAGACCACCTTTTTCTCAGCTCCAAAATGTTTCCTCTTTTATAGGACTTCATTTCAAACCAGCACACTGAGAACCAATAAGCCTCGAGTTAGAATCAAGATAGGGGAGAGGAATAAGAATAGAGGGCTTTGAGTCTGGGAGTGACTTGCACACATTATCAAAGGATTGGAAATTTTACAAGTTTAATAACAAAATATCACTTCCTGAAGTACATTTTTTGTGAAATATCAACATTTGGCTCTATCTATCCTGTGCCACCTTGGACACAACAGCTACAGGCCGGCCACAAGGGACCCGACCCCTGGCTACTGACCACAAACCACTCATTGCCATCTTGTCCACTCTCTCAGTAAAGGAGAATTGTAACATCTACTTCTATAGCAATATTTTTTATTTAAGTTAATTTAAGACAATATAATTTCATAATATATAAATCTGATTGTTAGTCTCCTGTTTCAATGTTGGTTCTCCCACAGCCGAAGATTTTAGCATTGCATACTCCAGTGTACTCTGACACAGCTGATGCTTCCTTCCGTAGATGCTTCTCCTTCTCCCTCTCTCTTCCACTCTGTCTGTGCATATTGTTGTTTGTTGCTGTGGCTATTTATTTCACCAGCATGTATTAAATGCATACGTACTGGTGCTCCTTAGCTGCTTTATATGCCTGAAATATTCATCTCACTCTGTCTGCTGAAACCTTCCTCACCTACAGAAGTAACCTCCTAAATAATTTATTACTAACCCTTCTTTTCCATTATTGTAACTTACAGCTACATATCATCAAATGTTTACCATATTCCATGGTAAGAATTTACATACCCGTTTCTTCATCCAGACTATGAGATCCTTGAAAATAGATTCCACATTTTATCTAAACTATAGCCTGGCTGCCTAAAATAAGCCTGGAATACAGCCAATTCCTTTTAATATGAATTAATAAATTAATAGATGAGTAGAATTATTTATGACTTCAATAACAATTTTAATTAAATTTCCTAGTCTTCTTTTTGTAGTCATGCATACTCTTTAGTCCAAAATAGTAGCTAAGAAATGCTATTATCATAAATGATGTTGAGTACACTAAAATAGATGCCATATCTTTCTGTTATTCTAGATTTATGGTTAAGTATATGGAAAGTCTGTTATTCCTAAAATTATTTTACTTATCTTTTGTAAATATAATCCTGTCAATAAAAGAGATCTAAAATCACCAAGCCCATACAAGCTATAGAGGTTTTAATCTGAACATATTCCAAAAAAATATGTTCTTAAATTTAAACCTTTCCTGTGGAGGTTGACGCACTGCAAGTAAGATCTTTTGATAAGGTCACTTCAGTTAAGGTTTGACCCACCTCATTCAGCATGTGTCTTAGTCTCATTATTGGAATCCTTTGTAAGAGAATGAAATGCAGACAAAAAAGAGAAAAAGCAATGGAAGAAAGAGGCTGAAATCAACAAAACCTAGAGACACCAACAGACACCGCTAAGTGTGTTGCCATGTGGCAGAAGAGTCAAGGATCACCAGCCGCTGGTCTTTGAGAAGAAAGCATCACTATGATGATGACTTGATTTGGACATTTTCTCAACTTCAACTGTAAGCTAATAAATTCCCATTGCTCAAGCCAAATCATTTCACAGTTTCTCCCAACAGGCTAGGAAACTAAAACACAAGCCCAAATTGTTTCATATTAATTTATGACGAAGGTTATATTTTCAATGAAATGATCTGCTTCCAATTGATTCAATAAGGGTTACTGCAATTTTTTTTTAGTTAGAATGAATAAGAAAGTCCGTACATACCTAGAATATACTTCCGATTATGTCCTTATAAACCTGATCTCACAAGACTTGCAAAATTCCTGAATTAGAGCTTTCTCTCTTGATGTGAGCCCTCAATTTTCTAAGAACTGGAGTGATGCCATGTAATTACTCTGCTTTGCTACTCTGACAAAAAATGCACTCAATCAATTAGGAATTAGTGCACGTATGGTTTCAATTATATTGATTTATCACCAGCAACATTGTAATACAGAATTTAGCTACAGTCTATCATGCCTTGATAATTAAATGCACTATGGCTTATTGTTTCTCATTGACGTGGGAAAACAAAGTTATAAAAGCATCTTGCATTGTCTGCTTATTTTCTTCTTATTTATTTCTGCTAATCATGAATCCCTAAACCTAGATAATTTTAAGATCAAGGTAAATATTACCACTACCATTATCAGCCTCTCTACCACAGCATAATTATGAGCAGAGTTTCCCTAAACTACATCATGGATGAACCAGAGGCCATAACTCCTACAATAATTGTTTTTGCCTTTAAGGTAGGAAGGAGAGCCTGGAGAAAAGTTGGATGCCTTCATTCAGTCTTCAGCGAGCCTAGCATTCTATTTCTGCACCTGCTTTCCTCACTTTAATAGTTTCTACCCCTGAACCCAAGTCAAGATTCTACAGGGCACTTCTGCTTTCTAATCCTAGACCTCCAGTCAAACTGAGAAGTGGCCTGAGTTTACCCATTATGTCTGCTGATGTATTAAATAAACAGAATTCCTCTGTGTCGTCAAACAGGGTCAGCCTCATGGTAAGCCTGGGCATAAAAGTATTGCTGGATAAAAAATTTCTCCACTTTAAAGTACCAGATAGGCAGTGATATTTTAAGAATGAAATTTTCTTCTTGTCTAAAATATTATGACCACTTCTATGGCTTGTTTGTGGACTAAACTTAATTTATTTGTTTTGGAGGAGAAGTTTTGGTAGGAAAAGTAATATTCTGGAAGTGACCAACTGTGATACCCACATGGTTATTGTCAGAAGTTGTTGGCGGCTGGAATATGTATAGCAGTCATCCATATACATTTCTACAGTTTCCAGACCCTTGTATGTGGATGTACTCTAACCGACTACAAAGGAGCTTAGTCAAACCACAAACTCAAAAGGAACAGTCCCCACAAGACTGCCTTGATTGCAGAAACCAGCCACAAGTCCTGGTCCTAAGACCACTCTCACTTCTGACCAGCTAACTACAGATTTGAGGGTTCCCATGACAACCCTCAGGTTTGATAATTCTCTAGAAAGACTCAAAGAACTCACAGAAACCTATGATACTCATGATTGTATTTATTACAAGGAAAAGAAACAAGTTAGAACCAGACAAAGGTATATACATAGGGTGAGGTTTGGGAAATTTCCAAATGTGACGTGTCCGTCATTCTCAGAATATGTTACCCATCCAGAATTGATGTGTAACAGGAAGCATGGAATACTGTCAATCAAAGAAGTTCATCTAAGTTTGGTGACCAGAGTTTGCATTGGGATTTCATTACATTGGTATGATTGATTGACTCATTGCACAGGTGGTTGTACTCAATCTCCAGTCCCTCCCCCACCTCCTTCAAAGTCGGGCTGACATCACAAGGCAGAGCATGGGCCACCTCATTAATACGAACTATCTATAGCAGAGCCCACTATGAATAACAAAGATACTCCCATCGTTCAGGGAGCAAAATGATCATTTGGAAGCTCCATTGTGAGGTATAGGAGGCAGTTAACTCAAGTTCCCATTATCTCTGACCCTGACCATCAATATTAAAATCTTACCAGCAATGCCAGGATCACACCATATCATAGTTCCCTAGTAGATATAACCCAAGAAAGGCAAGATTCAAAATTCTGGCATATTACTAGAATATCACTTGTCACTGAAAATTAGTCCAATCAATTGTTACATCAGCAGCATATGGCTTCACCCTTTCAGAAATCTGGTATAATTGAGCTAAGAGACAGTATCATCTCTTGTTCTGAGCCTCTTTCAGGGGACTAATGTAATACTGGATTTCTTTCATCACATAACCCACTTATTCATTCCTCTAACCTCAGTTACCACTCCTTCTTCTCTCCATTTATACAAAAACTTTTCCACCTTTAGAAGGGATGTCAAGTCCACTCACTCTGCTGGTCAAAATTTCCAGCAGTGGGTGGGCCACCGTGGCTCAGCGGCAAGAATGCTTGCCTGCCATGCCAGAGGACCCGGGTTCGATTCCCAGTGCCTGCCCATGTTAAAAAAAAAAAAAAAAATTCCAGCAGTGATACTAGTCTAGCAAGATGCTCTCCTCAGTTCAGTTCTGTTACTATAGAGTAGGATTGCATAGGTACAGAACTAATGGGTTATTTCTACCACTAGGCAATATAGCTGCAATCATTTTCAGTTTCAGTTTCTCCAAGTGGACTGAAGGCACAATCCACCTGCACCTGCTCTTTAGGTATTCTGACATAGGGTTTAAAGGTATGGTTTAGTTTCTTGCTTAGGAATAATTCTTATTTCCCACACTTGCAATTGCAGCCCTCATTCTGGGAACACTGTACCAGGCAGGAAAAAATACATTTGAGATGATTTAGGGAAAAAAAGAAAAAGTGTATAGTCATATCACCATCTTCCCCCACAGGAAACATTTATAATCACACCAGCATCCTCCTCCTGTAGGAAGAGTTTCATGGGCGTACCAGTATCCACCAGAACCCCCAGGGAAGTAGAGAAATCTCTCTAATGGGAATTCTTCCTTAGTTTTAGTTGTATTGAGAGTGGGCACAGATTCATGAAGACATTTAAGTCAGCCTTCTTGCCTTTATTTCCCTCCATTTCAGGCAACAGATATTTCATTTGCTTGTCTTAATTCTATACAAAACCATTACTCAGAGGATATCTCTCTGTCCATTGTTGTATACTATGGACTGTAAACTGTGTTTCATCATCTGAAGAAATGTGACTCAGTGGTCAAAATTATTGAAATATTTTCTGTCTGAATCCTTTTAAAGTGTTTTGAGCATTTACATCTAAACTGGGTATGAAAATCCCTGTTCAAAGCTGTTATTCCTATCAGGATCTAATTGTAGCCTCCCACAGCTAACACATCAGTCTGAATTGCCAGCTATATGCAGTGTCTTCCTCCCAGGAAACTTTCCCCATAACCACCTTCAGTCTCTGTTGGCAAACGGAAGATTTCTTATAGACATTTTGAGCCTCTGAAAGAGCAGGAGGAATACATCTACATTCAGTTCCTCTCTGTATTGCTGCAGTCTTCAATATCCATTCATTAAATGGACCCAGATGGCCACATCAAGTGAGCACATAATATCTATTCATGGGTTCCATTACCTTGCGAACCTGGAAAGAATTTCTTCCAAAGGGCATTTGGATGTCCTACTTTGATACACCAAACAAATGTCAATAGTGCTTCATATAGGGCCATTCCCCATATAAGAATGGGGCATCTCTTTAACAGGCCAGTTTTCTACTGCCCTACTACCTGACTATATGGCTAGGCCATAGGCCACCACCCATGAGTCAGTGAAAACCCAAATATAGGGCCAAACAGCATGCAATTGAGCAACTGAGATAATTTGTTTCACTTTCCTTGATCAGAGTAGCTGCCTTCCAAACAGGATGCCATCTGTTAACCTTGGAACTTCCATCCATCAACCAAGCACCTCTTTGTTGGTCAATCAGGAGCTGTTTAAAGAGCACTGTAAGGTGTCTACACGCCCTAGCAGCTCATATGGTTATTCTAATGTTGAGCCTAGGGGAAAAAGCCTTCTTGCTCTTGAGTTCCTTCTTGAATTCTCCAGTAGCATGTTCCTATATAAACCATTTTTATTTGATTATGGAAAACTTCTGGGCACTTCTCTCCCCGTTAGAGCATTTTCTCTAATATTACCCAAGACATTATGAATGTTTCAGTTTTCACAATTACTTTATGTCTTTCAGTCATAGGAGCAGTCTCAATCAAAATCCAATATTCAATTAGTAATTTTCTCTGAAATGGAAAATTTCTGTACTAAAAATCCTGCAGTGATTGCTAAGTGGTACTCAAAGGCTTTCCTCATAAACCCCAATCTTTGCGAGGACTTCAGGACATCTTTCAAATAATTTTGTGGATAGGAGCTAGAAATATTCCCAAATGAGAAGATGTGTCCTCCAATATACAAATAGACTGGCAGGACTCTGATTTTTAACATGTTTTGTCCAGCAGATATTTTCAAATTAACAACTTCTGTGGCCTCAAGCTATCTGGTTGGTTCCCACTTAGTGTGCCAGCTCAAGACTGGCCTGAGGGCAGACTTACATGTCCTCTGATTTACAATACTAGGTAGCAGAAACATTCCCAGTCAAACACAGTATGCATCTTCATTAGACATTTAGGTAAAGGAGATTCAGTCACGTCACATAGAGTCTGTCTGAACATTCCAAAGTCCATCTAAAGCCTCACCTTAATCCCATCAAACAATGTATTTCTTTATCTTCACAATCTAATCGTAGCCTCCTTTAGAACTTTGCCAACAGGTTTTCAGACCACAATGCATGTGGGTCATATCAAGGAGTCTCACATACATCTCTTTCCCTCTGGTCATTTTACCCACATATATACAACATAAGGCCTTGAGTCTCCAGCACAGAGCTCAAATCCAGGCACCCAGGCCCTTTGGTCAATGCTTGTACTGATTATATTGCAGGATCATCACCCCAGGTGATTCAAGGTCAGACCTCTTGAATTCTTCCAAACTAGGGTGAATAAAATAAAATTTTTAGTGCCTTTCATTGTTCAAGTATCAGCTGAGGCTCCCATTGATCCACTAAGATTTGTCTTATTAATCTCATTTCTGTTTTTTTTTTCTAATTATCATTCTAAAAACATATATACTACTTAAAACTCCCCCCTTTTATCCACATTCAAATACACACTTCAGTGCTGTTAATTACATTCACAACGTTGTGTATCCCATTTCTTAATAGCCATTTAAAGACTTCTCTGTTAGAATGAGTCCTGTGACTCTCCCCCATGTTTTCTCCATTCTCTTTGAAATCAGTGTAGTTTTGTTTGCTAGCTGTTGTTTCTCTTTGGACATGGCTCTGAGCTAGCAGCAGTACCTTGGGCTGATTAGAATCTAAGCTTAATCCATTATCAAGATCTTCTCCCAATGCTTTCCCTTACTTTCGTTTTAGCTATTACAGATAACAATAACTAAAGGATTATATATTCCACCTTTGGGGAGTTGGAGCCATTATTTCTAAATTCCACTGCTAGCATTCACCTCCACAGTAACTAATTGCAGCACAGTGCCAATTCCATACCACGGGTGCCACATGGGCCACCCAGGAATCAGAGACTCCTCATCCCTCATAGTTTTCTTCTTTCTCTTCCTAAACTTCAAGTTTCAGTGAGTCAGGGTTTTTCTAGGAAATCCCATTTCCTAACAGGTACTACCCAGAGTTGGCCAAACTACAAGGTTAAGGGCATAGTCCTCTAGACTGCCAAGTCTGTTAAAGACTTTCAACTCTACCTGAAAGTTTGGGTCTTTCCCAAAAATCAATCTCAGCTTCTATAATTCACTAGAATGACTTATAGGACATAAGGGAGTGCTATATTCATGATTACAGTTATATTATAGAGAAAGGATACAAGCTAGAACCTGCCAAAAGAAGAGACATATAAGGCAAGGTCAAGGAGAATTGGAAATCTGCAGTTTCTATGTCCCCATATCTTCAGGACAAGTTATCCTCCCAGTCTCAATGTGTAACATGACACACAGAGTGCCACCAACCTGGAAAGCTTAGCTGACCTTAAATGTCCATAGATTTTATTGGGATTTCACTATGTAAGCATGACTGATTGAATCATTATCTTTGTGGTTGAACTTAATCTCTGGTCACCCCTCCTTCCCTGGAGGAGGGGCTAACAACACATGCCCAAGAGTTCACCATGAACCACCCCATGAAAATAAACTACCAAGAGTGATCCAAGAGGCACAGCACGGATAACAAAGATACTTCTATAGATAAGAAAACCCAAAAGGTTAGGAACTAAGGATTTAAAGACCAGACCTCTCTTTAGATTGAAGTCAAGCTTTAGATTACATACCAAACATCCACTTAATCGGTCACATTCTTCTTTAGAACCCCAACCAGCCTTCCTTCCTTATGAAACAGTTACCTTCCTTCCCTTGTATCTTCTGTCAGTCTCAATCCCAAACACCCAGATTACATTTTCAGAGTCCCTCTATATCCACCATCTCCTAGATAAGCCCAGGCAGGCAAGCTGGACACTCAAGAATCAGGTCTACAGAGACTCTAGCTCTCCAGTACCTAGGAAATCTAGAGATGAAGGAATCAGGCTGAAACAAAGATAAAAGCAGTAGTTACAAATAATTTAGCAAAAACTGTGTGCTTGGACTCAGGTCAAGTTCCTTACATCCAATAGGCATTTTAATTCACACAATACATTCAAGCAGGTATGAGTCTTATCTTCTGTTTTCCAGATAACAAAATTGACATTCAAGAAGTTAGATATATTGTTCACTTTCACCCAGAGATTAAACTCAAAGCCAGATCAGTCTTGCTCCATAGCTCATTCTTTCCAGAATTGTGCTTTATTGGTTTCTCAAGTGAGGGCAGATTTCGTAGAAGGGAAAAGAGGTCTTAGCAGTGGAATGCAGTATAAAGTGAAACAGTAAGAGAAGAGAAACTTATTAATAGATCTCCAACAGTAGAGGAGTCATTTTCAGACCTTAGGTGAGGGTAAGTAGCTAAGATCATTGAAGATGTGTGTGTAGTTAATGAGGAATAAGATTACATAGTTTCAGATAGGATTGTCAGCACCAGCCATCATGGAAATAGTTTAGAAATAGCAAAGAAAGGAAAAGAGCCATAGAACTTTAGCTTGGCTTTGTACAATTATAATCATCTGTTGCCCATGCATGCTTAATTAACATGCAGGATAATAGCAATTATGCAGATCACTAAAGAGATGCTAGATTAACTTATGTACATTTTATTTGATCAAAGCAGTAAATTGCAGTTTGCAGTATGTTTGGCCTTTATAGTTTGTGGCTCGTGTAACATAATAATCTACTTAAATTAAAAATATTAGAATATGTGTTGATTGTGAAGCTTTATGATATTGTACTGGCTAATAAATTTTATAACCCTTTATATAAATAGCAGAAAAGCAACTCTTAATCTTGCTATGTATTAACTACTCTGCTAATATATCTCACAGAAAAAAATGTGCCTTAATGACAGAAGTGAAGTCTGGCAATTATCTTTGAAGTTCAGCTTTTAACACCATAGCCATTTTCAGATAGCAGTGAAAATTTAGAATATACTTTATCTAGAAAAATACCTAAGAATGTATAACCAAGTTAATTTTGGTTGACTTGATCTGGATGGTGGAGATCATTAAAAAAAATAGTTTATTTTGATATAATTTCAAACTTATAGGACGGTGGCAAAAATAATAAAAAAAACTATAAAGATAACTCCAACTTACCCCATCTCTTCAGATACTCAGATCCAGCAATTTTAACATTTTTCAACCTTAGTCATATCATTCTATCTTTATTTCATCTATCTATCTATCTATCTATCTATCTATCTATCATCATCTAACTATCCATCTTTTCTGAACACTTGAGAGCAGGTTGTACACATCATACTCTTTGAGCACATAATACTTCCATGTACATTTCTAAGAACAAGGGTAGTCACTTATATAATCACCTTAAGTGCAGTTATCAAATTCAAGAAATTTAATGATGATATAAATTTACATTGCATATTACATTTTTTCTTATCTCTCAGTAATATTATTTTGTGTCTTTTCTCTTCCATTCTTAGATCCATCTAAGATACATCAAGTATCTGGATACATCAAGTATCCTGTATTGAATTTAATAGTCCTTATCTCTTTAGTTTTTCTTTCCCCTTTTTTCTAGTTTTATTTTTTTAATTTTATTATTTTTTCTTTCTTTCGTTTCTAATTGTGGAAACATATATTCAGCATAAATCTTGCCATCCCATCCCCTCCCAAGCATACTATTCAATGGGATTAATCACTTTCACAGTGTTGCAGTACCCTCACCACCATGCATTCCTAGAACTAACTTTTCCTTCAACCCAAACAGAAATGTTTCATTTACTTCTCTTTGCCACTGCTCACCAACCTTGGTAACATGTACTTTTCCTTCTGTCTCTGAGTCTGCACATTCTCTAATATTTTCTTTTTGTTTACCATGGGACTTAAATTTAACACCCTAAATCTATAATAGACCCGTTTGCTTGATACCAACTTAGTAATTTCGAATAGCATACCTAAATTATATTCCCATACCCTTCTATGCCCCCTACTTTTATGTAGTTCTTTTCACAAATTACATGTTTATACATTAAGAGATTAAACCATTAATTTTAAACTTACACTGTATGGATCTCATTACATTCTATGCATTTGCCTTTTAGAAGTAAAAAGTGGAGGTGGAAAAAATAAATACAATAGTACTGGTATTTATATTTAACTATGTCATTATCTTTACCAGAAACATGTATTTCTTCATGTAGCATCAATCAATTGCCTAGTGTCCTTTCCTTTCAACCTTAAGAACTCCTTTTAGCCTATCTTATAGGGTTGATCCAGTTTTAATGAAGTCCCTCGGCTTTTGTTTATCTGGGAATGTCTTAATTTCTCTCTCATTTTTGAAAGATGTTTTTTCCGGATACAGATTTCTTTTTTGACAATTTTTTTCTTTCAGCCCCTTAAATGTTTTCCCACTGCCTTCTCTCCTCCATGCCTTCTGATGAGAAATTGGCACTTAATATTATTGAGGTATTGCTCTTGTATTGCTTCTCTCTTGCAATGTTCAGAATTCTCTCTTTATCTTTGGCTCTTGACAGTTTATTATAACATGGCACATTGTGGATCTATTTGAGGTCATCCTGTTTGTAGTCCTTTGAGCATCTTGGATGTTAAATTTGGGAAGTGTCCAACTGTGTTTTCTTGAAGTCTATTCATTCCCTTCTCTCTTTCTTCTCCTTCTGGGACTCCCAGGCGTGTGCATTGGTGTGCTTGATGAGGTCCCACTGGCTCCTCCAGCTCTGTTCACTTTTCTTCATTCTTTCCTTTTCTGGTCCTCAGACTGGATAGTTTCAATTTTTTTTATCTTCAAGTAACTGATTCTTTCTTCTGTGAGCTCCAATCTGCTATTGAATTGCACTAGGAGATTTTTAATTTCTGTTACTGTGGACCTCAGCTCAGTTTGGTTACTTCTCATAATTTCCATTGCTTTAATGATATTCTCTTTTTCTTTATCCATCATTCTGATTTTCCTTTTGTTCTTTGTCCACGCTTACCTTTAGTTCTTTGAGCATATTTACAATGAGTTTTTAAAAGTCTTTGTCTGGAATGTCCCAGGTCTGGTCCTCCTCACTGATGTTTCCTAATGTTTAATCTTCATCTTTACCTGGACAATCACTTCTGTTTCTTTGTATGCTTAGTAATTTTTTTTGTGGAAACTTGGACATTTTGATATTTTCATGTGTTGTTGCTGGAATTTAAATTCTGAGGCGTGTGTTCTTTAGGTTTATATCCAGCTGGTGTTATATGGGGGCTTCTCTTGAAGACCCCGAAGAAGAAGGAGAAGGAGAAGGAGGAGAAAGAATAAAACACCTCTCACTATCTTTGCGTATTGACCTGCGTGAGTGCTCTCCTTCTCGGCCTATCTAAACAACGATTTCGGAGAACAGCTCCAGGCCAAAGCATAGAGGTCTCCCTGCTCCTTTCTGTCCTGTTTCTTCTCTCATGCCTGTGTGGGCATGTTCTGGTTTGCTAGCTGCTGGAATGCAACACACCAGAGACAGATGGGCTTTTAATAAAGGGGATTTATTTTGTTGGTTCTTCAGAGGAAAGGCAGCTAACTTTCCACTGAGGTTCTTTCTTACGTGGAAGGCACAGGATGGTCTCTGGTGGTCTTCTCTCCAGGCCCCTGGGTTCCAACAACTTTCCCCTGGGTGACTTCTTTCTGCATCTCCAAAGGCCTGGGCTGAGCTGCAAGTGCTGAGATGAGGAATGCCGAGCTGCTTAGGCTGTGCGACATTGCGTTCTTTCATTTAAGCACCAGCCAATTAAGTCAAAGGTCACTCATTGCAGCAGACACGCCTCCCAGCCAGCTGCAGATGTAATTAGCAATAAATGAGGTTCCCGTAGCATTGGCTTATGTCCGCAGCAACCAGACTAGGTGTGCTCACCTGTCCAAGATGACAACTGAATCTAACTAACACAGGGCACAAAGAATTTCCCTGTTTACATGGATTTGAATATCCTCTCTTTCTTAGGAAACAGTTTCCTCACTGACCTGCATACTATTATGTATGTCCTACAACCAACAGTCACTTTCCCATGCAGCAAGACTTGACTGTTCTCCCACAGCCTCCTGTAGGAGAGTTCTGTGAGCAGACTTGCGTACACAGAGCAAGTTCTGGACTACCATGTCCCTTAGGCCACCCAGACAGAGTCAGACTTAGATGTTTCTACTATATGATGAGGGTTACTCTGCTCCCTGTAAAACCAAGACCAGGGATCCACAGTGAGAGCACGGGTCAACTCTGTGCCATGCTGTTAAGGTATGGAGGAGGGACAAGACAAGTCACCATAAGACCCGACCACTTTTAATTGGATTTTGCTTGATTTGGTGCTTGAACCCTTATTACACCCTTTAACGGTTTTATGGAGCTTTTAGAAAGAAGTTTCTGCCATGTCTTGCTGGCTATTCTAAACTGTTGTGGGAGAATGAATCCCTGAAACGCCTGATTTTGCAATCTTGATTGGGGCATGGCTGCAGATCATCTTAGTTTTACATAAATATCTGCATTTAATTTTTCTTGATTTAAATGGTTTTAACTGCAAAATAAAATACTGAAGAACTGATTTGTATATGTGCTATTATCATCAGCTGAATGAGATAGTTCAAGGTAGTGGTTAAACGTGTGAGAACATCTCTGAGATTAAATTTTGTTTCTCACACATCTGAACTATGGCCTTCATATCTCAGTTATTCAGTTTCCTCATCTAAAAAGTTTGTGTTAATAATAGTACCCTATAGTACCCATTGTAGAAGGTCCCTCAGAAGATTAAATTATATAGTCCATATAGTTCCTGACATACTTTAAGTTTTTAATAAATGTAACCAACTATTACAGAGGGTTCTGATTTTCTAATTTTACATAATCTACTGATCACTTGGCAGATACTCATATGAAAATCTTCAAATCACAGCTGCTGACAAATTAAAATATATTGCATTGTATGAAAAAACTGGCCATTTCAAAACTGGCACAAAGTCCGCTATCTAATGCTCAAGCTCCAAATGGAGCCATAGGACAGATCCCTGGCACCACACTAATAGTAACATTGCAAGTAGGAGTGAGCATTAGTAAGGGATCTGGAGGTCACAGCTTCATGTAAGGTTAAAGGTGTACAAATAGGCTAACCCAGTAAAATAATGCTGCAAGAAGTAATGTGCATCTTTATGTAATCATTCTTGGCTTCATTTTATCATTTATAAATCAAACATGTAACTCAAAATTATTCATGAGGTTCATTCTTCCTCTAATGCTCTAAGAATCTAAGAAAAACCTAAAAGACCTTGATCTAGAATAGGAAGAGTTCTGGATTATTTCAGAGAAAGAAACAAGACCAACTGATGAAGTAGGAAGGATGCAGATTTTAGAATAATATAAAGTCAAACTTTTGGACAAATGAAAGAGAAATGAGAATTAGATAATCAACCATTAAGGATTTTCAAACACATGAAGCAGTGAATTAAGTAGGTGATTGGAAAAGTGAGCTCTACTGACCACCCAAATTCTAGTTTCTACTAAAATTTTTCATTTTAAATGAAGGATTACTAAAATTACCTCTACATTTATTCAATGTTTTCTTAATATTAGATTTTTAACCTGAGATCTATGGACTCCTATGATAGGGCTCTAAAGAATAACTTCTGAAAATTAAAGGAAAAATTCTGAGTGTTCATTTTTTCAGGCAGAAAAGTTCCTCATTTTCATCAGATTCTCAAATAAATCAATATTGGAATCAAAGAGCCACTGAATTATATGTGTTCTTCATTGTGTAGAGAAACTAGAAAATAAAATTGGTGCATAAAGTAAGATACTTCTAAGAAGAGTTTTATTAAAAACATTTATCTTCAGATTTTTCTTTTTTTTTTAACCTAATGCTTTATGAGAAAGCATGCTTTAAAATGCGTATATAGCTTCAACTTGAACAATGATCAGATAAATGTAGTGATTAAATATCTAACGATTCTTCAAGTCATAGCTGATCTACCAAAGATACATAGATGAAAATATTTCTGATATCATCTGGTTATCTAGCTGCGCAACTATCTTATTTTTATAAACACTATAAAAAGATTTAGGCACTTATTCCTGAATTCTTATTTTCAGTTCTAAGAATAATGAAATTGTTTAACTAAATATCTTAAAGATATTCAGAAAAATTCTCATTTTGAAATAATATTGCCAAAAATATGGTAAATGTAATACAGTATCCTTTCTCTGACATATGTACACATGGGTCCATACTATAGGAAATAAGTATGTTCTAATCTATTTTTTTTAATTAACTGAGAGCATGCAAATGTCTATCTACTTAAAAGAGCAAAGAAGAGACTCAAATAAATGTTAGGCATGGAGGTCAAACTTCTCTGATATTCCATTCAATTTGAATAATATCGTTGGCAATGCAAAGTAAAGACAATATTGCCAAAGTCAATATCCTGGATCTCTATGTCTATGCAACAGCTTTCTCTGTGCTAATAGTGTTTATCCCATCTGTCTGTTTCCAATTAAAGGTGATTCTTAATTCAATGACCAGATGTTCCATATTATGGGCCCATTTTGTGACCCTCTCCCTCTACCTCAAAATTAGTCTTTTTCCTCTAGTGTTAATATTGCTTTCTCTTTCTTTTTTATCATTTTTCTCTTGTTTTCTGATACATAAGCTATTATCTCCTGCATTTTTGGCAAGCCATGTAGTAGATTTTCCATTTTCTACTTTAGATTCTTTTTACCTGCAAAGTCAGTTTTCTGAATGTGTTTGTATGTGTTATTCCAGTTAATGATTGCACACTCATTCTTCCTGAGATTCTCATTCCTTTATACCACGAGCATGTGAACAAATTTTGAGTATAAGCAGCCCATGTAATTATAATACATTTTAAATTAAAAGTCACTTTTTTTTAATTAACTGAAGGCATGCAAATGTTTAAGTACTTAAAACAGCAAAGAAAAAATCTCAAATAAATGTTAGGCATGGAGGTCAAGCTTTTTTTCTGTTTTTCACTTTTCAGTATTTTCTGAATTATAGCATTATATTTCCAATCCCAATTCATTACAAAATCAACTTTATTCAATTTTAGGTAAGAAAATAAGAACTAGATTTTAAACAGGTCAAATTCAATTCCAACCTCTTCTTCTATTCAAGTATTGTTTTTTATCCTAATCACAGAGGAAAGTTTTCCAAACTGTTCTTGATAATTTGGGGGTTTTATTACTCTCAAGACTTTGGTATGCTGTCATTTCATGAAGCTGTAAAACAGCTATAATTTTTTATTATATTTTGTCATTAGCATAGATGAGCAGCTTGGTAACTTCTTTGGAAATCTTCCTGATTTGTCATATTTTCATGGACATTTTGAATATTGTTTTTGGTATAAGTGCCATGTTCCAATTTTTTGTCATATCTATAGATGTCAAGCTCTATCTAGAATGGGCAATTGTAGCAAAGAAGGAAATATAATTACATTTTAGGATGTGCAACATGGAAGAGATAATATGAACCTTTTAAAAACCACCAGAATATATGCCTGCCTACTAGGGAACTGGTTGCCTGAGTTCAACTACTTTACAGTGGCGCTTTTGACTGGGTCAGGAATAAGAGTTTTTATTTCCTTATTGAGCTGTATGGAAAGCCCTCATGTCATATCCAGTAACAGAATTTTTTAACCTTCCCTGACAACAGAGTATGTCTTTAAAGCCTTAACATTCACACTCTTGTGTTCGGGAAGTATATCTAGACATGCTTGATATGAAGAAAAATTGTGCATTATGTCATCACTGCTCACTTTTTCCTTATTCTAGGCTTTAGCTCTCAAAGGGCACTCAAGCTCTTATAATATCTGTACCCAGTATGATCAGGTTCCATATATCCAATTCTGTCTGCCATAAAGGACAAAATGTTGTGTCCTCCAAGAAGTCTTGTGAGTTGGACTTCCCCATCTTAAGAGTCACTGCCTTTTTGTACTCTTTGTTCTTTTATGGAGGCAGTTTACACTTTGAATAATGGAATATTTTGTTGTATATCTTACCTCTTTAATGTTTCAAGTCTCTGGAGGGGAGATAACAAGGCTTATCTCTGTGCTCCATCATAGTATCTGACACAATGTCCAGAATTACATTGACTAATTATTTATTTAGCACTAAAGTTTCTTGAACTCTGGAACTTCTCCAGAAGTAAAACTCAATTTGTTCCATTTCAATCTTTCAGATACTATATGCTGCAGAAATTTGTTTAACAAAATAATTTATGCAAAGTCTTAATAGCTGTAAATAACTCCTTTCTTGAATAAATATTTTAATCCAAGTCCAATTTTAATTTTATTCATCCAGAAAAATTGATTACAAAGGACCTTCAAGTCCAATGCCAGGGTGAATAAGAGAGACCTTTGGGGTTAAAGATGGCATGCTGTCACATAATGTTGTCTACCATCCTTCAGGTAAAGCTGTTTTTATCCATTTAAATCAAACTATACTTGAAACACTGCTTGGCTATTCATATAAAGATTCAAATCTGGCTTGAATAAGAGCATTAAACATCATTGCAAACATTGAACAAAGATACATACAACAAATCACCTTGAGTTTTCTTTGTAATAGAGATTTCTATGAACTATCCTCAGAGATTTAATTTTATAGATGGAAGTTATAGGAACTTCCATTTTTGCAAGCACCCACATGGTTCTGATACTGGTAGACAGAAAATCACACAAAGGAAAATGCTGCTCTAGATGATGTAAAGATGACTGACCCAAAGTTAAATTTTATTACCCAAGAACAGTGATTAGGACACTTTAATATCCTTTAGTAACTTCATTTTTCATTTCATCCCATCCCAGAATATAAGTATATAAGTTACTTTAAAATTTTGGTGTAGAAAAGATCAGCTGAAATGTTAAGAGTGATAATGTTGAAAGAAGAAAAAATATACATTAATCCTCCTTTTTCTATGAGTCTAATAATTAAGAATAATACCTAAAAAATTAATAATATTAAGACTATATATTGCATTGAAAATGTAAGCCTACTTTTTAAAGCTATTGATTTATATGTTCAATCTGGATAAATATGTATTTCAAAAATTAAAATGAGATAATATTGAATTTCATCCCTCAGAACTCATCATTAATATTGTAGCTTCTTTTATATGATATCACACCATAGATATTATAATTAAAAACCAAATGTGGATACTATTGACAATGATACATTGAATCTTAAGGGCATTTTTTTTTCCCAGGGGCAATTAGCCCAGAACCCTGTGATTCAGGAAGTTCTGAGTGAATAAATGAATAAATGAATTTTTCCATGAGTTATTTAAATTGTATCAACTACTGTCACATTCTCTAATATTAAATGGAGAGATTAATGTTCCTTACTCTTACCTACATTCATTTCAATTTCATAGATCAAAGATAAAATCAAGAGAGACAGCAATATCTTGGAAATCTAATAGAAAAGTAAAAAAATAAATAATTATCTTCTTTTTTCATAGTTTTTTCATTTACTCATATTTTCATGAAGAATATTACATATTCATCATCTAGTATGTGTGAGGCATTTCTTTGCAGCTGTGGCGAGCTAGATAGAGTCCAGTTCTCATGGAAATTAAATTCTAGTTGAAAGAAAACAGAAAATAAATAAAAGAACAAGTAACAAGAAAAGAATTAGCAATGAAAGTTATGCAGGTAATTAAGAAGTGTTGTATGGCTATTTAACTACTGGACTATGCTTGATCTGGTTGATCAGGGAAGATATTCTAAGCTGAGGTATTAATGCCAAGAAACTAGAGCATCCCAGGTAGAGAGCTCATCTAGAGAAAAAGACCTGAAATGGAAATTAGATTGGTCTGTTTTGTTCAAAATATAAAAGTAGGGTGAGTGTGGTTTAAGAATAGTTTGTGAGGAGAAATGTGTGAGGAGGAAGACCAGGAGGCAGGTCATATTGGAACCAGGTCATATTGGACTTGTTTGTAAACCAAGATAAATTTGGATTTTGTTCTATGAGCAATGGGAAGTCATCAATGGGTTTAAAGCAAAGAGAGTGATATGACCCAGCTTCCATTCTAAATGGACCATGCTGCCTGCTCTCTGGAGAAATACTTTGTAGGGAGACAAGATGGAAGATAAGTTAGAAAACTTTTGCACAAAGACAATGGTGGTTTGGACCAAAGAGGACAGTCTAGACACTTTTTATTTTATAAAAAAGTGAATAAATTTGGGATAAAAACAGACTTAGTATATCCTTTTATTCCTTGAACAAGACACACAATTCTGATAGAGAGAGTAAGACTTGCTGTGTGTGGTGAAGGAGAAACAGGTATAAAACATGACTTTAGACCAGTATTACCCAAAAAAAATCTTTCTACAATAATGAAAATATTGTACATCTGCACAAATATAGTAGCCACTACCCATAAGTGGCAATCAAACATTTGAAATGTGACTAGTATAACTGAAAAACTGAATTTTTTTAAGAAAATTGATTTAACTTGAATTAATTTAAATTTACATAGACACATGCAGCTAGTATCTACTATATCAGACAACACTGATCTAGAAACGAGGCCAAGCTACTGGATGGATGGTATGGATGGAGCACCATTTACTGAAATGGGCAAGAGTAGGGGAAAAACAGACTTGGAGGGAAATCAAGAGAGTTCTATTTGGATCATGTTAAATTTGAGATTCCCAATGCATATTCATATTGTGACATCAAGCAGTATGTAGAAGATGTGAGTCTGGAGTTCCTGGGCAGGTCTAGCTATAGATTTGGTGACCTTGGAAGGTATAGCCACAGATTTGAGAGTCATCAGATTATATATCATATTTATACCCCATGAAAGTCAATGATGTCACTTAGAGTTTATAGAAAGAGGAAGGTCCAAAGACAGAGCCCTGGATCACTTTTAACATATGCTAATCAAATAAATTAGAATACAGTAGAAAATTTTGAGAAACAAAAGTTAACCTCAAGAGATAGATGTTGAAAAGAAGTGAGTCAAACAAGGTCAGGTCCCCAGCTCTTAGAGGAGAAGAGCTTTCTCATTCACATCAGTTTTGAAATGCACTCTTACCCTTATAGTGACATGTGGGCCCAGGGTGGGGCTCAGGAAAAAAACAGCTTAGCTTGATTTTTTCTTAAAGCTTAGTCTTTAAGATAGATGGGGAGAAGGAGGCATTTTGTTAGTGACTTTGGCCTAAAGCTGAGGTTAAAAATAAAATGTGTTATGCTCACTGTGCAATTGATCACTCTGGAGACTTGTCACAAACAAGAGGCAGGTGGAAAATGATTTCAAACCTGCACAATTTCCCTCTCAACAATAGCCAACTGCAAATTACTCATAATAATAAAAAGTTCATCTTTCTTAACAAAAATGTTGGATTAACTCTTCGGAGAACAAATCCTTTAAAGTTAAACATCAAAAATTTCTCAGTTTGGGTCATGCTCTAAGGTGTCAACACGGCCAATTGTACAGCAATAATTGTATCAAACACAGAGAAGCCATGAAAACTTTTGAAAAAAAGAAGAGGTAGAAAAAAAGAAAACAAAAGCAATAAAAATAGTTCTAACTTTATCAGAGAAGATATGTTTTCTTAAAATTTTATTTGAATTATCTTTCAGATAATACAATCCAAATTAATTGAGGATTTTATTTTGAGATTCAGCATTATATGATTTTATTTGGGGTTGATATAGGAGAGGAATTTTTCACTCTAAGGACTTTTGTATCTACTTCTATCAACTTCAAAAAAAAAAAAGGTATAAACCAGTTGCAAAAAAAGAAAGGCCTAGAAATACTAATACAGATTAGTGAACTACATAAATACTGCTCTATTATGATAAGCCTTTACTTGCACATACCCAGAATTTTTCTCTAGAGTCATAATGAGGATTGGATAGTACATTCAGACACCATTTCTCATTGTGTTGCCTCTACAAAGTCAATAGCTAGCTCAAATAATATTTAGAGGAAAAACACATATTATTATGTTTTATAATCAAGCTATTGATTTTACTTTCTATAGGAAGTGGCCAATTAGTCATGTTGCTTCCATATACATCCAAGAAAGACATATACATATAATAAAAATATATATTTATGTATTCTTAAATATATATGTAAAATTGATAATAGATGATACAGATGTTAGCTGGTGATAGATGGCAGATAAATGAAAGATAGTTTTATAGATAATAGAAAGATTATAGATTAGATAGATAATGATTAAAATAGATAGATGATAACTAGCTAGCTAGCTAGCTAGATAAATGTATACCTATTCAAATTTACCAAGCACTAAAAGTGAAAATGAGGGAGGGTCTTATGGTCAACACAATAGTGAAAATGAGAAGATTAAACAGCAAGACTCCAGGATGCTACAGCCAGAGGGTATATTTAATTTCATAATGCAGGACATACCTTTCTAGAATGCTGTCTAATAGTCATTTGGTACCTCAGCTGTGAACTGGAACTCATTCTCTATCTGATAAACTGAATGAAATGAAAAACTCCTGATTATTACAAAGCAAAAGAAGGAATTGATCAACCAATGCACAGACAGATCAGAAGTTGCCAATGCAAGACAGAGCTGCAACAAGATGTTGCCAGATGGAGAAATTCAGTTCACAGCATTATCAAGAGACAGCAAAAGTGATAGTGCCATGGGCTAAAGTTAAAAAAAAAGTCATGCAAGAATTGTGCAAATATTTTTTGGTGATTTTGCAAGAAAGCAAACATCATAAAAATGTTGTTGATTTTAGACTCTGAACTGTATATAATTGCAGACAATTCATCCTAGCTTCACTTGGTATTGTAATAACAGTGATATATATTGTTTTTCAAGTAGCCTAATAGTCTGATATTATGAGACATACAAGAAATGGATTCACAGAAGTTGAATACAAAGAGAAAGAACAAAAAGTTTATTGGGCCACATCTGGTTAAAAGTATTTCCATTTCTCTCCTTATAAAGAATTGGAAATTAATTCTAGTACTCAGTGAGTGGAATTTGTTATTTGTATAATTATATTTTAAAAAATTTTGTATTAAAGGGAATATATTATCATTCAGTTATATGATAATATTGCATGGCATCATTACAGCATTACAGATAATACCCCGACAATCACTGATCAGCTATCTTCAATTCCATATGGAAAAAGCCTAGAAATAGATAGGAAGATAGATGCAGAAGTTCAATTATTTCACAAGAACTGAATTCATAGCATGTTGGTTAATTAAGAAAGTCTGTTTCAGTGGTAAATCTTTAAAATATTGTACATGAATATGTAAAAGTAGTACTAGATGAAATATCCTTATGTTTTTTGACTCAAAAAAACATTAACTTTAATTCACCAATTTCATATTTGTCAAAGAAGTAACTAGGTGAAATATCCTTTTTTTCTTTACTCAAAAAAAAGTAAACTTCAATTTACCAATTTTTTATTTACCAAAGACTAAAGTATTGACCAGTTTTTCTTGCATAAAATATCTATAATGCAGCATCTCCAATTTCCAGTGTCAGTTTCTTTAAAGTAAAAATAGAGTTTAAAGACATTTGTAAAGCAAATATGAGAGCCAAATCTTTCAGATTTTTGCTGTTTTTCCAGTCTTTTCAAACATCACACAGTGCTTAGCTAATTGTATAAATTGTCTTTCCCAAGCATTTAATTCCATTTTCATTGCAACAATTATCTTCTTGAACACATATTTCATCAGTTTGTGTTATATTTTCTTAAATGTTTATGAATGCAGTAACAAGCACTGCCGGCATAAACCTGTTATAGCAAGTCTTCAATTCAACCGGTGGGACTAAATATTTCTTGACAAACTATAACATTCTCTATGAGCAATGAACTTTCAGCATGCCATGGGCATTAGGCAGTGCATTTTACAGGGAAAATTTACTTATTCTGTGAAATTGACTAAAAAAAAGCTATCTACTGATTAATAGATCTACTACAAATAGGTCCATTGATGGGTGGATGATATGACAGTTAATTTTATGTGTCAACTTGGCTAAGTTATGGTGTCAAGTTATTTGGTCAACAAGCACTGGCCTGATTGATACTGTGAAAGTATTTCAAAGATGTGTTTGTATCTATAATCAATTTATTGTAACTTTGGCTGACTGCATCTATAATCAACAAATAAGAGTGCCCTGGGCAAGGAAGGGAGCCAACCACTAACCAGTTGGAGGTCTTAAAAGCCAGAACTGAAGATTTCAAAAATCAAAAAGAATTTTTCCTCAACTTCATTAGCCAGCTTCCCTTGGGGAATTCAGACTCAATTTCAGAAACACCCTTATTGGAGTTTTCAGCTTGCATTCTGCCCTATGAAGTTTGGACTTTCCAGCTCCCACAGTCCTGTGGTCATGTGAGTCAGTTCTTATAATAAATCTCTTTGAGAAATTAAAATTAAAAGTTAAATAGAATCTAGTCTTAGCTAGAGCAATTATGTAGGAGAAAGAAATGAAAGGCAACCATATTGAAAAGGAAAAATTAAAACTTTCATTATTTGCAGACAACATGATTCTATACTTTGAAATCTCTGAGAAATCTACAACAAAGCTACTTGAGCTAAGAAACAAAATCAGCAAAGTGGTGGGTTATAATATTAATGTACAAAAATTAGTAATGTTTCTAACAAGCAATGACTTAACTGAGGAGACAATTAAAGAAAAAATTCCATTCAAAATAGCAACCAAAATATTCAAGTATCTAGGAATAAGCTTGACCAGGGATGCCAAGGATTTGAACACAGGAAACTACAAAACACTCCTAAAAGAAATTTAAAATGGCCTAAATAGATGGAAAGACATTCTGTGCTAATGGATAAGAAGGATGAATGTTGTTAAGATGTCAATTCTACCTAAATTGATCTACATGTTCTATGCAATACTAATCAAACTTCCAACAACCTACTTTGAAGACTTGGAAAGGGTTGTTATCAAATTAGTTTGGAAGGAAAAGAGACCTTGAATAGCTAAGGATATCCTTAAAAAGAAGAGCGAGATGGGAGGACTAACTCTTCCTGACTTTAAAGTTTCCTATAAAGGCACAATGGTCAATGCAGTAAGTGATTGACAAATATAGAAGTTTGACCAGTGGAATAGAATTGAGAGTGCAGAGACAGACCACAAAATTTATGGCCAATATATCTTTGACAAGGCCCCCACATTCACTGAACTGAAACAGAAGAGTCTTTTCAATAAATGGGCATGGAAAAACTGTGTATCAACAGCAAAAAGAATGAAAGAGGACTTCTATCTTAAACTCTATTACAAAAATTAATTCAAAACAGATCAAAGATCTAAATATAAGAGCCAGTACCATAGAAGACCTAGAAGAAAATGTAGGGAAAAATCTTCAAGACCTAGCTATAGGACGTAGCTTCTTGAACTTTATACCCAAAGAACAAGCTGTAAAAGAAAAAAACAGATAAAAGGAAACTCCTTAAAACTAGAAGCTTCTGTGCCTCAAAAGATTTTGCCTAAAAAGGTGAGAGGCAGCCAACTCAATGGGAGAAAATATTTGGAAACCATGTATCAGATAAAGGTTTGATATCCTGTGTACATAAATTACATAACTCAACAACAACAAAAAAACAACCTAATTGTAAAATGGGCAAAGGATATGAATAGATATTTTTCTGAAAAACATGCAAATGACTAAAAAGCACAAGAAGAAATGCTCATTTAATCAGCTATAAGGGAAATGCAAATCAGGACTACAATGAGATATCACTTCACACCTATAAGAATGGTTGTTATTAAACAAACAGAAAACTATAAATGTTGGAAAGGATGTGGAGAAATCAGAAAACTTATTCACTGTTGGTGGGAATGTGTAATGGTACAGCCATTGTGAAAAGCAATTTGGAGATTCCTCAGAAAGCTAAATATTGAGTTACCCTATGACCTAGCAATAACGGTACTCAGTATATACTCAGATAAACTTAAAGCAGCTACATGAACAGACATTTGCACGGTGATGTTCATAGTAGTAGTGTTCACAATTGGCAAAAGAAGGAGGCAATCCAAGTGCCCATTCATTGATGAGTAGATAAACATGATGTAGTAATACATATGGTGAAATATTGTGCAGCAGTAAGACAAAATGAGGTCTTAAAGCATATGACAACATGGATTAAACTTGAGGACGTAATTCTGAGTGAAATAAGTCAGGCACAGGAGAGTAGATACTATATGATTTCACTATTATGACTCTTGTGAAGGTAAAATCAGAGGTTTGTACTGTAGAATATAGATGACCTAAAGGTACACAGAAGATGGAGATGGGGGAAGGTTGCCCAATGAGGTTGAACTTAAATATAAAGGAATGGATAGAAGTGATGGTAGAAAATTAGTAACTTTGCCATACTGAAGGTGAATAAACTTGAAAGGGGATGTACAGTGCCATGCATCTTGTCGATTAACTCTACAATTGTAAATAAATTCTCACATGAACTACATCAAAGGTTTGATCTTGCACAAAGAGTCAATAATAAAGGAGTATGGGGGTGGGAACTAAAATTGCATCCTGTGGCTTATAGTTAAAAGGAAGACATCAGTCGTACCACAACAATAACAGTGGTAAATAACTGGGGGAGGGACAAGAGATTAGGATGAGTTTGGACCTGATATTTAGAGAGGCTGTGTTTGTTGGTTCTTTGACTCATTGGACCAATGAAAATTGTCCAAAATTGAGAGTGCTGATGATAGTACAACAGGTGAGGACACTGAAAGACATGGCTTGTTAATTTTGGACGTTATCCATGATGATCAATGGATGGAGAGGGCTGAAGCATACAATGACTAAGAAGCCAAAAGGCAAACCATGATATAATTATGTGATGGAATATTGTGTGGTTACAAAAAAGGAATGATGATGTTTTTATTGCAAAACAAAATGACAACGTTCAAATATAAACTTTGAAAAAATTAACTTTTTTGGAGATTATACTTGCATAATATTTTAAATATTACCTTATTTACAGAAAATGTCCTTGCAGATTGACTTAAGCTAAGACTCTTGAGATGAGGAAATTATCCTGAATTATCTGCATAGGCCTTAAATGACATTACATGTATCCTTATGAGAGAGAGGCAAAGGGAGGTAATATAGACAGACAGAGAGGTGAGGCAGTGTAAATATGCAGCAAAGATTGGAGTGATGTAGCCAAAAGCCAAGGGACAACTAAAATCACCAGAAGCTGGAAGAGGCAATGTTTGGAATCTCCCAAAACTTCAGAGGAAATATGGCCTACTAATACCAAACTTAGGACTTCTGGCTTCCAGAACTGTGAGAAAATAAACTTCAGTTGTTGTAGGTTACTGTTTCTGGTCCTTTGTTACAGCAGCCCTAACTAATACAGTTATAAATACAAACACATGTACGTAAAACTGGTTGGCACAATTATCACATTAAAAAAGGACATTTTACAAAGAACTTTTAAAAACATGACTATCAATTCAAGTAAAATTTTTTTCAAGAAACTGCATGTCTACTATCTTACTAAAATATATAATTTATTTCTTGAGATGGATACTCAGCCTTGACGTTTGTTGTTTAAAACTAATACCTTCAACCTACTAAATCCTTTGTTCACTATAGAAAGAACACAAAATCAGAGCTCTTCCAAATTCTCCTTGGTCTTCCCATGACAATTACGTTATTCAATGTATTTGTTGTTTTCTACTTGAACTGTCCAAGATTGTGAAAGTAGGGTTGAAGTTTGCCACAAGAATTTCATTCACTACCTCCTAAAAGTTTTAGGAGCATTAGGGTGTGTGATATAATAGACAGGACAGGCTACGGTATCACACACAACTTACTATGAATTATTGCTATATCTTTTGTGAGCTTTAGGACTTGAGCCCCTGTTTCTTTTTTTTTCTGACTTTTTTTTATTGTATAAATATAACATATATAGAAAGCAAAGAAAGAAAAAAGTAATAGTTTTCAAGGCACTCTTCAACAAGTAGTTACAGGACAGATCCCAGAGTTTGTCATGGGCTGCCATACCATCATCTCAGATTTTTCTGCATAGCTGCTCCAGAATACAGGAGGCAAGAAAGAATAAACTTTTTTTATCATTACAATTGACTTCATTTTCTTTTTTGCAAAAAATAATGTATATACAAAACAGCAATAAATTTCACAGCACAGCACAACAATTAGTTGTAGAACAGATTTCAGAGTTTGGTATAGGTTACAATTCCATAATTTTAGGTTTTTACCTGTAGGTGCTCTAAGATACTGGAAGCTAAAAGAAATATCAATTTAATGATTCAGCAATCATATTCATTTGCTAAATCCTACCTTCTCTGTATAACTCCAATATCACCTTTGATCTTTCTATCCTACTCTTTAGGCCTATTTGGGCTATAGCCATTCTAATTTTCATGTTGGAAGGGTCACTAATATTGGGTAAGGAGATGAAATCAGCTCATGCTCTGGAAAGGCTGGACTAGGTTTCAGGATTTATCTGGTTGAAGGCCTATCTGGAGATTGTAGATTTCTGGAAAGTTATCCTAGTGCATGGAACTTTTGTAGAATCTTATATATTGCCCTAGGTGTTCTTTAGGATTGGCTGGAATGGTTTTGGTTGAGGTTTGCCCAGTTATGATAGATAGCAATGTCTAACTGAAGCTTCTGTAAGAGTGACCTTCAGAGTAGTCTCGACCTTACTGGAAATCTCTCAGCCACTGATACTTTATTAGTTACACTTCTTTTCCCCCTTTTGTTCAGGATGGAAATGTTGATCCCACGATGCCAGGGCCAGAATCATCTCTGGGAATCATCTCTCATGCCACCAGGGAGAACTTCACCCCGGATGCCATGTCCCATGTGGTGGAGAGGGCAATGATTTCACTTTCAGAGTTGAGCTGAGAGAGAGTGAGGCCACATCTGAGCAACCAAAGAGGTCCTCCCAAAGTAACTCTCAGGCATACTTATAGGTAGGCTAAGCTTCTTTACTACCTAAATAAGTTTCACAAGAGTAAGCCTCGAGATCAAGGGCTTGGTCTTTTGATTTGGGTGTTTCTAATGTTTGACACAGTATCAAGGGATTCCCGATGGTAAAGTTTTATAGTTCCATATATTTTCTCCCATCCTGCAAGGGACTTTGCCAATACTTTTTGATTATCTGCCTAATATATTCTTGGATGTATCTAGGTATTAAGCCATACAGGATTAAAGACCCACATTCTTATTCTGGGCTCCCTGTGTTTCAGTTGTTCAAGTGAGCTATCCAAACCAGTTGAGTTAGATTATATGCTACAGAAAATTTAATTTCTGGACAAAATAAACCTTTTTTCCTTTGGTTTCAAAGAGTAGGTGCAGTTCTAAAATATAGACACATGATCTTTCTCTTCTATTATTTCAATATTGTGGTAGTTAGAGCCAGTTGTCAACTTGGTCAGGTGAATGTACCTAGTTTTGTTGCTGCAGACATGAGCCAATGGTATGTGAACCTCATCAGTTGCTTTTACATCTGCAGTTGGCTAGGAGTTGTGTCTGCTGAAATGAATGACGTTTGACTTAATTGGCTGGTGCTTAAATGAGAGAACACAACGTAGTACAGCCAAAGCAGCTCAGCATACCTCATCTCAACACTCACCGCTCAGCCCAGGCCTTTGGAGATACAGAAAGAAGTTATCCCGGGGAAAGTTGTTGGAACCCAGGGGCCTGGAAAGAAAGCCAGCAGAGACCATCCTGTGCCTTCCAACATAAGAAAGAACCTCAGTGGAAAGTGCCTTCCCTCTGAAGAACTAACAAAATAAATCCTCTTTTATTAAAAGTCAATCCCTTTTCCAGTGTGTTGCATTCCGGCAGCTAGCAAACTAGAACGCCCATCTCTAGCTACTATGTCTCTCTAAGTCTCCTATATTTTGTATTATAAGCCTCTCATTTTACCTTAACCATGGCCATAAAAGTGGAGTCATACAGAATCTATCCTTTTGTGTCTATCTTATTTCACTCAGTATTATGTATTCAAGAATCATCCACCTTGTCATGTGCTTCTGAATGTCATTTCATCTTACTGCTGCATAATATTGCATCGTATGAATATACTACATTTTGTTAATCCATTCGTCTGTTGATGGGTATTTGGATTGTTTCCATCTTTTGACTATTGTGAATAATACTGCTATGAACATCAATGTCCAAATGTCTGTTTGTGTCACTGGGGCTTTCACCTCTTCTGGCTATATTCCAGGTAGTGCTATTGCTGGGTCATATGGCAATTTGATATTTAGTTTCCTAAGGAACTGCCAAACTGCCTTCCATAGCAGCTGTACCATTATACATTCCCATCAGCAGTTCATAAGTGTCCCAATTTCTCCACATCCTCTTTAACATTTTTAGTTTCCTCTTTATTTAATAACATCCATTCCTATAAGTGTGAGATGGTATCTCATTGTAGTGTTGATCTGCATTTCCCTTATAGCTAATGAAAATGAGCATCTCTTCATGCACTATTGAGCCATCTGCATTTGCTTTTCAGAATAATGCCTATTCATATCTTTAGCCCATTTTATAATTGAGATCTTTGTTCTTTTGTTGTTGAATTGTATGGTTTCATATATAGGATATCAAATCTTGGCCTGATATGTGTGATTTCCAGATATTTTCTCCCACTGAGTTGGCTGTATCTTCATCTTTTTTTGACAGTCTTTGAGGTGCAGAAGCATTTGATTTTGAGGAGTTCCTATTTATGTATTTTTCCTTTTGTTGCTTGTGATATGGGTACAAAGTTTAAGAAGCTATTTCCTATTACTAAGTCCTGAAGATGTTTCCCTATATTTTCTTCTAGAAGTTTTGTGGTGCTAGTTCTTATATTTAGGTATCTAATCCACTTAGAGTTAATTTTAGTATATGGTGTAAGGTAAGGGTCCTCTTTCATTCTTTTGGCTATTGATATCCAATTCTCCCATGCCCATTTATTGAAAAGACTATTTTGTCCCAGTTCAGTGGATTTGGGGACCTTGTCAAAAGTTGACCATAGATTTGGCAGTCTATTTCTGCACTCTCAATTTGATTCCATTGGTCAATACTTCTATCTTTGTGCCAATATCATACTGTTTTGACCACTGTGGCTTCATAAGAAGTTTTAAAGTCAGGAAGTGTTAATCTTCCCACTTTGTTCTTCTTTTTTAGGATGATTTTAGTTATTCAGGGTCTCTTTCCCTTCCGGATGAATTTGGTAACTAGCTTTTTCAAGCCTTCAAAGTAGATTGTTGGAATTTTAATTGGTACTGCATTGAATCTGTAGGTCAATTTGGGTAGAATTGACATATTAACTACATTTCACCTTCCTATCCATGAGCAGGGAATGTCTTTCCACCTATTTAGATCTTTGATTTCTTTTAGCAATATTATGCAGTTTTCTGTGTACAAATCCTTTCTGCCCCTAGTTAAGTTCATTCCTAGGTACCTGATTCTTTTAGTCACTATTTTGAATGGAATATTTTCCTTAACTGACTCCTCAGTTAGGTCATTGCTTGTGTATGGAAAAGGTACTGATTTTTGCACATTAATTTTATATTCCACCACCTTGCTGAATTTGTTTTTAGCTCAAGTAACTTTGGTATGGATTTTTCAGGATTTTCCAAGTATAATATCATGTCATCTGCAAATAATGAAAGTTTTACTCTTCCTTTCCAATTTGGATGCATTTTATTTCTTTGTCTTGCCTGATTGCTCTAGCTAGAACTTCTAGTACAATGTTGAATATTAGTGGTGACAGAGGGCATTCTTATCTCCTTCCTGATCTTAGGGGAAAAGCTTTTGGTCTCTCTCCATTGAGTACAATGCTGGCTATTGGTCTTTCACATATACCCTTTATGAAATTGAGGAAGTTACCATTCATTATTATCTTTTGAAGTGTTTATATCAGAAAAGGATGCTGAATTTTCTCAAATGGTTTTTCAGCATTAATGAAGATGATCATGTGATTTTTCTCTTTTGATCTGTAACTGTGCTGTATTACATTAATTGATTTTCTTTTTTGAACCACCTTTGCATTTCTGGTGTAAATCCCACTTGGTCATGACATATAATTCTTTTGATGTACTGTCAAATTCGACTTGCTAGTATTTTGTTGAGAATTTTGCATCTGTGCACTAGGGAGATTGGCCTGTAGTTTTCCTTTCTTATAGCATCTTTACCCAGTTTTGGCATTAAAATGATATTAGCTTCATAAAATGAATTAGGTAGTGTTCCTTTTTCCTCAATTTTTTAGAAAAGTTTGAGCAGGGTTGGTGTTAATTTTTCTGGAATACTGAATAAAATTTCCCTGTGAAACCATCTGGCCCTGGGCTTTTCTTTGTCAGAAGGTTTTTGATGACTGATTGACTCTCTTTACTTGTGATTATCTTGTTGAAATCCTGTATTTCTTCCTGAGTCAGTGTAGCTTGTTTGTGTGTTTCTAGGAATTTGTCCATTTCATCTAAGTTGTTAGTTTGTTAGCATATTGTTGTTCATAGTATCATCTTATGACTCCTTTTATTTCTTCAGGGTCTGTGGTAATGCACCCCTTCTTTGTCAGTTTAGCTAGTGGCCCATCAATTTTATTGATTTTCTCATAGAATCAACTTTTGATTTTATTGATTCATTCTATTGTTCTTTTGTTCTCCCATTCATTTAACTCTGATTTATCTTTGTTATTTCTCTTCTTTTATTTGCTTTGGGGTTAGTTTGCTGTTCTTTCTCCAGGTGAGCAGCTAAGTCCTGATTTTTGCTCTTTCTTGTTTTTCAATAGGCATTTAGGACAATAAATTTCCCTCTCAGAATAGCTGAGTTCTGATAAGTTGTATTCTCATTTTCATTAATCTCCAGATAGCTACTGATTTCTCAAGCAGCTTTTAATTTGACCCACTGGTTGTTTAAGAGTGTGTTATTTAATCTCCATATATTTGTGAAAGTTCTCATTCTTTAGTGGTTATTGGTATCCAGCTTCATTCCACTATGATTAGAGAAAGTGCTTTGAATAATTTCAATGTTTTTAAATTTATAAGGACCAGTTCTGTGCCTCAGCATATGATCTATTCTGGAGAATGTTCCATGAGAATTAGAGACAAATGTATATCCTGGTGTTTTGGGGTGTAATGAGTTATATATGTCTGTTAAGACTAATTCATTTATTAAGTTGTTTAATTTCTCTATTTCCTTGTTGATCTTCTTTCTGGTTGTTCTATCTATGGCTGAGAGTGCTGTACTGAAGTCTCCCGTATTATTGTTGAAACATCCATCACTACCTTCAGTTTTGCCAATATCCGCCACATGTACTTTGGAGCTCCTTGATTGTGAGCACAAACATTTATGATTGTTATATATTCTTGGTGAAGCTCCCCTTTTATTAATATATAATATCCTTCTTTGTCTCTTATGATGTCTTTACATTTAAAGTCTATTTTGTCCAATGTTAGTATAGCTACTCCTGCTTTTTTTATTTTGGTTACAACTTATATGGAACATATTTTTCCATCCTTTTGCTTTCAATCTATTTGTACCCCTGTGTCTAAGATAAGTGTCTTGTAAGCAGCAAATGGCTGGATTACATTTCTTAAACCATTCTGCTAATCTCTATCTTTTATTGGTAAGTTTAGTCCATTAACATTCAAAATTATTACTGAAAAGGCATTTCTTGAATCCACCATCTTATCTTTTGGATTTATTTATCAGATCTATATAGTCTTTTCCTTTTTTCTCTTTTTACCCTTTAAGTTACCCTTATCATTACTTCTCAGTTCTGTGCCCTCCTCCAGATCTCCCTCTCCTGTCTTTTTTTTTTTTTTTCCAACTGGCAGAACTCCTTTTAGTATTTCTTGTAGGGCTGGTTTTTGTTGACAAATTCTTTCAGGATTTGTTAGTCTATGAAAATTTTAATCTCTCCCTCAATTTTGAAGGACAATTTGGTTGGGTATGGAATTCTTGGCGGGAAGTCTTTCTCTCTCAGGATCTTAAATATGTCGTACCACTGCCTTCTTGCCTCCACAGTGCCAGTTGAGTAGTCTGAACTCAGTCTTATGTGGTTACCCTTATTTTGAGTAGATTGTTTTCTCTTGCTACTCTCAAGATTTTTTGCTTCTCTTCAACATTTGACGGACTGATTAGCATGTGTCTTGGGGAAGGTTTATTTGGATTTATTCTGTTTGGAGTTCATTGAGCTTCTTTAACTTGCATATTTATGTCCTTTATTAGGATTGGAAAGTGTTCCCCACATTATATCCTCAACTAATCTAATTAGCCCTTTACTCTTCTCTTCTCCTATTGGGACATCAGTGATTCTTATATTTGTGCACTTTGTTTTGTCCATCATTTCCTTGAAATCCAATTCAAATTTTTCCATCTTTTTTTGCCATTTGCTATTCTGAGTGTTCAAAATCAATTGTCCTGTCCTCTAGTTCACTTCTTCTTTCTTCTGCATCTTCAAATCTGCTGTTGTGTGTCTCTAATATATGTTTTATTTGATATACTGCATCTTAATCTCTGTGATATCTGCTATTTTTCTATTTATTCTTTCAAATTCCTCTTTATGCTCTTCTAGTGTCTTCCTGGTCTCTTTTATGTCATTAACCATCCCATTTGTTTTATTTAGTATAGAGTTATATGAACATCTTTGACTAGTTGTTCCAACATCTGTGTCTCCTCTGGTGTTTTAATTTGGTTTTTTGGCTGGGATGTATCTGGCTGCATCATGATATGCTTAGTGATCTGCTCTCTTGGCAGCATGTAAATATCGTGATTGGTTTACTTTGGAATTTGATTTCCTTCAGTAGTCTAAAGCCCATAACTGACTATATTTGACCCAGCTTTACTCTTTGTCAAAATCAGGACACACTATATTTCTACAATTAAAAATTAAATGTGCAAATTAATTGTTAAACCTTAATGAGATTACTTTTAATCTCAGCTAATAGCACTTAAAACTCACCTGGCTATATTTCACCTCAGCATGTTGTCCCTTACTCCTTTGACTCCTATATCATTCTGGTCATATCCTCCTTCTAACATACTGACCCAGTTCCTATAAAAAATAATAATAATTTAAGAGATTTACACTTCCTCTGATTTTTCAGGATGATTTCCTTTTTCTTTTTGCCTATGAGAAAATCTGCCTGGTGATTTTGTCATGGACATCTAGCAATATCTGATATTTAGCAAAGTACAGTGGGCAGGACTAGCACTTGTCCCTTATTGATATATATGAATTTTAATTCAAATTCTACTGCTTATTAGATTTTCATCTTTCAAAATTCTGCTGGTTTGAGATGAACTATAACATTATCTGAGTCAACAAAGTACCTGAAAACCTATCATCAGGTAGTTGAAGCTTTTCAATTCCATGGAACCAGAAAATCATTAATATGTCACCATTTTATTTTTATTTTTCTAAATCTTGTTCCATAGATCTTCTAATAATGAGTATTCCTCCAATAGTATAGAAATATATTGTCTGTGATACTGAAATTTTAATATTTCTATAAATTCTCACATTTTTTCTTTGTCTACTTTTAGGTATTCCAATGGGAATTTGAGCAAGAGGCTGTGAGTTTAAACAAGAGGCTGTTACCCAAAAGATATTTATGACAGGTCTCATTTTTAAGCTGGTCTTCAAAACAGTTTTTAAATTAGGCATTTAATATATATATATATAAATACAGACAAAATACTACTATTTTTAAAGAATGTACTGACTTGCCAAAAATTTACTAAAAGTCTACAAATTGATATGATGATTTATATATACAAATAAGAAATTTATACTTATTTATAAATACAGTTAGTAAATTTTCATGTCTAGTTATTCTACTGTATAGATAATATTAAACTCTGATTCAAATCAATAGAAAATTTCATAAATACTTTATATCAAGGAAGGAAATAAAAAGTATGATTTATATTTTTGTCAAAAATCTAGAGTATTTAAAAAACTGCATAAAAAGTAAGCCCCCTTTTTTTTTTTTACATGGGCAGGCACCAGGAATCAAACCCGGGTCCTCTGGCATGGGAGGTAAGCATTCTTGCCTGCTGAGCCACCATGGCCCACCCAAAATAAACCATTTTAAGCCTTCCAAAGTACCATTCAGTATAATTCAGAGAATTCACAACTTACTAAATAATTCTTAAGAATTATTCATTTGTCATTAATTTGATTTTCCTTGACATCATTTAAGGAATAATCCCAGAGACACCACGGTTTTGAAAGTTGCATTGAGCTGGTATTACTCTGACTCACATCTAAGCAGGTGTTCAATTTGGCAGAAGTAGTCAGCATTAACAGCATTTCACAGAACTTTAAAATACCACATTGGTCACTTTTATTCTCACTGTCTACCTCTTACTTCTCAAATGGAGACCATTATCAGTCCTCTGTAATGAAACTCTTGTTGAAGAGAAATTTCATTTACCATCGGCTGTCAGATAACTTTGCTCAGAAAGAAGTATATCTGTGAACTTTAAAACTAGACATACCTCCCAAAATCACTGGTATATTTTTCTAATCACTGGAGCACAGTTTCAATTTATTAAAAAAAATTCCAAAATACATCATTTGGGGTCCATGGTGACAAGAGATTGCTCATCAGCTTAGCAATGCAAATTCATTATGATATATTTGCAAGAGACAAAACAACAACAACAAACAAATGTATAATTGACATAGAAATTACAAAATGTGCCAATGGTTCCCCTAAACATTAGGGAAAGGAGGGTTAAGTACAATGCGGTACTTTACACTAATGAAAATGTCCAGTATATTCCTTTCCCAGAGCAAAATAACACTTTAACGACTCTGTTCAATGTCATTTTTGTTAACATGACATCCAAGAAAGCACTCCTCCAGGAGTCATAAACCGTGTTCAAGGACAAAGATCAAAATTGCTTATCCCCTGTTTCTCGCTGCTGGCTGTAACCAAAGCTCTGTGTCAGAATGGTCATCATTACTGTAAGTAGTTGCATAGTCATTTAAAATTAGAGCTACTCTCATTGCTTTTTCTCCTGAGGAATAGTCAACATGTATATATATTTGTTGAAATTTTCAGCAAAGGATTCCAGAACTTACAGACCCCTCTCCTTTAACCTGGAATGTCCTGAATATGTAATCATATTTGTTCTTCAGAATTCAACTCAAATATTGTCCTTTTGTGAAAGCTTTTCCTGAAGTGAGAGAAGAGAATTTCAGAATCGAGAGGTGGGGCAATTTAGGACAATGATGAGGTCTGTGGGATAATTAATCAGGGGTTGAGGGTAGGGAGATGGGAGTGAAGAGGTAGACATCAGCATCCTAAAGTCTTCAGCACGGATACTGAAATCACATGGGCTGAAGATATGACTCAGGAAAAATCAGAAAATTATAAACTTGGAGCTAAAACCACTGAGGATTGTGGCACACTGCTCTGGATGGTGTGTTTCTCAACATGGCCATATATTGCATCATTGCTGACTGGGGGACAATAAGTTGACCACCGCATCTTGCTCTGGGCTTTGATCTTCCTTAAAATAACCCTTTGATGAAGGTATGTCCCTTAGAACCCTTGGGTCATGTCTCAGCTTAGCTATTTAGTGTTTCTTAGTGAATCTCCTGAAGTTTGTTGCTCTGGATCTGTTAGCCCTCTGACTATCCATGACATAAGCTGCAATGTATGTGATTGTTAGCTTCTGCTGAGTAACTATAGAATGTATGTGATTCTTAGCTTTTGCTGAGGACTTTAGTTATGGCAGTGCTGATTTAATTTTCATAATTCTGTGAGGTAAGAATGATTATCCCCATTTTAGGGGCAAGGGCAAAATGTCATAGACAATGTTACATAACCTGCCTAAGCTAGTAAGGAATAAGTGAAGGCATATAATCAAGTCTATTTTATAATAAAATCTGTTGTACCATTTGCATATAGCCCCATCTGCTTCATTTGTTTTAGAGGGGACAGAAATGAGGACTCAGATGTTTGATAGCTTTGCAATTAGAAAAAGAATGTGCTATTCTTTCATGGTCAGAGAAGCAAGGAAGCATATCAACCAAAATTAGTGTTCCCACGGACTGACAGAATGTTATGAAAATTTCATCTCCTTTACAATATTTTCAATAATTATTTCAGCCTGTAATTTCAATTTTCAAAACTCTTTGGATACTGCATCTTAAATGTGTATTTAATGTTTACATTGCATCCTAAAATACATTTAGTGTCGCATATGAGTTGTGTTGTTTATATGCTGGCTTTTTAAAAGGAGTCATATGCAATAATAATAGATCAGTGGGCTAAATAAGTTAATATATGCCACGTTTCTTATTTGGGGTGAGAGGAATATAATGACATTTTCTGTTTATAAGGAAATAACTAGGCAAATGTTTGCATTCTTTTATTCTGATACATAATTAAACAGATTTTTGAATATAACATAGAAATCAAACAGTGGGGTCAAGTAGAGCTTGGCTTGATTTAATAAATCAAGCTTTTTGATTTATTAAAAAATATTTCAATTATACTATAAAACTGTGGATGTTCAAATATGTTAGCAAACATATGAAAAGAGCTTGGTAATTAAAATAAAGTAAGAGTGGCAATGTTTTTAGTATTAACACTATCCCTATTATAGGGTAATAATAACATAGCTAAAGCCATTAATATTTAGTAGGCTAAGTTTTCCTTTATAGCCACTGCCGTTCTTTCTTACGTGGAAGGCACAGGATGGTCTCTGCTGGTCTTCTCTCCAGGCCCCTGGGTTCCAACAACTTTCCTCTGGGTGACTTCTTTCTGCATCTCCAAAGGCCTGGGCTGAGCTGCGAGTGCTGAGATGAGGAATGCCGAGCTGCTTAGCAGTGCTACATTGCAATCTCCCATTTAAGCACCAGCCAATTAAGTCAAACGTCACTCATTGCAGCAGACATGCCTCCTAGCTGACTGCAGATGTAATTAGCAACAGATGAGGTTCACGTACCATTGGCTTGTGTCCGCAGCAACAGAACTAGGTATGCTCACCTGGCCAAGTTGACAACTGAATCTAACTAACACAATTACTAACCATCTTTGTCCCACCTGGAGTAGCATATTCTCTAATTCTCTGCTCAGACTCTGGTGTGCTTTCATTGAAACTCTCTTATTCAAAACCTCTTTTCAAGAAAGCAAAGATGCAGATTGAAGGGTAAGTAATGTAATATAATAGACTGAAAATATCCTTTTAGAAGATTTTTTTATTTCATAACGATTATAAGTTGAACAGAAATCCAAGCAACTATTATTATCAGTATTATATTTCCCATTATTTAGGTGCCTACAAAGCATTAAATATCACTACAACTCTAAGTGGTAGATACTGTTATCATTCTCACTGTCCAACTGAAAAAGCTAAGAACTTCAAGTGACTCATCCAAGATCACACAGTTATTAAGCAAAGGAGCCGATATGATTAACTACTTTTGCACGTGTATGTATAAAATTGGTGGATGTTTTTTACAGAAGTCAGTGTTCAATAAAACCTCTGCATCCATTTTGCCTGTATGTAAGGCTGGCTCCAGCTAATGCATAGAAACTCTTACTGCATTTGTATTTGCATCACTTTTTCACTACTCTAATCTTGTAGCAAAGTTTCCTGTATAGCCTCTGACAGCTTACCATCCCACTTGAAATTTAAGCCTTTTTAATTGAATCGAATTAATAGACTGGATTTTTTTCATGTATAAAAATAATAGATAACTATTAGCGAGGAATTTCACCAATAAACAAATTATTTGGTGACCAACAACATAATAAATGAAAGCATTAATCACAGAATTTAGAGAGATTTTTGAGTTTAAGAACAGGACTATAGAAGCATTCCCTTCTAGCTTTCTTACGACAGTTCTATGTGAAATGAGTGGGTGAGAAACTTCATTTCTTTAGAAATAATGTCTTGTCAAATCATAAAAATTTACTATACAACTGAACTAATTGGCATCCTTGTTAGCACTTTCAAGAGAGAGGTCCAAACTGTAGGTTCATAGAAGCCGATTATCCCATCTTATAAGTGGTTCCTCTTACATAAAAACCTTGGAAAAACGTGGTCATGTATCTTTATTATAAGAAGAACAAGAGACATAGATGTTGATCTCTGAATATTGATTGTTTGGCATGTTGGTAGGGCATAATAAAGAAACCTCATGAACAGAGGTTTAAATTGTTAAAAAAAGATTAGATAATTGTACTTCAATTCTACAATTTCTTACCCAGAGCCTTTGAGGCTAGGTGGGGATGCATACAGAATTTCAGAGGTGTGTGTTCATGGAGGGGCTCTTTAGAAGGGAAATGCAATACCTATATCTCATTATAAAGGAAATTACATGACTATTCATGGAAATGCAGTGTTTTTTTTTTGTATTCTGTATGGCAGGAGTCACATTTCATTCTTTTTCCATGTGAGTATCCCATTATTGCAGCATTATTTGTCGAATTTTTGTTTGTCTTTTGTTTGTTCGTTTGTTTGCTTGCTTGTTTATTTTGTTTTGGGAAGTGCATGGACTGGGAATTGAACTCAGGCCTCCTACATGGCAGGCAAGACTTCTACCATGAACTACCTTTGCATCCTGGAAGTGTAATTTTTAAAAAAGCTTTAAATTTTTAAAAAGCCATTAAATATCCTCATATCAGCTCAAATCGAAGTTTCCCAGACACAAAAAAAAGAGCTCATATTTGATTTGGATTTGGGGCCAAATATGTTATGAACAAAAATCTCCTGTAGGAGAGTTTGGAATTTCTGAATTATTCTGAAATTCTGAAGGGTATTGTGGATTTGAACAAGAATTAGGATCATTTGGCTAGAAGGAAAAAAAAGATTGAAAAGTATATAAAATATGGACTTTATTTGTTAATTTGTATTTTTAAGACATATTTTTCAAGCACCTATTACAGGCAAGTCCATATGACAGGCACTGGGGAAGCAGTGGTGATCACAGCAGATGGTCCAACATTAGAAAGCTGTTTTGTGACCATCTTTCTACATCTCCAGTGAAATCAGAAAAGGAGGCAAACATTTTAACTGTTTCACAGAGGAATTAACTAAAATAAAGAATATTACCTCTCATTTCAAAAGTTATTAAACAAAGGAAAAAGTTACCAAAGAAGTCTGTAGAATCAACTCTTCTCTGGAATCTTAAAAAAATGAATCATCTGTCGGGGATGACTTGGAGGCAAGAAAATTAATAGTGTTGCTTCTTAATGCCCCTTATCTACCATGAGTCTATAATTCTACATTAATTTCCAATCTCTGATTCTGAAGCATTCTTATAAATTTAGTAATTTTTTTATAGTTCCAGAATGTACATATTTGTAGAAGTAATTGTGTTTCTCTCTCTCTCTCACACACACACACTCTCACATAAATCTTAATAGCTGCAAATCAAGAGATTTGATGTGCATAAATCAGCAAAAATCCAACTAAATTTCAATTATCAAAACTAATGAAAAATAGCAGGATCAAAATACAAACTAGCCTATAAAGAAGTGAATGAAATGTGTTTTAATTCTGATTGCTTTCATTTGCAATTAAGAATATTTATGACAGATGGGAATAATTGCTGCCATTGTCATTTGAAGCATAATATCATTGTTCTTACTATTCTGATGCCCTCAACACTGTGACTCAGGCAGCCAGCACCACTCAAATCTTCTTCTATTCTGCTACTGCATCCTTCTCCTAAAAACTCCATTGCCCTCTCACTAAGATATTCAGAGAACCAATTACCTGCCATTCATTAAGTATTAGTACATGTAATGGTGTGTTCTAGTTTGCTAGCTGTCAGAATGCAATATACCAGAAACAGAATGGCTTTTAAAAAGGGGAATTTAGTAAGCAGCTAGTTTAGTTCTAAGGCCTAGAAAATGTCCCAATTAAAACAAGTCTATAGAAATGTCCAATCTAAGGCATCCAGGAAAAGATGCCTTGGTTCATGAAAGCTGATGAAGTTCAGGGCTTCTTTCTCAAGTGGAAGGGTACAGGACGAACACAGTCAGAGATTCTCTATCATCTGGAAAAGCACATGGTGAACACGGAATCATCTGCTAGCTTCTTCTCCTGGCTTCCTGTTTCACGAAGCTCCTCAGGAGGCGTTCTCCTTGTGTTTCATGGTGCCGCAGCATTCTCTGCTCTTTCCGAATCTCCTTCATCCTCTAAAATGTTTCCTCTTTTATAGGACTCCAGAAAGTTATCAAGACCCACCCAAACATGTGGTCACCTAATCCAGTTTAACAACCACTCTTGATTAAATCACATTTCCAAAGAGATGATCTGATTACAGTTTCAAACATACAGTATTGAATAGGGATTATTCTATCTTTATGAAATGGGATTTTGATTAAAACATGGCTTTTATAGTGGACATACATCCTTTCAAACCAGCACATAGTGATTCCAAGTTTTCATGATTTTTTTGCTTCCCTAATTTATATTCAGTTATGATCATTTCTGCAGCCATGCAAACAGAATAAATAAACCAAATGGGATATTGTGGGGCTGTTTTGTGCCTACATATATCCAATATTGCAAACATGTTTACACGTAACTAAACATGGAGGGCAATTAAACATTGCACATTGTTTTCTGAGATTTAATGACAAAATCTCCAAAACTGCCATCCCATAGTCCCTTACTAGGAACGGCGAGGATGCAATAAGCTATCTTCCCAGGAGACATCCCTTAAATATATGAGGATATAAATTATTCTTCCAGAAAAAAATGATGACTGTTGTCCCTAGTTCTAAAAACTAGAACTTTTTAGATGGATCAAGTTCCAGGTCATTCCATAAAAATACATGTCTCTCCATATCAATGAAAATTGAAACACTCCTTAGACTATTAGGAGAATCTGAGGCTGCTTGCCTTTCCACTGAGACACGTACTGTGAGTATTCTGAACCATCCAGTAAAATCAGAACAACAGTTCTAAAATTCTGTTAGGCCAACCACTAATCTAACTCTTCTCACAGGTAGGAGAGAGACACACCAGTAAGATGCAAAGTTTGACAAGTTCTTTACTCTAAGTCATAAAGGGTAGAAAAGGACAGAGAGGCATTACTCATTCATTAAGAATATTAAGCAAATCTTTTGACCAGTACACATTGAAGGTACATGTGACTAAATGCAAATGTTGTATTAAATGTGGTTCCACCTAGTAAGTGTGTTCCTCCTTGTTCTGTTGCCTTAGTTTCACATAATTGTGACATTGTTGGACATGTACCATGTGTTTCCCTACTGACCAATATTGATATTGAATATGGTAGATAAAACTCGTGCTTTCATTCTTCAGTATTAATGGGTAGATGCTGGTGATTTCAGACACCAAGAGTTTGCCAGGAGATGATGAAAGAGGACTTCCTACACAAAATACCAACGACTGCAAGACCAAGCTAATTAACCTGACTCTCCTAAAAACTTTTTCTCTATCTTCCTTGTTTGGATGGATTTACAAAAAGGTCATATTGAAAGTCTGTGAAACTTGGTAGTGAGGAAAGGTGTTTCTTGTGAAGCATCTTTCTCAAAAATATCTGTCATTGAGACTGGCTTGAGATGCTGGACTGTCTATCTTTGATTCCTGTCCTGCAAAAGATAAAAACAATCAGGTGGCTTTTGGCTGATTAGTCTTTGTTAAGTTACCCTAGGAATTACCTCAAAGGACCATAACTACAAAAATATAAGAGATGGATCCTAGAAGATAAAATAACTTTACCTCTCTAAAATCTGTCTCATCACATATAAAGTTGAGACAGTAATAAAACTTGTATCATAGAATTGTTTGAGGGACAAATGAACTAATGCAAAATGGAAACTTTAGTACAGTGCCTAAGAAAGTTCCAGTAAATTTTAACTATTATTTTATTTTAAGAATTAAATACCATGTTGCTTTGTGCACATGCAATAAGACAGAGCTCAAGTTTCCTTGTATGTGATATGTGGGGTTGATTTCAGCTCCAAATGTCTTCTCAATTTCTAGGATCATATAATTCCTATGATCACAATATACTCTGTTCTTCATGTAGTCGTAATTTAAGCTGAGCAATTGTATCCATCCTCCTGGCTTTCTGGATGAGAAGGTTTGAATGAATATAGTTTTTCATGTTTTTGAACTATATCTACAATTTTAAAGATTGCTCAGCTGGCCTCTCACCTTTCATCTTTATTTTCTTGCAAGAGTGCCTGCATATCTTCTCACATGTGTATTCAATAAATTTTCTGCCTGCTTACTCTCTGTACCGTGCTCTTGAATTCTTTCTGGCAGGATGGCCAAGAAGCTGGAAGCCAAGGCCTGGCAAAATGTTTTGACAAGTTAGCCAGAAGTGACTTCTCTCTGACTGCACTGGTGAGTACCAGGGGCTTGGCCATGTGCGTTTGCTTTCTTCTTATTGCTTGACTCATTGCTTTCCTCCCCTATGTCCTCATGCAACTCTGTCTCCCTAGGAACCTAGGGGATCAACTGTGGCTCCTCTGGGATTATGTGCCACCAACTCCCTCCTCAGTGGTGGCAGAAGCCTTGTCTCAACATCATAGAGATCCAAGGAGGCTCGGGGGGGTGGGTAATACTACCTTTGGGACCTGACTGGGGGCTTCTCCCTGTGTCGAACAGGAATCCAAAGGGAGCCAAATACTCTCCCTCTCTCTCCCTTCCCACCCATCTCTCTCTCTCTCTCTCTCTCTCAGAAACTTCCCAACACTCTCTTTTTTCCTCCCCGCCAAGGACTTAGACCTTTCCTTCTACCAAATTTGTCCCTCTTTTCGCTTCCACAGCAGAAATCCTCTCCCTTGCCTCTGTAAGATCTCCTTTTCCCTCTGTCTGGCGTACTATGCCTTCTGAGACACTCCATCTTTTGTACACAGGATTCTGGGCTAAAAATTCTTATACCAAACAATGTGTCACCCTTGACATTCTAAAGAATCACCTATGGCTTAAATCCAAGGTAATTGGGTACTTTACAATGGGAGTGTCTCCCCCAAAAGCTAGAAGTGAGGTTTGCAGAGTAAGCAAAAGTCCTTGCTAACCTAATTAGAGTAAACGGGGTCTGTAAAAGCTGGTAAGCCCCCCGCGCATGCAGGCGTTTTGGCATCTGCTCATTTGCAGTGTCGCCCTGATACTTTTTCTCTCTGGAACTTTCCATCTCTTCAACCACTACGTTTTGAGTCCCAGTGCATTTTGCTATTAACCCTTCTGAGAAACACCCAGTGCAGGAGGAAACCATTCACTGGGGAGAATAGGCTCTTGGGTGTGCATTTGCTCTGTTGACAATCTGTGTATAGGGATGGAAAAAGCCTCAGTCCTAGCCCTGTCTTACAATATGTCCATACCTAGACTTCTCTGCCTGCAAAGCATACTAAGCCATGTCTTAAAAAGACCCCAACTTCTTTGCCACATGTTCTTTCCCTCTAGCTTGATCATGGCAGCACCCAGAGAAGGCCCCTGGGAGATCATCTCCCTAAAACTTCTCTGTTTACGACAGATGCTTTCTATTCTCTCAAGCAGTAATCAAAGCAGTACGTTAAGAGCACAGAAACCCAGGAGGAAGCGTGTGCCAGCTTAGCTGCTTTGGGATGGTACCAGATCACCCATCTCCTGAGTCTTTGAGGATCCAGGGGATACCTGCGAATATGGAGCCTCATCCAATGGGCCCATGGATTCAGCACTTAAAATGGCAGGCTGGCAGTTTGGGATGCCAGACACTAGTGGGGAACTCTGCCTTTCTCTCTCTCTTCCTTACAAATGGGTGGTGTACCCAATCCACTGCAGTACTTTCCCGGCCATAATATCACCTGGGCAGTAACAAACGTTGGCCCACAAAGAGGACCGTCAGCTATAACCCTATCTTACAATTACATCTCTTTTGTAAGAGGGAGGGAAGTGGCAAAAAAAGATTCCTTACATACAGCTTTCGTGGCCTTATATTAAAACAAACCCCAAAGGAGCGCTTGCAAAGTATGTTATGTCCAAGAAAACTGTTAGGAACTTCCTCCTGACTCCTCTTCACAGAAAGAGGCAAATATATGAATAATTGTCTTTTAAATAGTGCCCCCCCATTCCTCATTTAGTCCCTATTAAAACCTACTGCAGCTGAATATAAAACTTCTCTTTTAAATTATGTTCTCTTTTTTAGCCCTCAGGAAACAGAACTTAAAGGACAAAAGTATTACTGAGAAAAGTCTTATGCTTCTCTCAGGGGACGTGGGCGCCCCATCTCAGGAACAGAAAACAGAAAATGCCATCAATATAAACCAAAAGATGAGGATGCATAGCCCCAAAAGACAGGAAAGGTAGTCAGAAATTCCCTGTACCCAAATATTTATAGTTCTCTATCAAGAAAAGGACCTGAGAGGGACTTACAGCTTGTATTATTATACCCATGTCTCAATTTCCATTAAAGGAAAAAGACCTCTTCATCAAAAGGCATGAAAAAAAGTGCCACCAAGCCAGTTAATTGTAATAAGTGAAGGGAAATCACTCAAGAAAAAGAGGAAAACCCAGTTCTGTTCCCGGGGAGGCTAGTGGAAGCCTTAAAAAGGCTGATGTAAGCCTGGATTTCTGAGAAGGTCGATTTTGTTAGACACCCATTTCATCAGCCAATCTGCCCCTGATATTTGAAAAAGCTGTAGAAGCTCTCTATGAGCCCATAACCCCACCAATCACCTGTTAAATCTTTTTTCTGTCTTTAATAATAGAGAAAAGGCTGAAGAGAAGGAGGAGGCAAAGAGAGGTAAGCGAAAGACCTCAGAACAGGCCCAGCTTTTTGTAGTCACTGTTAACAGCACCCCGTCCTCTCGAGGTCACTCAAGTCATGGCTCCAAGGCCCAAGGGGCTTGCCCCCAGCGGAATCAGAGGGGCACTTGCAAAGAGGGTGCCAGAAGTCTCAAAACAACTCTCAACCATGGGAATCACTGGGACATTGATGCCACCAACATGGGCTTCAGGCCCAGGGACTGCACTGTCTCCTGAAGGAGGACAGAAGCTGGAGCCTTGCTTGTAGCAAGTGAAGAAGATTGAGGGTGACCACAGCTGCACATGGCTCTGCTGACTTCACATCTGACCAATTTAGAGAAGCCCTGGGTGACATTCAATGGGACAGGTAAAATTATTAATGTATTCATTAATGCCAGAGCCACTCTGTCCTAAACTGCTACCTCTACTCAGACTTGGCTAGTTATGGGAGCTGATGGTAAAGCCAAAACTAAAATATTCACTACCCTTCTCTTTTGTAGACTCAAGGGCATTCTAGTGTCCAATCAATTTCTTATTGTCTGTGAATGCCCCACCTCCTTCTAGCAAAGGGTCTTCTCTCCTGGGGTCCACCTTACGACCAGTGTTAACACCTCATTTGCCCCGAGGCTCCTACTAAATCAAGGCCTCTTAGCATCCCCCCTACAAAAAAAAATCCTTAAATAAATAAGTCAGTCTATTTAAAATGAAGGTGTTCTAGTTTGCTTACTGCCGGAATGCAATATACCAGGAACAGAATGACTTTTTAAAGGGGGAATTTAATAAGTTTACAGTTCTAAGGCCGAGATAATGTCCCAATTAAAGCAAGTCTATAGAAATGTCCAATCTAAGGCATCCAGGGAAAGATAGCTTGGTTCAAGGAGATCGATGAAGTTCAGGGTTTCTCTCTCAAGTGAGAAAGCACTAGGCGAACATAGTCAGGGCTTCTCTCTCAGCTGTAAGAACATGGTGAACATGGCGTCATCTGCTAGCTTTCTCTCCTGGTTTTCTGCTTCATGAAGCTCCCCGGGAGGCATTTTCCTTCTTCATCTCCAAAGGTCACTGGCTAGTGGAGTCTGCTTTGTGGTGCTGCAGCATTCTCTGCTCTCTCTGAATCTCTCTTGGCTTTCTCTCTTGTCTTCCAGTAAACTAATCAAGACCCACCCAAGAGGATGGAGACACGCCTCCACCTAATCCATCTTAACAAACACTCTTGATTAAATTACATCTCCAGGGAGATGATCTAATTACAGTTTCAAACATGCAATACTGAATAGGGATTAGCAGAAACGGCTGCCTTTACAAAATGGGATTAGGATTAAAACATGGCTTTTCTAGGGTACATACATAATTTCAAACCAGCACAGAAGGAATCCTGGGCAAGCACGCTAAGTAGCCCCTGCATTCAAGTTTTCAGTTCTAGCTCTTAAAAACTAAGTTTTTAAGCCCTTTTCACTCTAACTCTCAATAGTTATTTGCTTTTTTTTTTGGCATGGACAGACCCCAGGAATCGAACCCGGGTCTCCAGCTCAGCAGGCAAGATTTCTGCCACTGAGCCACTTTGTACTACCCTATTTGCTTTTAAATGGCAGAAATATTAAAATAAATTCCTGTCCAGCCCGCTTAAATAGTGCTGCCCTAAGTGTTTCAAAATAATTCCCATACCTTTAAAAATGCCTTAGTAACAAACCTTGCTAACCTTCAACTTCCTCAAAAGTCAGTCTTGTAAGGTGTTAACTTTGTAAACGAACATATTCCTAATATAAAAGTGAATTTTGTTGTACTCATTACTAACTGAATGGATATGAAAAATGGCAGAAGGGCTAACAAAGTAAATTTTATAGTCATTACTGATAAGTCCTAAGTGGATATAGAAACTTGCAAAAGGCTTGAGAAAGTAAATTTGTAGTCAGTTGCTAGCTATAAGCCCTGGATGAGTGCGAAAAGTTGTGAAAGGTTTAAAAAAGTAAATATTTAGTCACTGCTAGCCACAAGAAGATGTAAAAACGTTATGAAAGTAAATTCTATCATGTTCAGTACTAACCAATATAAGCCTGTGTATTAGTTAGGGTTCTCTAGAGAAACAGAATCAACAGAGAACACTCGCAAATATAAAATTTATAAAAGTGTCTCACATGACCGTGGGAACGCAGAGTCCAAAATCTGCAGGGCAGACTGTGAAGCCAACAATTCCGATGGAGGGTCTGGACGAACTCCACAGGAGAGGCTCACCAGCTAAGACAGGGAGAGCCTGTCTCTTCTGAATCCTCCTTAAAAGGCTTCCAGTGATTAGACTGAGCATCACTCATTGCAGAAGACACTCCCCTTTGGCTGATTACAAATGGAATCAGCTGTGGATGTAGCAGACGTGATATGATTTAATTCTATGAAATGTCCTCATTGCAATAGACAGGCCAGCACTTGCCCAACCAGACAAACTTGGCCAAGTTGACACATGAACCCAACCATGACAGCCTGTTTATAATTTTTTTTAAAAAAAGCTTTTATGTAAAACCATATATGCATACAAAACTGGAATTTAATTTTCTCTGTATAATAATATAAATTGTCAGTCCACTCTTAAAAGTTTTAAAAAAATTTCTTAACCATATAGGTACTCTTTTCAAAAGAAAAATTTTACATCATATCAAAGTAATATCCTTGTTGTTATTTGTGTTAGCCTTATCATCCTTTATTTCAGAAGACAAATTTTCTCACTTTTAGAGGAAAACTTACTGAAGATTTGTTTTCTCACCTTATAAAAGTAAAGTGACCATAATTAAAAGAAATTTTCCATCCTTCTGCTAGCTAAATTTTCATGGGTAAAATGTTATTAATATATTTTAAAATTGTTTATTCCTAAAAACCTAATGTTTTCACTGTCTATTTTATATCCAAGTACTTATCTGTGTAATGTTAAACAATCAAATTGTCAGTTACACTACTTTACTCTAAGGCTATCTAAAAGTACAAATGGTCAGCCACAAGTCAGAACTTCATCTTCAACAAAAATAACTTTAAAGGATAAACAAGGCAAGTATACAAACTATGCCTGCCTGTTAACTAACCTAGCCTAACCCTGTAAAAGTAAAATAGGAGAAAACTTTTGCTGTAATTTGTCAAATATTTTTTATTTCTAAAAGCAACTTCATGAACCAAAAAAACAAAGAAAGCAAAGTATTGATAGTTGGCCAAACTAAAGTGAAACTAAAGCCCTGCCCCCAGGGACTTTAACTGAACATGTAAAACTAATTGTCCTCACCTGATTTCTAGAACACAAAAAGGAAAAAGCTATGCCTTCTTAGTCCTGCATGCTCATATAGCAGTGTAAAAAAGCAAAGCTTTCTTTCAATTATACACTGCCAAGGTGAACTTAATTTCTTAAAGTGCCATCCTCTTACCAAAGGAAACAATAGCTATAATCCATGGACCTGGCCATCAAAAATAATGCCAACATCTATTGAGAAAATAACTAGGCTGACACAGCAGCTGTATTGGTTTGAAATGATGTATATACCCTAGAAAACCATGTTTTAATCCTAATCCGATTTTATGAAGGCAGCCGCTTCTTCTAATTCTTATTCAGCATTGTATGTTTGAAACTGTAATTAGATCATCTCCCTGGGGATGAGATTTAATCAAGAGTGATTGTTAAACTGGATTAGGTGATGGCATGTCTCCACCTATTTGGGTAGGTCTTGATTAGTTTCTGGGGTCCTATAAAAGAGGAAACATTTTGGAGAATGAACGAGATTCGGAGAGAGCAGAGCAACATAGCCATGAGAAGCAGAGTCCACCAGCCAGTGACCTTTGGAGATGAAAAAGGAAAATGCCTCCCAGGGAGCTTCATGAAACAGGAAGCCAGGAGAAGAAGCTAGCAGATGACACCATGTTCGCCATGTGCCCTTCCAGATGAGAGAGGAACCCTGACCGTGTTCATCATGTGCCTTTCCAGATGAGAGAGAAACTCTGTGCTTGCCATGTGCCCTTCCACTTGAGAGAGAGACCCTGAACTTCATCAGCCTTCTTGAACCAAGGTCATCTCTCCCTGGATGCCTTAGTTTGGACATTTCTATAGACTTGTTTTAATTGGAACATTTTCTCAGTCTTAGAACTGTAAACTAGCAACTTATTAAATTCCCCTTTTTAAAAGCCATTCTGTTTCTGGTATACTGCATTCCAGCAGCTGGCAAAGTAGAACAGCAGCCAAAGTCACAGCCTGATCAACCAAGTCCCTTCTAAACCTTAGCCCTGCATCCTTTAACTTGCCACATGCACCCTCTTATTCCTCAGTTAAGCAGGAACAAGCCATCCAGCCCAGATACACAGCTGGACCTGAAGGACAGTTGTTTCCTTACCTCTTCCTTAGTCTCACTTAGCTAATGCCTTGGTCCTAGGCTCACTCAATTCTATCCTTTTCTTGCTATTAATCAGCCCTTGCAATCCAAACTTCTCACCAAGTTTACTTCTTCCAGATGAGAAGCCTGTCACACCAAACTAATACTGATGCCAATATTTTCAGCCATTCCAACTGCCCCTCTGAACTCATCCCCTCTCAACTTAAATAAGATGGCCAGAAAGTCCTAAGCCCCATCAGGTAGGGTCCATACCCTCGGACCAGCAGGAAGCAGCCACAGAAAACAGACCCTTGTCACTCAGCCACCCTTAAGATTAAGGGACAAAAACTCACTGAGAGGGAATTTAAGGCAGGCTAGAACAAGGGAAGAGAGGAAAGGGAAAGAAAAAAACATGAAGAACTTCTTGAGCAAGGACAGTTAGTCAAGATCAGGGGCCTGTGTCCTGGACAGTCAACCGGCCTGGAGCTGCCCACTTAAGGGAAGCACCTGGCCACAGCTGTCTTGGAGCAAAATGACCCCACCAGTGTGAATCATCTATGGAGAAGGGTGAGGCCAACCAACTCATCCAAAGGTGCTGTCTACCCCCGGGCACTGCCCTGAGGAGAAGGAAAAGGAAGAGAAAGTCCCAAACAAGGAAGGGGGATGGAGAGGAAGTAAAGCTAATCTATAAAAGCAAATGGCCCCACATTGCCTACTGTCTTTCACCTTTCATCTTTCTTTACTTGTGAAAATGCCCACAGGACTTCTCATGTGTATTCAATCAATTTTCTGCCTGCTTAAAAAAACTGTAGTATCATCTCTCTACGCAAATGACAAAGTTACTATCAATAGCATCCACATCAATAGTATCCTTTTATAGTATTAAATGAACACCTTTAATAGTATGTAAATTGAACACTTGCCTCTCAATGTTTATACAAACTGTAAGTGGCCGTTTCTATAATTTATTATTTGAGCACCTCCCATAAACTGGTACATAATTGTATCTTCCATCTGAGAAGAATAGATTGAGCTTATCTGCAACTTTTGAGTCTTAAGAGATCTTAAATGATCTGGGTATATATTCCTACTTGCCTAAAAGGCATCCTCCCTTTCTCCTTTGCTGAAAGAACCCTGCTTTTATTCAGGTATTACTGGCCATTACTTCAGGAAAGATTAAGTGCCCAAGGGGCAATGTTGAATATTCTGTACCATTCTCCTTTCAAATGATTGGCTTTGGAAAAAGCATGTGACCCAATTCTGAGAAATGAGACATAAAAGAAAGTCTGCAATATGGTTTCTGGGAAGGTTTTCCTTGTTCTTAAAAGAGACATAAGGAGAGATGTCATTTTACTACCTGTGGCCATTATCTTCTCTTTGTGATACCTGGAACTGCATGAACTGTTGTGTGACTGAGAGGTGAGCTAGCTTCAGAAGCTGCAGAATGGAAAGATGAAAAAATCTGTATCTTTTATTTATTTCACTGAGGCACTGAATTTACAAATGCTGGGATTTTACCAAATCTGGGCTTCTTGTTTTGTGAAATTTTCAATATAATTATTACTTAGTTTACTTTAAATTGGACGTTATTGTTACTTAGATCTGAAAGCATCCTACCTACTATGTAATTCATTATGCAGAAAAGCTAACTGCTATAACAAACATTCCAAAATCTCAGTGGCTTCATCCCCATAGAAATCCACTTCTTGCTCACACCATAGTCAGATTTGGGTCAGCAGAGGTGCTTGATCCATGTGGCTATCCACATCCCAGGCTTCTTCCAGTGTGCCACCACCTCCTTTATATGCAGCCAGCTGACGGTGAAAGAAAGAACATGGACATAACATCCCAATACCTGGACCTTTAGCATGTAACCCCATCTGGTCAGCTGGGAAATAGAGTCAAAGCACGTTCCCAGGAGGAAAAGGAAATGGGTTTGGCAAACACATAGTACTGTCCTTAATATATACAATTGCTTTAAAATTCTGCTATGGTGAGAATTTTTATATCAGTTTTGACATAAATAGTTGGGGTGGTAATTAGAAAGATCAGCTACTATACCACCTATTCCACTGAAAAATATTTTATTAAGTGCTCTCTACCTTAACTGCACCAGGTTTTGAAAGATAAATTTTCCATTCATACATGGTCTTGTAAAAACCCTTCTTCCCTACCTCAACAATATCAGGGGTATTCCCTCTAAACAAGGGAAAGTGATGGAAATTGGATGGGATTAATGGTATGGAATCTTTTACAAAGATCAAGTTTCCTTTCAAATGGAAAGAAGTCTGCCCAACCAGACTAAATATTTTATAAAGTGAATAAAAATAATTTACCTTAGATATTTTATTTAGAAGGCAAAAGTGAATGTTATGACTATTTATTATGTGAACCTCAGCCAACGAAATGTACTTTCTCTAGGTGGTGTGTCAAAAACCAGAAAGAATCACTAACATCACTTTTAATTCATTCCTTCTTTAATGCCCCTTTCCTATACTAAAATATTAAAAATTAAAAAGAATTGTTAAATAAATGGTGAATGGTCTCTCAGTATATGCTTTAGTTTTTTTCATTTTACATTTTTGTTCTTGAGATATTTTCAGTGACCTCATTTTACATATTGTATTATAGAAATAAAGTTTTGGTGCACAGAGTGTCCACAGATGAATCACAAACATTCCTGTTATCAGTAGGAAACATCTAATTCTAACAGGAGAAACAAAAACTCAGAAAGAAAAGATTACTCTGAGCTACTCAAGGGAGATTTCCCATGTCTGGTGGGTGACAGACAAAGTGAAGCAAAACCAATCTATTACCACTAGTTATGCTTCAGCCACTCCAGTTTCATTCCTTTTGCTTTTATTTCTGATGTGCAGAGGTTCTTTGATAAATTCCCTTCTGGAAACAGGCCAATTTCAGAAGAATGTACATTAAAAAGTTATGAAGAGCACATAATTTATTAAACCCAACTCATTATTGGAAACTGTTAGCATACAACTCATTTAATAGGAATCATTGGTGGAGAAAATGACTGCTGTTTTGATCTGATCACATAAGCTACGGTGTAATTCCTGTTGTCTGTAGTGATTTACTTAATTTTGAACAACATGAGCACCCCAACTCAGCTAGCTGCTGGAAAACAGACACATACGTTCTGTTATTTATTAATGACAATGGCTTTATATTTGATTATGTTCTGTAACAAATAGACTCTCCAAGTTTAATCAAAATGATTTAATAATTGAATACAGTATCTATATCCCTGAGTGCACAGTGGACAAAAATGGCAAAGAGTCCTAACTGACAAATATGAATGCTGAGGGGCCTGTCATCCATCAACAAGTTTCACTCAGGAAAACAATCAATGGATTAAAAAAAAAAAGTCTTCTTGTCTGCCTACCATGCATGAAGCATAAGCCTAAATATTGTGAGAAGGCAAAACAAAACAAAGACCTAGGATGTCAAGGGATTTAGGAGACATGATATATAAACATATATTAGAATAGCTAGCTAGAGATACAAGGCAATATGCCACCAAGCACTAAGGGATACGGACGAATACCAGAACAGCTCAGAGCAGGGGAAATCTCCGTGGCTTGGGCTGGCCAGGGATAACCTTTATCTCTGACCCTAAGGAAGCACTGCCTCTGAGAATAGGAAGACTTTCTTTCTTCATGTTACTTTATAACATTACTTTGCAATCCCATACCTGGAAAGAATAGTAGTTAATCACAAGGAATATGGAGAAAGCAGTAAATGAACAGAGACCTGAATCACAGTGATTAGAGAGAGATTAATCCAGGAAGATTCACATTTAATTTGTGAAGTTGGTGCAAAATTTCAGGACATCAGAAAATGGAGCACTAAACCAAGTACAGGAATGTCTTCGTTTACCAGGGTATTATGATAAATATCATACAATGGGTTAGTTTACATGACAAGAATTCATTGATTCAACAGTTTTAAGGCTTTGAGAAGTTCAAGATCAAGGCATCAGCAAGGCAGTGCTTTCTGCCCAAAATCTGCAATGTGTAGGTGCTGGCTTTTGGAGATCTTTGGAATTTTTTGGCTTATATACCTGCCTTGCATCACATGGCAATGTCCTCTCCTTTCTCTTCAGGAGTTCATTGACTTCTGCCTTGGTTACTCCATTTGACTTTCTCACTCTGCTTTCCTGTTTCTATCTCCTTAAAAGACCTCCAGTAATCCAAGTTAAGACCCAACCTCATCCAGTTGGGCATGCCTTAATTTAAAATAGCGTCTTCGAGAGATCCTATTTATAATGGGTCCCACCCAGAGAAATGTGGATTAAGATAAAAAACATGTCCAAATCTAGGTACATAATCCAATCTACCACAAGGGCCCTTCTGAACACAGAGCCCTGTGTCACTGGAATTGCCTACACAGGAAGCCAGTTTTGACGTAAGGTCCACATCAAAAGTAGCTATGTCTTAGGTTGCCAGCAAATTGCTATAAAAAAATATCACAAACTGGTTGGCTTAAACAACAGAAATTTATTGTCTCAGAATTTTGGAGGCCAGAAGCCCACATCAAGATATAGGTGGGCTATGCTTTTCCCCCAGCCTGCAGCATTCTGAAGGTGGCACCCTGCTCAGCTGTTGGATGTCTGCCTAGATTTCCTCTCCTTATAAGGACTCCAGTCAGATTGGATGAAGGCCCGCCCTAATCAATTTTACTTCATCTAAACAGGATCTTCAAAGATCACATTTACAAATGAATTCCCACCCACAGGACTAGGGATTAGGATTTGAATTTGTATTCTGGGAGACATGATCCAATCCCCAACAAACTGGTTTACAGCCAAAAGGAAGCCTTACAGCTTTCCTCCAAAAATAAAATTCTTTCAGTCCTGATCCAAAGCCTACATTCTATCTCCAGGTCTTTACTCTATGTTAAGATTTTTATGTCTGAAAGAGTTCTAATGCTTCCATAAGGAGAAGAAAGAAAGAGTGTTCTTGAAGCTGAAAGATAGTAAAATAAGAAAAAGAAAAGCCTCTGCTGAGAGTAAATATATATGTTGCCACCACTCCTATCACTTTCCCTGCCTGTGGCAAACATCTCTACTTGATAGCGACACTGCATCTTACAGAGGCAACATGTACTTAACTATCCTTAGTGCAAAGCTCCAGGCAGCCAGTGTGATAGATGAGCAGGACAAAAGAGAAGAAACCCATTTGCCTTCTAAATTACAGGGATTGAAGTTAAACAAATGCCTCAATTTGCTGTGCTCATCACCAAATTAGTCTCATTTCAGTTCTGCAGAGTTTGGACTCATTATCTCCAAGATCTTCGCACACTTGCTTGGAGGAATTCACCCCATTTTCTGTGATGCTTAGAAAAGTGGCTAAGAAAATCATTCTCTTCTCTTTTCATTCTTGCCTCATCCCACTGAAAAGTGGACTTATACTACCTTTTGAACTGCAGAATAGTAAAGGAATATATTCAGTCTCTCTTTACTCTGGATTGCCTCTTTTCTAAGAGGGTTTCAATAAGCAGTCTGATTGGTGGAATCTAGTCCACCAGTGGAGGGTCTGTAACTGAAGCTCTCTTACTTGCTCTTTGAACTTCTTACATCAACAGAGGAAGACTTCATCATGGGTTTAGGCTCAGACCTCGGGCCTTGGGCAGCACATCCAGCTCCAAGGAGAAGAAAGAAAGTACATCATTCTCTATTGTCTCAGCCTACAGACTGAGCAGCTTCATTAAATTTAGGGAAGAGGTTTTGAAGCATCTGTTTGAGCTTTAAGCCTTAGCCTTGTCATATGTCCTATTTTGCCAAGGAACGTATTATTTGGAAATGAATATATTATTTTAATTACTATTTAAATAAGACTATTCTTAAAGTTGTAATCATATTGGCCAGAATTCTGAAGGGGAGATGGGATACTTGCTCCTCAAAAGTAATTCCAATTGAAGTATTATCTGACAATGTAACTGCTTCTGCCCAGCCTGGATTGAGAAAGGCCATTATGGCCATTATCTCATCACTTTTCAGCAGTTTGTCAACCCTAGCATGGTAGTAAGTGATCGACTGCAACAAACCTGCTCACAGTTAAATTTTCTATCCTTATATTAATCAGTGCTATCCAAAATCAAGCTTTCTCTCAGTTCTCTATAACCTGCTCTGGCAATTAAATAATAGCTTTCCCTCTTTATTCACAATAAAAATTGCCTTTTATTAGGACTATATAGTTGCCAATCTTTAAAGATGAAGATAATTTTATAGAGATTTGAGATAAGCATAACTATATTTTGGCGATAATTTTCTCAAATGCTTATTACAGCATATATAAAACATGCATGTAAATTTATGTGAACTGTATTTTATCCCAGAAACTGATTTTTTAAATAATAAACATATTTATTTTATTTTAATTTTAATTTAACCCCTTCTTTCCTCCCCACAATTTACCAGCTGTAGTCCCTCATCAGATAACCAAAATAATCATTATCTGTTTTCTTCTATTCTATGTACTTGCTCACCTAAACACATAAAAACTTCTATATACATTCCACAATTTTTAAACAACCCACATTGTAAAATTATTTTGTTATTTTACTATTATTTATTATTTATTTATTTTCATGTTCTATTTATATTTTCCTAAGTTACCAAGACAATTAATGTTATAAAACCAATACTTTTTAATGGTAGGGAAATTTTGGATGATATATTAAAATGTTCTCAACTACTACCCTATTGAGTGAGTATTTACTTTATTTCCAGTTTCTTTCCTTACAAGGATACTGTAATAATCACTCTTGCAGCATATATATGCTAAAAAGCAGTATATGATAAATACCCTAAAATAAAATGTGTCACACAATTATTAGTGGAATTAAGAGAAAGGGGAATTTATTTCTGGCTAACATGGTCTAGAAAATCTTCACCCAGAGGACATGAGACTGACTGGATTTAATGGACCGTATGACTTTGATAGATGCTATGTGATGAGAGTAACCTATGTAGGAAGAATAACGTACATTTAAAATAACAATCAGCCATTTAAACACCAGAGAATTGACCTAAGAAATATGACCTAATTTCTCTTATTGTAATACTATTATGTAGAAGTTCTAAAAATAAAATTCAGAATACAAATGCCTTCTAATTGTAGTTGTTTTTTATACTGTTATGCTTCCTATGAAGAAAATGCAGAGAAATTTCTGTTTCTGTGTTTAGAATTTAAAATTTTAGCCATCACTAACATTCTCAGACTAAACATTTTGAAAATAGAATAGAGTAGAATTTTCACTATATGGAAAAATGCTTAATACTTTACTTCCTTCAGGAACATTAAAATTGCTAAATATTAGCTTGCTATTCTTAAAATTTAAATAATTTCTAGAATATCTAACTTAAAGTAAGCTAGAATCTCTGATGACCTAAATTGTATGGTAAAAGATAAATTTTTAGCATTCTATTATCTAGTCTGTGTATTATCCATGGATTGTTAATGTAACCTATTTTTCTGAAGAGCCTTATCCATTAGATAGAACAAAATAACTAGCAGTAACATAATTTGGAGGGTTGGTTCTTTCCCTCAGCTATACAAATCTAAATATAGACTCTTCTGAAGTTTCACAAAATAAACATAGAAGTCCCTAAGGATACCAAAACTATTCTCAAAACATATGTAGTGTATATTTAATGCTTGTCTTTGCTGGAAACTTATCTCTCCCTCAGGCTGCTATCACTAATTCCTACTCCAGACTTTTCTCACATGCCACTGTTGCTTCAATGATCACCACTGGGTCCTCTTACTGCAGCTCAGCACGCTCCATTTGGCCAGGCCAGGCCACTGCTTGTCTCCTTGTATGCTAAGGGCTTTTGCCTTCAAGATCTGGCACCAGGTAACTTATTTCTAATTTCTGAGATGCTGAGCTCTTTGTGTATAACCTGGTGGTTCCCTGGACCTTTGACTATCTGTATGACCCCTGAGACTCAGAGCTAGAGTTCTGCAGCTATGAAAGTCTGCCTTACCCTATACAGCAACTGTTAAAAACACTAAAAAAGAGATCAGACATCATTTAGAGATATGAATAAAGGTGATCTGATTAGTATTAAGGTATATCACACTAAAGAGTAAAGGGTGATATTGACTGTATTTTAAAATTTCAACTTCTGTGTGAGACCAAAGGAAGAGATACTCGTTTGGTGTAAAATCTATATTTTTGTAACACACTACCTAATTTAACTTGTATGGTCAACTTACTCAAACACCATCGTTACATAGAACCTTGAATTGAGAGTGAGATCTTGTTGGTTTGTACAGGTAGGTGCGATGCCCCGATACATCCCAGAGCAATCTGAGCAGAAGATTAAAAAGTATTTACAAAGTCCTCTTGTGGGACTGGGGAAAAAGGTGGAAATATTAAACTTTCCCAAATTGGGAAGACCTGATATTCTCACAAACTTTGGGGACTACCAAGTTGATGGGCCAGGCCCTCAGTCTTGGAGTTTGACCTTATGAAACCTATTTCTGCAAAGGAGAAGCCTACTTATGTTTATGCCTGAATGTCACCCCCAGAGAACCTCTTTTGTTTCTCGGATGTGGCCTCTTTCTCTAAACCAACTCCACAGGTGAACTCACTGTCCTCCCCCACAATATGGGACATGACTCCCAGGGGTATAAATCTCCCTGTTAATGTGAGACATGTCAACTCCTGAGGATGAGCCTGGTCCTGGCATCATGGGATTGAGAAAGATTTCTTGACCAAAAGGGGAAAGATAAATGAGACAAAATAAAGTCTCAGTGGCTGAGAGATTTCAAATAGAGTCGAGAGGTTATTCTGGAGCTTATTCTTATGCATTTTTTAGATACCCTTTTTTAGTTTCTAGTTATTAGAAAAACTATAAGGACATACCTGAAACTGTTAAACTGCAATCCAGTAGACTTGGTTCTTGAAGATGTTTGTATAACTACATAGTTTTTATGGTAAGACCCTGTGATTGTGAAAACCTTGTGACTGAAACCTGTCTATCCAATGTATAGACAGATGAGTAAAAAAATAAAGGCAAATAAATAAATAATAGGGGGTTATAGGATGTATGGTATGTTTTGTGTATTTTTTACTTTTACTTTTAATTTTATTATTTTTTGTTTTTTTTTTTTTTGGAGTGATGAAAATGTTCAAAAATCAATTTTCTCAGAAAAAAATTAATCAACAAGGTTGAGATTATGTGTAAAATAATGTTAAATGATTTCTCAATGAGGACCTGAGAAGCATGCCTGTAAAAGCAGATACACAAAATTGGACCTAGTAATACCCCTCTAGATCAGTGGGGTTTTTTTTCTTTCTTCTTTTTTTTCCTTTTTTATCTTTATAAGACCAGTGGTTTTAAAGTGTGACTCAGGAATCTCTGAGAGTCCCCAAGACCCTTTCAGGAGGTCCATGAATTCACAACTATTTTCCTTTTTTATTTGCCTTTTTTCACCTTCATTCTCTCATTAATATACACAGGGTTTTTCTAGAGACCACATGACATGTGATAACAAAAAACAGACTGAGTGAAGAGACAGATTTGGGAATCCAACTGTCTTCTATCAAGACATTGAAGAGATTTGCAAGTGTAGAACAATATCATTATTCTCACAAAAAAAAATTTTATTTGGGAAAGCATAGTTATGTCTCCTAAAAATATATATCATCTATGTTAGCATGTAATTATTACATGTTATTTTTAAATGCATTCATAAAGAAATACTTGTTTAATTTTCTTAGCTTTAATATCAATAACAGTACATATCAATGGTTGCAACTCACATAAATAAAAGCTCTTTGGAATCCTCAACAATTTTTAGGAGTACAAAGCACTCCTGAAACCAAAAAAAACCTAAGCATTTCTGCTCTAGACAACTTCTTTAGAAAAATATAATACATTCAATGCCTTCCTTTAACACACAAATAAATAAATCATAAAACCTTGGCCTAATGGCACATCAGATTTTCTTTAAAATGTTTTAATTCATTAAACAAACTGTGGTATATACATACGATGGAATACTATGCAGCTTTAAGACAGGATAAACTTATGAAGCATGTAATAACATGGATGGACCTAGAGAACATTATGCTGAGTGAGTCTAGCCAAAAACTAAAGGACAAATACTGTATGGTCCCACTGATGTGAACAGACATTCGAGAATAAATTTGGAATATGTCATTGGTAACAGAGTCCAGCAGGAGGTAGAAACAGGGTAAGATAATGGGCAATTGGAGTTGAAAGGGATACAGACGGTGTAACAGGACTAGATACAAAAACTCAAAAATGGACAGCACAATAATACCTAATTGTAAAGTAATCATGTTAAAACACTGAATGAAGCTGCATCTGAGCTATAGGTTTTTGTTTTGTTTTGTTTTGTTTTGTTTTGATTTTACTATTATTACTTTTATTTTTTTCTCTATATTAACATTCTATATCTTTTTTGGTTATGTTGCTAGTTCTTCTAAACCGATGCAAATGTACTAAGAAATGATGATCATGCATCTATGTGAGGATGTTAAGAATTACTGATTGCATATGTAGAATGGTATGATTTCTAAATGTTGGGTTAATTTCTTTTTTTCCGTTAATTAAAAAAAAAAAAAGAGAAGGGGTAATTGGAGCTGAAGGGATACAGACTGTACAACGGGACTGGACATAAAAACTCAGAAATGGACAGCACAATACTACCCAATTGTAATGCAATTATGTTAAAACACTGAATGAAGCTGCATGTGAGGTATAGGTTTTTTTTGTTTTTTTTTTCTTTCTATTATTGTTTTAATTCTTATTCTGTTGTCTTTTTATTTCTTTTTCTAAATCGATGCAAATGTACTAAGAAATGATGAATATGCAACCATGTAATGTTACTAAGAATTACTGATTGTACATGTAGAATGGAATGATTTCTAATTGTTTTGTTAATTCTTTTTTTAATAAAAAAAAGTGAAAAAAAATGTTTTAATTCATGTTAAACTGTATGACATGATGAAGGAAGGGATGTGGTTGGGTGTTGCACAATCAAAGAAGAAATAGGATGTACAACTCAACAACAACAACAAAAAATTGATTTTGATGAATGCACAGTATATGATGATACTGTGAACCATTGATTATATACTTGGGATGATTAAATGGTATGTGAATATATAATATTTATCAATAAAATTGCATTAAAAATAAAAAGATCTGGCACCAAAAGCTTCACTATGTTATTCTAAGAAATACACTGTACTGTGCAGCGCTAACACCCTGAAGTAGTGGAGATTGCCTGATGCCAAAGCTGCCCAATGGTCTGTGATAGAATAAATGAATGCTTCTCTTCCATCTTCATATTATGGATGTTTATGGAAGTCCCAAACGGCTGCTTCTTGCCATAGTGAAACTATAGTTATCAGTTGAAACTTTTTCACTTCCAGGAACTGAGACAGGAAGGGGGCTGGCGGGTAGTAGCAGATTGCCATCCTGCTTTCCCAATAGACCCTGAAAACTCCTCCGCTACCATTGTTGGGGAAGGCATGGGTTAGCAATTTCCAAGATGCACAGAATGATCACCCAAATGAAACTGTCTTAACAGGGTACTGCCCCCAAATGGTCCACAGCTGACAAAGGAGGGAATCTCAGCAAGCCCCTGGCCCTGAGGATCAGTGGGAGGTCAAAAGAGGTTAATTAAACATCCATGTTGGTGAAATCTGTAGTGCAGTGTCTCACTGGACAGCTTCTGAAAAGTTCACCAATATTTGCTGAAAAAAATGAGTCAGTTTTGAACCAGAAAGCTACAATTCCAGGTCTCAGAAGAAGCAACTAGTTGAGATCTTTCTGGGACGTTAGTTCTCATCCCTCAATTTTCATGGTTCCAGGATCCAATTTTGAAGAGATCAGAAACAGGGCTAGTGGGCAGACCTATGGTGGGGAGGAGAGGTGGGGCAGAGGGCAAAGATCACAAAAGTTGGGAAATTTGGAAGATTCTGCCAATACCACCATTTCCACTATAGACTTCCAACCCTAAGGAGGCCTAAGCTGGGAGAAGGGAGAAACTTGAACTGTAAATTCATTTATAAAACATATCAGTCCTTAAAATGAGATTTTTCAATTAAAATAGCCGTCAAATTATTACGATTGTCATAGAGTAATCAGAAACCATGGGAACTGAATTTGGTGGAAAACAACTATCTCCACAGAGCAAGTTAGAATAAGCAGTAGATAGAAAGAACAAAGTTTTCTCTTAGCAACCTATCTTGTTCTTTCTTTGCAATATGTAAAAATAAAATGTTAGACATGATATTATTTATGGAACTATATTTGAGCGGTAGCAATTGAGCAGCACCCAAACTGCGTGTGGAAAGGTGTTCTGCCTAGGTTATGGAAAGGAGAAGTTTAAATAGAGCAGAAGCAAGCAAGAAGATGTGTTGATTGGCTGATGTTATGTTTCCATTTTACATAGGGAAGTTTTGCAAAGTAAGGAGCAGATAGACATCGGTTAGGATCTTAGTATGCTATGCTTGTCCAATCTGATATGCAATCTCTCCTGGACCAAAATTGGCTTACCACCAGTTGTTGCTTATCTGAGATTCTTCAGGGTATGTTCTATTGTTCTATTTTTTCAGAAACCCTCTGGAGACCAATTGTTTTTGCCTTCTGGAAACTCCTTTCCCAGAATGGCCTCCATCCTGGCAATCTCCAATGCAGGTGGCCATTTTATTCTACTTAACATATGTAATGATGATTTAATTTTACTATGCCAAGCACTCTTATTGGCTAAGAAGATGAAGAAAAAAATGTATTGATTAATTTAATCCTCAAAACAGCTCTATGATATGAGTATTTTTATTATCAACCCCATTTCATAAATAAGTACATGCAGGTACAAAGTTTAAATTATTTGCCAAAGATCACTCAAACTGTCCAGTGGCAGAGCTGATATAAACGGACCCCTATACAAATGAGTGAAAACATAAGCATTGCTGGAAAAAGAAAAATTTTGAATTTCAAAAAATGGAATCTTCATTTCTATAAAGATTATGAGTTGTTTTCCTTTGAAATAAATATACTGAAAAAGCAGAATGAAAATTGTAGATATCTGCTTTATGTCCTCACTCAGATACTGTACATATGAATACACTATAAATTACCAATAAAATGGAAAGTTAAGATAAGGAATGAATGGATACTTTTATTTCAGAAGTCTGGTTTCTAGATTATGTATATTATGGAAATCATATTAGATACTGTAGAAAACAAAAATTAACGGTATAGAAGAAAATAAGGGAAACTCTCCCAGAACATAGAGAGAAGGGATAAAATAATTAAAATAAGAAACATATGAAGAGCAGATTCCCATAGTTATATAAATGTATATCAGGATAGATGTAGAATAAATAATCAAAGAAATATTGGGGGAAAAAACTATTTTTTCATTGAGTAAAATCTTGTTCTGAAACAGAGAGTGAGAGTTATTTTTCAGGAAGTCAATAAAAGAAAATGAATTGTCATAATTGAAAGATAAAGAAAGAGTCTGTCATGGTCAGGTTCATGTGTCAACTTGCCCAGATGGTGGTGCCCAGTTGTCTGGTAGGGCAAGCACTGGCCTGTCTGTTGCTATGAGGACATTTCATGGACTTAAATCATGATCATATTGGCTTCATCCACAGCTGATTGTATTTGTAATCAGCTAAGGGGAGTGTCTTCTGCAATGAGTGACACTTAATCTAATCACTGGAAGGCTTTTAAGGAGGATTCAGAAGAGACAGTCACTCTTCCTTCTTCAGCTAGTGAGCCACTCCTGTGGAGTTCATCCAGACCCTTCATCAGAGCTGCCAGCTTTACAACCTGCTCTGCAGATTTTGGACTATTCCATTCCCCACAGTTGCCCAGCCAGCCTCTCCTGGGAGTTTGTTGAGGAACTTCATTGGAGTTGCCAGCTTGTGGCCTTCCCTACAGACCTTGGACTCTACATTCCCATGGTTACCTGAGACACTTTTATAAATATTTTATCTACAGATATCTCCTGCTGATTCTGTTTCTCTAGAGAACCCTAGCTAATACAAAATCCTACATCATTTAGGGAAAAATAAGTAATGTGCAAAGAAATTGCAATATTTCAACAATAAATGCTAGGAGACAATGAGGCAACATTTACAATGCTGTGAAAAAGAAACTATCCATGAATTCTGTTCCCAGAAAAATTATCAATTCACATGTGAAGTCAGAAGGAAAATGGATACACAAAATGGCAGAAAACTTATTCCCCAGGTATATTTCTTGACCATATGTATCAAAAACACTTAGAAGTTCAGGAAAACAACTAAAAATCCAGGAATGAGGTATCCCGCCTGTGCTAGTTTGAAGGATGTCTGTCCCCTAGAAAAGCCATGTTTTAATCAAAATCCCATTTCCTAAAAGCAGAATAATCCCTATTCAACACTATATGTTTGGATCTATAATTAGATCATCTCCCTGGAGATGTAGCCCAATCAAGTCTGGTTGTTAAGCTGGATTAGGTGATGACATGTCTCTGCCCATTTGTCTATGCCCATTTGGCATAAGTTTCTGGAGTCCTATAAAAGAGGAAACATTTTGGAGAATGAAAGCGATTTGGAGAGAGCAGAAAATACTACAGTTCCATGAAGCAGAGTCCACGAGCCAGCGGCCTTTGGAGATGAAGAAGGAAAATGCCTCCCAGGGAGCATCATGAAACAGGAAGCCAGGAGAGAAAGCTAGCAGATGATGCTGTGTTCACCATGTGCCCTTCCAGCTGAGAGAGAAACTCTGTCTGTGCTCGCCATGTGCCTTCTCACTTGAGAGAAACTGTGAACTTCAGCAGCCTTCTTGAACCAAGGTATCCTTAGATGACTTAGATTGGATATTTCTATAGACTTGTTTTAACTGGGACATTTTCTCGGCCTTAGAACTGTAAACTAGCAACTCATTAAATTTCCCTTTTTAAAAGCCATTTCGTTACTGGTATATTGCATTCCAGCAGCTAGCAAACTAGAACATTGCCTAAAAGGGATTGGCTGTGAGCACTGGAAAACAGTTAATCATATTGAAATATTTATACATATAAAAGAAACTCACTTAATTAAACTCAATTTAACTACTTAATAGAGGCTTCAATTCCCTCAGTAATTGAAGTTTATAATTAATAGGCTACCCTCCAGTCTCTGTATGGAACCCACTAATTCCAAATGTTTATTGTTAATGGCCTATCCCTAGGGCAGGCTATCCCTAATCTTGTCTCTACCGTTTAAATTACAAATGTTCAACTGAAAGTCAGCTGTGATCGTTTCCAAATCTGTTTACACAACCTGTAATATCTAATTAAATCATGTATCTAAATATTGTGTCAACAATTAAATATGAATTTGTAAAGTCTAGGGAGTTATTGTGTCTAAAACCAATTATAATATTTGGAAAGGCTCAGTAAAGGAAAATAATATTTAAAAATTGTTGAATTACTTGAGACTGAGGTAACTGTAAATGATTGAGGTAAATGACTGAGGTGACTGAGGTAACTGTAAAACATATATTCAGAAGAATTCTACCCTCAAATTACACAAAAATCTCCAGGTTCTCACACCACTTAATGTAACAGAAACTGAAAAATATGGACGATGTTTTTAAAATGTGGCATATGTAAAAAAGAAAAAAGTAGAAATGTATTTGAAAAGATATCTTGAAGCTACATCTAAATATAAGTGAATATGTTTACAGTTATATGTTTTAAGTTAAAATAAAATGTGTAATTTGGTGCATATCATTTTAACTGAATAAGTCAATTTTTTTGTTGTTATGTGAGTAACTGTGGATCAAAACCATGTCAGATAAGAAGGATGTTTCTTAAAATAACAATACCAAGCAGATTATATATCATTGTACTAGAAAAAATTATATTTATATTTATGTAAATAACAGGGCTTATAACCCAAATTTTAATTAGCATAGTTATTAGGATGACTGAAGTAGGCCGTGCAAGTATTACATGCATATATAACACTTATATAACTTACATATAAGTATATATGTGCATGTGTTTGTGTGTATGTATAATGATACTGCTTCATATTGATATTTGTGACATTCCACAAATTGCCGTAACTGAGCATGAACAAGGAGAGGTTGCATATTTAGTTTCCCTTAGCGAACACAATTCAAATAAACAAAAGCAATATATAGGAAAATATCACTACTTAAATGTTTTTACCAGTTATAAATGTATACTGTAATGTGTATAATTACATATAAATTATCTCAGCGTGTATAAAATCTCCATAAGAATAGCCTTTAGCATTGCCTTTCGAGGAAATTTAAATTATTTTCATCTTTATAAAAATAAAGATGAGCTCTCCATCTTCATTTTTATTCTTCAGCTTGTTGTTTCCTGATAGTCAATGTGACATTGCTGTCATAGAAAGAAAGTCAGCTGAAACACATATTATTGATGTTACCTTAACAGACTCTACAGCTAGCAATATAAACCATGAATCCAATCACATAAAATATAAATGGGCTCAATATAGGGAGGGAGGCAGAAACAAGAAATAACAATGTTAAAATTGTGCAAAATGGAAATAAAACATCTTTTCTATAAATTAACAAATAGGACCCATTAGATTTATAAAAATTCTAAGCACTATGTGCTTCAAATGAAGTTAAGTAAACCAGCTGGGAAATATTTCATTAACAAGCTGTTAAAATTTGTTTAAAAAATGCCTAAAATAACAGGGTTGAAAACATTTTATGAAAGCAAAATAATAATAATTATCATTATTATTTGGGTGTGTGTTAGGGGAAGGAGAAACAGAATAGCTCAGCCTACCATATCATTAGGAACATACCATGCAGCAAAAGTTAAGGATATTATGATAAATACAAAAATGCTCTTTCCAGATTTCCATGGTCACCACATATGGGCAGTTGTCATATTAACATGACTTACAGTCTAGTAAATAAGAAACAAAACAAAGTACTGTATAAAAATAATTGGTCTTCCCCTTCACAGTTTCCATGCTGTCTGTCATCCCTATGACCATGAGCTCTTCGTGAACTCTTTGGTTACAGAAACTATGTGTACAGACTCTCCACTGCATTTCTAACTCCTTGCAGAGTAAATTTTACATGGTAGGCATTTAGCAAGCTTTTGTTAAATTGATTAATAAATACTACAGGAAGAGCACCAGCCTGGATTCTTATAGTTTTTAGCATAGCACAGGGATTTAGCCAAGTACCTTTACCACTTTCTCTGAGTTGTATCTGTGTAAGGCTTTTTTTTTCCCCATTCAAAACTTTCATTCTAAGTAAGACTTGTCCAAAGATTAACTCCCCTGCTTCTTTTCAGCTTCTAACAGAGAACCTTCTTTACATATGAGTTGGGGAAATGGTGTATAACTTCCTTAGTAAGCCAAAGAGAGCACCTAATTAGATCATCAAAGCAGGGGAGATCTTCAAAGCACATATCGGAAACACAATTTGAAACCAGTCAATCCATGAGTCAGTCTGCAGGATTGCCTGTGGTCAACTTGGCATCACCACCACCCTGTTCCAAGGAGAGGGTGAAGTCAGGGACCACAGAATCCCCTTCCTATTTGGTTCTGGGTTAGAGTTTGCCATAAGAGCAAACTCTAGCACAAGATGAGGAAGCAGAAGAGGAGAATCTGGATTTCCTTAAACAGTTGTAGCCAGTTGCATGGACAGTCTTGAGGTTTATAGGAGTTTCCTGGCAAGATGTGTAAATCATGTAGTTCTCTAATGCATACTGAGAATCAGTGGGAGATTCCTGAGGACCTGAGTGTTATAAAGCAAGTTCTAGGAAAATTGTTAAGAACCTCCCACCTTACTGCTTTAGGCTGAGATCCTTGGTGACAGCTTTCCTCATGTTTGTTCCCTCAGCTCCTCCTATTTCCTGTAGTGAACTTTTGCACCCCAAATACTTAGAATAGCTTCTATTTTCCTGGCTAATTGAAGATTGGTACAAAGAGATGAGAGCAGAGAAAGCACAATAAAAACAGCAAGGGAAAGAATACATAAGTGAATAATCCCAGGCAATACTCTTGCCTCTGCATAACACCTCCAGTTCTTAAGTATAGTTAAAAGCGAGGGTGAAAGACCTCATATGATTGTCTTTGTTTCTACAACATTAGTTAATTGCAGAATTAGCTGTGCGAGTAGTAAATAACCCCTTTTCCATTCATGGATTTCTCAGCCTCTAATAAGAATGGGACTGGCTGTGAATGATAGGACTGATCCAAGTAACATTGAGCTGGAGGAATATTATGGTATTCCTCACCTCATTTGGGGATAAAAAAAGCCTGTAAACTAGCCCCTTCTTCAAGGTTTTCATTTTTTTTTCAAATACAAGCAATTGTGATACATGAAAATAGAGTATTCATCCAGCTTGGACCATCTTGCTGAGATAGGGCTCCTCTTTTACACATCTTGTCCTGGGGTGTCTGTATTATTTTCTACCTCTTAAAGCCATCTACCTTGACCATTTTAACATTTTTAGCTTTTCCCTTTTTCTGCCATCATCTTATGATGTTTACAGAAGTATATTTAGGATTACAATAATACATGTCTTCTGACAGATACGAAGAGAGCTCAAGTTTTAATTTCTGCAATTCATAATACTTTCACAATACCTCTGAATTAGAGATGTGATCATTTCAAAATGATTTGGAAATAAATATGAGAATTTTCCCCTTAATTTTCTTTATAACCAGGTCCTAAATGCTCTACTCTGGACCCACTGAATTACTCTCTCAACTGGCCTCTCCACCTCCAACCACACCCTCACATCAAATTCTTCCACGTTACACTTAATAAAGAGTCTGCCTTTGCCTCTTGGGCAAACTCTCCTACAGTCTCTGAGATTAAGCGGTTTATGGTGGATTACTTCTGACATAACATGGGCAGAAGAGGAGTACTTTTCCAGACCTGGCCCCAAAAAACTTCCTATCCGTTAAGTTAGGTGGAGAGGACCCAGTGGAAGGAGCCTGAATCAACTGACCCCATTGGACTACAATATGATCAGGAGAAAAATGTTTCTTTTCTTAAGACATAGAGACTTAGGGTGTTAGTTGAAAGCATTTTAGCCTAATCTGATTAAATATTCTAGCCTATTTGGTCTAAACCCCCAACATCTCCTTATTGCAAAAAAAAAAAATTTTCTTAATAATTTAGAATGATTTATGAGTATTTTAACTGTATTTTAATGATTTTCTAAGTCATCACTCCAATAAACTCTTCTTGGATAATCATCTCCTCCCTTTCACAGATTCCAGGCCTAAGGTTAATGAAAGACATCCATTCTGAAGAGTGGTGGCTTATTGCTATTGTCATAGATTCATATAAATGCTCTTTTATATATATATAAATCTATATTAATGTCCTTACACTTCTTGACCCTGGGATATGTTTGTGTGTGTGTGTGTGTATGCAAACACACATATTATATACACACGTATATAATTATTCTATGATATTCTAAAATGTATGTATTTACCATTCAGACAGCATTCTGAAGCATGAAAGGCAACTCTTTTATGCTACATAAGAGTTGGCTTTATGCATGGGAAAGCATGAAGCCTTAAAGCTCAATTGATATTTGGAAGAAGCAATCTGTCTGCACAGAGCAACATCTATTTACAGTTATTATCTATCAAAAGGATGTAAATATCATTATCTTGTGAACAATCATTGTAAAGCCATTGTTGTATCATTCTCATCATCCTGTTAAGAAAGCAGGTTCATTTCTCCTTACAAAAAAATTACAGAACCTTAATTTCTGCTTTTCAGAATAAAAGCAATGTCTTGTCAATGTTTAAATTATATGTGGCAACCAAGAAGTTAGATTGACCTTTTTCTTCCTGATAATCTAGAATCAAACATTATGAAAAATGTCTTGATGGTAGTGTTTGTCTTTAGACCACAGATGGTGTCATTCAGAGTTCTTTATATAAAATAAATAGGCAAATATTTGATGAATTTAATTGGGGAAATTGATGAGGCATCTAAACCAGAAATTGGGATTGAAACAACAAATATATTTTATTTAGACTAAAGTAATTTCCTTCTTTCTATCTTGTTTTGTTATAGACACAATACAATAAAAACTAAAAAGATGAAAATCTAGTACCTATTATTTTGGAAAGGAACAAAAGCAAATTAAGTCCTGCTGTTTGTGAACATAAAAGAAAATTGCATTTCTGAATTGGAGAAGAGTTGGGCTAATTCTGAAAATATCAGCCCTTGTATGCTTAGATCGTTTTGTTTGGTTGTTTTGTTACCCATGCTTTTTTATTTTTTCTTTACCTTCTGATTTTTAAACTGAGATTACTTATGTGCAGGCTTAACGATATGATTAGGTGGAAACAAAACTAAATAAATTTAATGAAGTTCTACCTATAATATGACTGTCAATGATGCACATTTTTCCAGAGGCAATAATTATAATTGTGCCCACTCCCTAACTTTTTTATCTAAAGCGATAGCTGATAAAACTGTAATTATATAAAATGACACATTTCTTAAATTATACATTATAAAGACATGAAATATATTTAAAGAATAATCATATGTAGATAAAAAGGTCAGAGGCCCTTATCTATCCTTAAATGAAATTATTCTCTATCAAACTTCAACTTGTTAAAAATTAAATAGATGCTTATGGTTATTTCTGGTCTGGATTCAGCTTGTTTATATTCTAAAATAGTAAGCATTTAGTTAAAAAGTGACATTCGCATTTTAAACTAAGGAAATACAGAAGTTTATTAAAATATGTTGGTAAATTTTAACTATTATCTTTCAATCGCTACATATATATTAAAAATCCATAAAACTAAAATGCTTGATAAAAATAATAACGTGAGCAAAGGAGTATTCAACAGGTTGAAAAATACGAAACGATAACTGTTGTACTCAAAAGTGGAATTAAATATTGAGTAGACATGAATTTAGTTTTCAGTTTATAATCAAATATTTAAGAAATGAAGAATAATCACTGAAGAATATAAATGATATCTTTAGCATCTCAACTGGCAAAGGAAGAAAATCCAAGGAAGAGGAAAAATGGGGAAAAAAAGAAAGGAAAAATCTATGATGAAAAGTAAACAAATACAACTTCTGGGAAGATGGCCGAATAAAGTAGCTTGAGATTAGCCCTGTTCCACGGAAAAGTTAGGGAAGGGACAGGAGGGTGACTAGGGTAGTGATTTGGGAATGCAGCTGACCTAGGAGATACATCTGCACTACATGGGGCAGCCCCGATTGCAGAGGCCGAAAAACAGAGAGGCAGAGGGCTGGAGCCTGGCACGTAGGCCAGAGCCCGTGGGAGTACATGGATGGGAGCCAGGGACTAGGAAGTAAGCCAGGCCATGTTCCTTGGGCATGCTACCTTCACCAGCACAGCCCCATGACCGATGACTCACCCCAAACCCCATGCACCTGAATCCCATCACAAACTCCCATTCCCCACGCTCCAGGCACCCCCAGCCCACCAGCCCCCTGTGCACATACCTGCCCCCCACCCCCACCTCAAATGCAGCCCAACCCACTTATCCTGCACCTTTCCTGAGCACTGCCTCCCTTTCCGTGTTCCCTCCAGGCTGCTGCCAGCACATAAAGGCTGTGGGCACTAACTGCCATACCCAGGCTACCCCTGCTTCCCTGCACTCCTGCCCATAGTGTCACACAGCCTCATCCAGCCCCCCCTGAGTGCTGCACATCAGTTTACAGCACTCCTAGGACCACTCACGGGCACAGGCCCCCAATCACGTCATTCAGCTTTGGGAACTGCACTTTATAGCAGTCTTAGAACCACGCATATGCACAGCCCTCAGCCTCAATTCCCAGTTCTGAGAAAGTATTGACTTGTGCTGCTGGGTCACACCTGTCTCCAATCCATGAAGGCATAATGCTGACCTGCTGCCACAGCTCTACACATGCGTACAAAGGTCCTATGCCTTAGGAAAGCACGTACCAGGGTTATGCCCCCCAAACCAGTGCACCCACACAACTACATCCTCCCTGGCTGCTGGGTGCCCACATTTGAAAGCATCAGTGTAACATCCCCAACCTGTGCCATATCTGCCCTGAAACAAATCACTGCACTGAGTGCTCCACCCTATACCCTGCACCCTGCTGTACAATCATCCCACAAACACAATGCCTTAGATACTGAAAGAAATCAACTTCCAAAATAAATCAAGGAGGATATTTACATGTCATGAAGACAGCAGAAGATCACTAAGCATATGGCAATGCAGACGGATATAGCTCTGCCTTATGACTAAATTAAAACACCAGAGACACAGACTGGAACAACTAATTATACAACTCTACTTAATAAAATAAGTGGGATAGAAAATGACATAAAGGAGATCAAGAAGATAGTAGAGCATAAAGAGGAATTTGAAAGAACAAATAGAAAAATAGCAGATATCATAGAGATTAAAAACTCTGTTGACCAAATAAAAAACATGCTAGAGGTGCACAACACCAGATTTGAAAGAATTTGAAAGAAAGTGACATAAAGGACAGGATAATTGACTTCAAAGATTCAAAACAGCAAATGGCAAAAAAGATGGAAAAACTTGAATTGGATCTCAGGGAAGTGATAGACAAAATAAAACACACAAATATAAGAATCGTTGGTGCCCCAGAAGGAGAATAGAGGAGTAAGGGGCTAGGAAGAGTGGTTGAGGGTACAATGGGGAAAAACTTCCCAACACTCATTAAGGACATAAATATACAAGTCAAAGAAGCCCAATGAACTCCAAACAGAATAAATCCAAATAGGTCTTCCCCAAGACACATACTAATCAGTCTGTCAAATGCTGAAGAGAAGCAGAAAATCCTGAAAGTGGCAAGAGAAAAACAATCTACTACATACAAGGGAAACCAATTAAGACTGAGTTTAGACCTCCAGGATGTTAGAGGCAAGAAGGTAGTAGTGTGATATATTCAAGATCCTGAAAGAGAAAGACTTCCAGCCAATAATTCTGTAACCAGCCAAACTGTCCTTCAAAATTGAGGGAGAGATTAAAGTTTTCACAGACAAAGAAGTCCTGAAAGTATTTGTCAACAAGAGACTGATCCTAAAACAAATACTAAAAGGAGTTCTGCTGAAAGAAAAAGACAAGAGAGGGAGGTCTGGAGGAGGGCACAGAATTGAAGAATATCACTAAGGATAATTTAAAGAATACAAAGAGAAAGGGGAAAAACACATAGATCTGACAAATACATTGTTAGCGAACTAAATTTAACAATTAAAAGATACAGATTGGCAGAATGGCTTAAGAAATATAATCCAGCTGTATGCTGTTTACAACACACTTATCTTAGACACGAGGATACAAATAGATTGAAAGTGAAAGGATGGAAAAAGATTTTCCATGCAAGTTGTAACCAAAAAAAAAGCAGGAGTAGCTATACTAATATCAGACAAATTAGGCTTTAAATGTAAAGACATCATAAGAGATAAAGAAGAATGCTATATACTAATTAAAGGGACAATTCACCAAGAAGATATAGCAATCATAAATGTTTATGCTTCTAATCAAGGAGCTCCAAAGTACATGAGACAGGCATTAGCAAAACTGAAGGTAGTGATAGATGTTTCAACAATAGCAGTAGGAGACTTCAATACACCACTCTCTTCTATAGGTAGAACAACCAGACAGAAGATAGAGAAGTTAAATAACTTGATAAATGAATTTGATTTAACAGACATAAAGAGGTCATTGCACCCCAAACACCAGGATACACATTCTTCTCTAGTGCTCATGGAACATTCTCCATGAGAAGAATAGATTGTATGCTGGGGCACAAAACAGGTCTTTATAAATTTAGAAACATTGAAATTATTCAAAGCACTTTCTCTGATCACAATGGGATGAAGCTGGATCTCAATAATCACCAAAGAATGAGAACATTCACAAATACATGGAGATTAAATAACACACTCTTAAACAACCAGTGGGTCAAAGAAGAAATTGCTAGAGAAATCAGTAACTATGTGGAGAAAATGAAAATGAGAATACAACATATCAGAACTTATGGGATGTGGCAAAGGCTGTACTGAGAGGGAAATTTATTGCCCTAAATGCCTATATTAAAAAATAAGAAAGAGCAAAAATCGAGGACTTAACAGCACACCTAGAGGAACTTGAGAAAGAAGAACAAACTAATCCCAAAGCAAATTAAAGAAGATTAAAGCAGAGATAAATGAATGAGTAATGAGCTTTTCCAAATCTTCCAAAATCTTTGGAGAACAAAAGAAAAATAGAAAGAATCAATAAAACCAAAAGTTGGTTCTTTGAGAAAAATCAATAAAACTGATTGACCACTAGCAAGATTGACAAAGAAAAAAAAGAGAGAGGATGCAAATAAACAAAATCAGAAATGAGAAGTGTGCATTACCACAGACCCTGAAGAAATAAAAAAATCATAAGAGGATACTATGAACAACAATACACTAACAAACTAGACAACTTGGATGAAATGGACAAATTTCTGGAGACACACAAACAAGTTACACTGACTCAAAGAAACAGAAGGTCTCAACAAACCAATTGCAAGTAAAGAGATTCAATCACTCATCAAAAATCTTCCTACAGAGAAAAGCTTAGGGCAAGATGGCTTCACAGGGGAATTTTATCAAACATTCCAAAAAGAACTAACAAAAATCCTGCTCAAACTTTTCCAACAAGCTGAGGAAAAAGGAATTCTACCTAACTCATTTTATGAAGCTAGTATCATTTTAATACCAAAACTGGGTAAAGATGCTATAAGAAAGGAAAACTACAGGCCAATCTCCCTACTGAACATAGGTGCAAAAATTCTCAACGAAATATTAGCAAATCGAATCCAACAAACCATTAAAAGATTTATACCATATGATCAAGTGGGGTTTATACCAGGAAGGCAAGGATGGTGCAACACAAGAAAATTAATTAATATAGTTAAGATGTCAATTCTCCCCAAATTGATCTACAGATTCACACAGTACCAATCAAAATTCCAACAACCTACTTGGAAGATTTGGAGAAGCTCATTACCAAATTCATCTGGAAGGGAAATAGCTAAAAGATTCCTACAAAAGAACGAAGTGGAGGATTGACACTCCCTGACTTTAAAACCCATTATAAAGCCACAGTGGTCAAAACAGCATGGTACTTGCACAAAAATAGAAGCATTGACCAATGGAATTGAATCAGGAGTGCAGAAATAGACCACCAAATTTATGGTCAACTGATTTTTGACAAGGCCACCAAATCCTCTGAACCGGGACAAAATAGTCTTTTCAATAATTGGGCATGGAAGAACTGGCTATCAATAGCCAAAAGAATGAAAGAGGAACCCTATTATACACACTAAACAAACATTAACTCAAAGTGGATCAAACACCTAAATATAAGAACTAGAACCATAAAGCTTCTAGAAGAAAATGTAGGGAAGTATCTTCAAGACCTAGTAATAGGAAGTAGCTTTCTAAACTTTACACCCAAAGCACAAGCAACAAAAGAAAAAGTAAATAAATGGGTACTCCTCAAAACCAAATGCTTCTGCACCTCAAAAGACTGTCTAAAATGTGAAAAGGCAGCCTACTCAATGGGAGAAGATATTTGGAAATCACATATCAGACCAAAGTTTGATTTCCTGTATACACAATGAAATCATATAACTGAACAACAAAAGAACAAACAATCCAATTATAAAATGTACTAGACCTCCCCCCTACATGGGACATGACATCCAGGAGTGAAAGTCTCCCTGGTGACATGGGAGATGATTTCCAGGAATGAATCCAGATCTGGCACCATGGGATCAACAAATTCCATCCTGACCAGAAAGGGGGAAAGAAGTGTAATTAATAAAGTATCAGTGGCAGAGAGAGTTCAAATAGAGTCGAGAGGCTACTCTGGAGGTTGCTTTTATGCAAGTTTCAATTAGACCTTGCTACCTATCATAACCTGCCAACCCCCAACCAGGACCATTCCAGACAATTTTAAAGAACACATAGGGCAACATATAAGATTCCACAAGGGTTCCAGGCACTAGAGCAACTTTCCAGAAGCCTACAACCTCTAGATGGGTCCCTGGTCCAGATAAGTCCTGAAATCTAGCCCAGCTTCTCCAGAACATCATATAGTTCCATCTCCCTACCCTATATTAGTGACAGACCCTTCCAATGTGAAAAATTTAGAATTGCCATAGCCCAAACACCCCTAAAGAGAGGAATGGAAAGATCAAAGGTGATGGTGGAGTTAGATAGGATTTAACAAATGAATATGAATGCTGATCATTAAATTGATATCTCTTTTAGTCTCCAATTTTTTAGAGCAGCTAGAAGTAAAAATCTAAAATTGTGGAATTGTAACCCATGTCAAACTCTGAAATTTGTTCTACAACTAATTGTGGTGCTGTGCTTTGTAAACTATAGTTTTTTTGTGTATATGTTATTTTTTTGCAAAAAGAAAAGAAGAAAAAAAAGTCAATTGTGATGATAAAAAAAATATTTAAGCCCTCTAGCCTCCTATATTCCCGAGCAGCAAGAAGGAAAAATATGAAAGGATCATATGGTAGCTTATGACAAACTCTGGGATCTGTCTTGTAACTTCTTGTTGAAGAGTGCTTTGAAAACTATTGTTCTTTCATGTCTTTGCCTTTTATATATGTTATACTATACAATAAAAAAGTTTTTAAAAAGTAAACAAATACAATAATAGGAATATATCCAATTAGAATGGAAACAACAAAAAAATAATTGGAATGAATGAACTGACACATACAACTCAATGGCTCACAAACATTTTATGTGAAAGTAGCATTCAAAGAGTACACACTACATATTAACATTTATATAAAGGGGAAAAAAGAAGTAAAACTAAGCCACATTAATGTGCTAATGAACTGATGATTCAATATCATAAAGATATCAATTTTCCATAACACTTGACAAATTGATCCTAAAATTCTTATTGTAGAGCTGTGGTGGTTTGAAGCTGTACATATCCCAGGAAGATGTTTATAACACAATCCATTCCTGTGGGTGTGAACCTATTTTAAGTGGAACATTTTGATGTAAGCTTCTTCATTTAAGGTATAGCCCATCTCAATCAGGATGGATCTTAATTCTGCTACTGGAGTCCTTTATGAGAAGAACGAAATTCAGACTGATATAAAGACAAAGACGGAGAAGCCAGAAGCTGAAAACAAGGGAACCTTGGAGAGAAAGGACAGACTAGCAGACACCACCATATGCCTTGCCATGTGACAAATTAAGGACAAAGGATTGCCAGAAACCAGTCCCAGAATGACGTAGTCTTTGGGGAAATAAAAAAGGATCACATTAATGATGCCTTGATTTGGACTTTCTATTAACTTCAAAACCATACACAAAGAAATTCTTATTATTTAAGCTGAGCCATTTAAGCTGAGCCATTTCATGGTATCGCTTGAACAGCCAAGGAAACTAAAACAAGAGCAAAGAACAAAGAATATCTAAGAAAATTAGGACAACAAAAAAGATGGAGAAAATTGATCTAATAGGTAATCAAGAATTATTTTATATTTCTAATACTTAAAACAGTGTGCATTGGCAAATATATATATAAATAGACCAATGAGACATAATGGAACACTCTAATACAGGCCCATACATTAATGGAAATTTGGTATAGGGCATAGACGACATTATATCAATGATGAAGTGTGGATTATTCAAAAAATGAAGCTGGGGCTACTGGTTATCTTTAAAAAACAAAGTGAAATAAAATCCATTTTGCCCAACTTAAAAAAATAAATTCCAATGGATTAAAGATCTAAATGTTAAAAGTTAAAAGCTTAAAACTTCTGGGAGACCATATTTATGGCCTCAAATAGGGAGAGATTTCTTACAACACAAAGAGCACAAAATAAATATGAAACACTTGATAAATTTTGCCACATTAAAATTTTAGGCTTCTGTTCTAGTTTGCTAGCTTCCAGAATGCAATATATCAGAAACAGGGTGGCTTCTAAAAAGGGGAATTTAATAAGTTGCTAGTTTACAGTTCTAAGGCCAAGAAAATGTCCCAATTAAAGCAAATCTATAGAAATGTCCAATCTCAGGCATCCATGGAAAGATACCTTGGTTCAAGAAGGCCGATGAAGTTCAGGGTTTCTTTCTCAAGTGAGAAGGCACATGGCAAACATAGTCACAGTTTCTCTCTCGGCTGGAAGCACACATGGCGAGCAAGGCATCATCTGCCAGCTTTCTCTCCTGGCTTCCTGTTTCATGAAGCTCCCTAGTAGGCGCTTCCCTTCTTCATCTCCAAAGGTCGCTGGCTGGTGGACTCTGCTTCTCATGGCTATGACATTCTGCTCTGCTCTCTGTGAATCACTTTCATTCTCCAAAAGGTTTCCTCTTTTATAGGACTCTAGAAACTTACGAAGACCCACCCAAAGGGGTGGAGACATGTTGTCACCTAATCTAGCTTAACAACCACTCTTGATTGGGTTACATCTCCAGGGAGATGATCTAATTATAGATTCAAACATACAGTATCGAATAGGGATTATTCTGCCATTATGAAATGGGATTTTGATTAAAGCATGGCTTTTCTAAGGTCCATACATCCTTTCAAACCAGCAAAGCTTCAATTTAAAAAATATGATTTTTAAAAATAATATTTTAAAACAAGCCACATAGACTTCTGCTTCTGGGAAGATGGAAGTAAACATACATTTATCTTTCCCTCCAATAAGGACAGCAAAAACCTAGGTCATTATATAAAAAACAACCTAAGAAGAGTAAGAATGAAGGAGAAAAGAAGAACCAGCGAGAGACCTCAGGACGCAAGGAAGGACACAGCCTAAGTGTCCTGGGTTTTCTTTCTGCCTCGATATGTCCCAGACTGGGTGCTGGTAAGAGCCAAGAACTTGGAAACACCCTTAGGCATAGACAAAAAAATCCCTAGAAAAGCCTGCTTTCTCTAGATAAAGGACAGGAAAGGGGCAGCTGAACAAGAGAGATAACTTTTAGGCAATAAAATTACTCAATTACTCTATTTTAGCCAAATACCTCAGAAAAATATGTGGCACCAAAACCTAGTCTATTCCACCCTGTCGACTGGGATTCCAAGATTTCTACCCTTACCAGTCTGTAACAAAGCACCACCATTTCTTTGTTGAAATGGTCAGAGAAAGCCAAGTGAGAACCCAGGGCTAGGCAGTAAAACAGATAACAACGTATCCCCCCGCCATGGTGCCAGTGGAGACCAAGAGGTGAGCCTAGACTCCACTCTTATGCTTGGAAGTAACAAAGCAACACTTCCCCTTGTTGAAGTAGCATCAAAAAGGCCTAGGTGAAAGTCAGAATCTCACCACTATTGAGTGTTAAGAAGGTCAGCTTTCCAATACTGTCAGGGGATGCCACATGAGAAGCAGAAACAGGCACCCTGCCTCTCTCAGCTAACGTTGTATCAGCAGACTCCTGGACTCCCATCACCACCTTTCATTAATGATGAGCAACTCTCCCACCAGTTATTAACTGATGCCAGATGGAGTCACTGAGCTTCCCCACCCACATCTGGCAGAAACAAGGTGCCACACGCTTCCTCTCAGAGAATGGTGCCAATAGAAATCTGTTATAATACAAAACTTATGTAGACCCCAGAGTTTCATGACAAAATATGCAAAATGCTCAGGTTTCAATTAAAAAGTCACTTGACACACCAATAAAAAGGAAGGTCTCAACCTGAATGTGAAAATACTATCCACAAATGCCAACTCGGAGATGACATAAGGTTAGAATTGTCTGATGAGGATGTTAGAGCAGCTATAATAAAAAGGCTTCGACAGCTATTACAGACATAATCAAAATAAATGAAAAAAAAAAGAAAAGACACGGCAAAGAAACAGAATATATAAAGCTGAACCAAATGGAAATTTTATAACTGAAAACTAAAATAGACCAAAGGATCAATGGAATTGTCACCAGCAGAATGAGGAGGACAGTAGAAAGAAACATTAAACTTGAAGAGAGAACCATAGAAACTGCCCAGTCTCTACAAGAGAGAGAAAAGAGTGAATTAAAATGAACAAGGCCTCAAGAACTTGAGAAATAATAAGAAAATATCTAGCATTTATAGCATTGAAGTATACCAGAAAAAAGAGGAGAAGACAAGTGAGGCTTAAAAATCCTCAAAGAAATAATGACTGAAAATTTCCCAAATTAGACAAAAGTCATAAATGCAGATTCAAGAAGGTGAACAAACCCCGAACAGGACACACTCAAAGAAAACCATACAAAGAAACATCATAAACTTCTGGAAAACTTAAGAGCAGCCAGAGAGAAATGAAACACTATCTTTATCAGAACACAAATTCTAAAGACACTGAATTTCTCACTCATCTGAGAACATGGAGTCCAGAAGAAAGAGGGAAAACATTTTTCATGTGCTGAAAGAATTGTCAAGGTAGAAATCTACATACGATGAAAATATTCTTCAGAAATTATCTGGAAATCAAGACATTCCCAAAAGAATGAAAACAAAGATAATTTGTTTATCACCAGGCAAATGTAAGAGGTCTACATGCACCAAACAAAAGATAGAGATTAGCAGATGGGAAAAAAAAAAATCATGTTCCAACTATATGCTGTCTCCAAGAAACTTCCTTCAAATATAAAGATAAAGTCGGGATGAAAATAAAAGACCGAAAAATATATACAATGAAAACATTAATCAAAAGAAAGCTGGAATGGTTATATTAATATTACACAAATAGACTTCAGAGCAAAGAAGAGTAAACAGGGAAGGAAAGAGACATTACATAATAACTAAAGATCAACCCATCAAGAAGATACAGCAATTCTAAATGTGTATATAACAACCAACACATCTGTGAAAACACCTACACTAAAAATCAATAAGGACAAAAAAGAAATCAACGCCACCATCAACAAAGGTATCAAATTTGTATTTATAGTTATTGTCAGATTATCTAAAATTTATATGAAAAGGGAAAGAAATTAGAATAGTCAAAACAATTCTTGACAAGAGGAATAAATTAGATGGAAACAGTCTATGTAATTTCCAAGCCACAATAACAGACTATACATATTGTTTTCCTGCACTGATGGAACATATATCAAGATAGATATATCATTACAGTAATCAAGACTGTGTGTATAGGCAGAGGGATAGACAGATGAGATCAATGGAACAGAATAGAGAAACCATCCCCCTCACACCTCCCCATACACACAAGTATGGCTGAATGATTTTTGACAAAGTTATTAAATGAATTCAATGGAGGAAGTATAGTCTTTTAAATAAATGGCACTAGAACAAATGGACATTTATAGGCAAAAAAAAAAAAAAAAATTATCCTGAACCTAATCTTCATACTTGATACAAAAATTAACTTAAAATAGATAATAGACCTCAATGTAAAATGTAAAACTGTAGAACTTTTAGAGAGAGAACACAGGAGAAAATCAGACCTATGGTATGGTAACAAGTTCTTGGACATGACACCAAAAGCATGTTCCATAAAAGAAAAGAATTTATAAATTGGACTTTATCACAATTAAGAACTTTTGCTTTGCAGAAAGATCCAGTTAAGAGGATAAAGAGACAAGCTACTGACTGAGAGAAAATGTTGAACTATGTTTCTAACAAAGAAATCGCTCTCCAAAATCTAAAGAGAAAGAATATATAAAAACACTCTCAAAACTCACCAATTTAAGTTTTAAAAAAAAGTTTAATTATAGAAATGAGCTTTAGACATGAAGATAAAAAGAGATATTTCACCAAAGAGGATATATTGATGACAAATAAGTACATCACTAGATATTAGTTATATGCAAATTAACAGCACAATGCAATATCATTCCAAACTAATCAGAACAGTTGAAACATAAAACAGATGACAATACAAATGTTGCTGAGAATGTAGATACTGGATCCCAACCATTGTTAGTAGGAAGCTAAAATGGCACAGTCATTCTGGAAATAGTGTGGCAATTTCTTTAAAAATCAAGCATATACCTCCCATTTAACCAAGCAATCACACAACAGGGCATTTATCCCAGAAAAATGAAAATATGTCTGCACACACACACACAAAAATGGACATGATTGTCTGCAGTGACTTTATTTGCCATAGCCAAAGGCTGGAAGCAACTGAAATATACTAAATATGGGTATTTAGGAATATCTAAACCAACTGTGAATAGCTGAACTAACTGCGGTACATCCATACCAATGAAAACTACTCAATATTATTAAAAAGGTACAAGCTACAGATGTATGTAAATTGGATGAACCTAAAAGGTATTATGCTGAGCGACAGAAGTCATTCTCAAAAGGCCATATGCTGTATGATTTCATAATTTTTTTTAAATTTTTTTTTTAATTTTTTACACGGGCAGGCACTGGGAATCGAACCCGGGTCCTTTGGCATGGCAGGCGAGAATTCTTGCCTGCTGAGCCACAGTGGCCCTCCCTGATTTCATAATTTTTTTAAGTGACAAAATCATAGGGATGGAGAACAGACTAGTGGTTTAGGGATAATGGGGAAGGAAGGAGGTGATAGTGACCATAAAGGGAGATCTTTGTATTGATGGAATAGTTCTGTCTCTTGATTGTGGTGGTGGATAAGCAGATCTACACGTGTAAAAAATTACGTAGGCCCACACACATCGACTGTTCCCACCTCAGTGTCCTGATTTTGATTGGTGCTTTAGTTATATCCAAGAGAAACTAGGTGACTGGTACACAGGACTTATCCCTATTATTTTGGCAACTTCCTCTGAATCTATAATTATTTAAAAATAAGCAGTAGGAAAGAGCCACAGACTGAGACAGTTGCTATGTATATGAATGAAAAATAATTGTTATACAGAATTTATAAACAACATTTAAAAATCTGAGAAAGCAAACAATAAATTAGAAAAATGCATAAAGGATGAAAGGTTATTCCCAGAGGAAAAAAGGTGTTTGATATCATTAGTAACCAAGGAGATTTAAACCACACACAAGATACTTTTTATCTGCCTCAGAGTGGCAAAAATTTAAAAGTCTGACAATATCAAATTTTAATGAAGAGGTAGAGTAATAGGAAACCTCACACACTGCTGACAGAATGCAAATACTAGAATAATTTGACAATGTTTATAGAGGTGAAGCTTCACATATACTCTTCTAAACAACAAATTCATTTATATGTATATATCCTGAACAAATTCTAACATCTGTACAAGAATATAATGTACCAAAATATATTAAACGTCCATATACCAGTGAATAACTTTGAAAAAAACTTTGACTTTTCATTCAAATGACTACAGAAAAGCAGTTAAAATTAATTGACCAAGCTATCTGCTTCAATGGAAAATTTTCAGTATCATAAAACTGGGAGTAAAAAGCAAGCAGTAAAATAATATATATAATATGTCATTTATCTGAAGTTTGAAAATATCAAAGTGATGGCAGTACTTTTTGAGTATATGCTTATGTAATAATGAGTTTAAATTATGTATGCATGACAGGCAAATGCCAATTTAGGAGATTAGTAACTTTTAGAGAAAGGAAGAAAAACGGAAACTTGGAGGAGGTATCAACTGTGTCTGAAATATTTTATTTCTTTAAAAATGAAGTAAAGTGGCAGAATGCTCACCTTCCATGCGGGAGACCCGGGTTCACTTCCCGGACCATGTACCCCCCCAAAAAACTGAAGTAAATAATTTGATACATTAAATGCCAAAACACTTGGTGGAGGGTACACCATTTTTCATTATGCTGTAATCTGTTTACTGTCTTTTGAGCTCCACTGATAAAATCATGAACCTGCCCCAAGTTATAAATGCAAAATTCGATACATAGATTTGCCTATATAGTTACGGTGCGAGATCTTCGTTTCATTCCCTCTTTTTTTTTTAACATGGGCAGGCACCAGGAAGTGAACCCAGGTCTCTGGCATGGCAGGCAAGAACTCTGCGTGCTGAGTTCATTCAATTTTATAAAATATTCATGCTAAAGAATATCAAAGAACTTTAAATGAAAAAGGTCTGAAACGCAGAAAATATAAAGAAAGCATACAACTGAACTAAAAGATAAACAATTTAAAAGTGGGCAAAGAACGTGAATAGACATTTATCTCAAAAAAATATAAAAACAGTCAATAAATACAATAGACATACAAATAGTCAATAAGTACTCATCAGCATTAATTATTAGGGAAATGTAAACCAAATTCACATTGAGATGCCACTTCACACCCATTCTGATGGCTATAATAATTTAAAATAAAATATGCAGAAAAAAAACAAGGGCTTGTAAGGATGTGAAAAAGTTGGAATCCTCATACCTTTCTGGTGGAAGGTAAAATGTTGTGGTCACTGTAGAAACAGTTTGTTAGCTTCTCAAAAAGTTAAACACAGAATTACCATATGACTTTGCAATTCTACTCCTAGTTACTTATGTAGCCCAAAGAATTGAAAACTAACACTCAAGTATTTGTGCACAAATGTTCATAGCAGCACTATTCACAATATCCAAAAGGAAAAAACAGGATTCATCAACAGATGAGAATGGATAAGCAAAATGTGGAATATACATACGATGGAATATTATTCAGCCATAAAAAGAAATGAAGTGCTAGTACATGCTACAGTGAAGAAGCCAGGTACAAAATTTCACTTACTGGATGATTCCATTTATATGAAATATTTAGAATAGGTAAATCTGCAGAGACAAAATGCATATTGGAAAAAAGAAATATAGAATAACTGTTTAATGGATATGAGGTTTTCTTTGGGAGTGATGAAAAATGTTTTGGAACTTAATATTTTGATGTTGCACAAAATTGTGAATATACCACTGAATTGTACACTTTAAAAATGGTTAATTTTAGGATATGCAAAATTTACCTCAATAGAAAAAACATATCAATCAGAAATTCTTTGAAATATTAAGCCATAGTATATAACATAATGCTACATCTAGACTGCTGGTATAGAAGTCAGGATCTCCAGCTTTTAACTAGTTACTTAAAAATAACATGAAGTATTTTATAAGGTCACTTTATATAATTATTCCCATAAAATGTGTATAGTGAAGGAGGTGTTAAGAAAAATGTTAAATAAAACTGCAATCTACTCAGGATATACAGACTTTAGTAACTCAACTGACAGAGACCTTTTATTGACTTCAGGTAGTCATTTTGAACAACAATGCCAATGATTTTTGCTTTAATTCAACTAAATTACCATGTGTGTCTAGTTGTGACCTGAAGGGAAGTAAACCTATTAAGGTGTCAATGCTACCTTCTTACCTTACAACCTTTTATTATAACATGATATCTCTCAGGACCCAAAATTAATGAGAAAATACATCTCAGAACAAGCCAGAAGGAAATAAACATTCCATCCAACAAACTTAAGTTTGAATTTTAGTTTAGCTTCATTCCACACCTGAGACGAATACATATTTTCTGTAATGATATACATTTCCAGGAAGAGTATACACAGAAAATAAACATGTGTGATCTTCTATGGAAAATGACCCAAAGGAAGCTATATCAGCAGGATGGGTTCCTGAAATGTCTGAGGCCTAAAAAGCTTCTGAGGAGGACCAGTTCAGGATGGTACAAATACCACAGAAATAAAATTTCTTTCCTTAACGTAAATAATTTTATAGTGTGGAGTTTTAGGTGTGACTAGTGTACATTCAAGAAATGATCTGAGAGGATTAAGTCAGAAAAATAAAATGCAGAAAAGAATATCATCTGAGAAAGAATAGGGTTCCTCCTTTATGTTTTCATAAAATGAAAAGTTGGCTTATACAAATTAGCTTTATTAATAATAATTGAGAAACTAGGATGTTTTAGATCTTTCAAATTTTACCCATGCTGAACAAACTGATGTCAATTTGCTATGAATTGCTTGTACAATAAAAATAAATGAAACTTTGACATTTTTGAAAAAATTATTTTGTAATATATCTTCAGATTCCCAGGGAAATTCTCCATTCCAGATATTACCTACCATGGATGAAATACATGTATAGTCTAGCATTTTGAGTTTAACTAAAAAGAGTTAAAATGTAAAGATCCTGTATCATCAATTACTTTGTCATTTAAGTATCATTTTCTAAAAAAGCATACCTGGAAAATCAGGTTATCTATCATACTTTTAGAATATAAATTAAGTACAAATACCAATACAACACTTTTCTGTTCCATATCTAAATATTGAAGGCTCTAATAAGTTCAATCATTTGCTTTCTTGTTTGTTCACAAAAGTGGTTAATGTGTATGTTGGTAAAAAGTGATATTCAAACAAAAGAATAATTTCAGGATAATTAATTTCCTACATTTAAGTTTACTAAAATGTTCCTTATTTATTTGCACTTTATACCGCCCTTTTCTTTACTTAGGGGAAGAATGTTGTAAAGGTGGTTGTCCAGCTTAATAACCCACACAGAATATTACTATTGATTATTAACACACTAAAGCATATAACAACCTCTATGATAAAATGGATATTTTTCATTTTCTTATTCTGTTATCATAAATGTGTTAAAACTAGTATATTTTCTACATGCATGTATTTCTTTTTCCCAATGCAAGTATGATATATATTTAGTTTGTAAACGTTTCTGTTTTTCACCTTGGATTTATATGTTTACTCTAGCATTTTTTAAAAAATAAAGCTATTCTTTACTGTCACCTCAACTACTAAAACTAAAGCATTTCAAAAGCAGCTAAGGAAAAAAATAGGTGTTACATTTTCAGAGAACAAGAAAGTGCTAACTGAATTTCATAGCTGTATCAAAACTTTTCTTTTAAAATAGCAAAAAGATATTTACTTCAAATTGTATCAATATAATCAAATATTATATTATTATACTAATATTTACTTCATGCATCCTGCAAGACCTATTGCCAAAATGAATTATTAAAAATAGAGTGACAAGGTGGCAAAAGCTACTGCTTATGCACCTTCAAATACACTAAGTCTCCCTGCAAACTGAAAGAAAAATGTATCACCTAGAAAAAAAAAGAACAGCTTGAAGGGTTATTATCTTGTCAGTTCCATACATCCAAATTTACTCTATAGCCACTGTTTTAAGTGACAGAGGAGCTAGAATACATTACAGACTATAGCAGGATTTTTTTCCCCCTAAATCCTCTCTTTCAATTCACCCTTCTTTTCTTAAGTGTCAATGGCTCACATCAATAGTTAAACTTATGATGCTTAAATTTAGCTCTGTCTCAGACTTCTTTTCTGAGATCCTCATCTATTATGAGCAATGCTTATTCCATATATATATTTACAAGTCTCATGAGTTCCTCAAATCCAAAATATCCAAAATTGAACCAAGACCTGTCAATATTCTCTCATAAATATAATTCCCTCAATTAGTTTATGCCCCCTCCAATCTTGTACTACCTGTCATCAACTGTACTATCACAAACAGCTTTCCCATTATTCTCCCCAAATCCATTCTTGCTTCCAAGTAGGCCATTATTCAGTTATTAGCCTGAAAGATCAGTGAAAGTCAGGCTGGAGTGAGTTGGAGAGAATTAGAGGTAAGGAAGTAGAGAGACATGTGAAAACAGTAGGCTCATTTTAAGGACTATGCGGATTAAAGTAGAGAAATAGGTCAATACCCAAACTGAAATACACCAATGGAGAAAATTTTAGGATAGGATATGGTAGAAAACATTGTATGCTGATAGGCCCAGCATGCACTATAGCAGAACCAGGAAGAACAACAAAAAGCAGATTTCTGGTTTTTTGGGAGGAATTTTTTTAATTCAAATCTTTGATTCAGGAAATTTCTTCACTCAAAACTTTGGCCCTGTTGACAGGATTGGGGACAGCAAATGACAATACAGTAACTGGGGTACCATTGTCCTATTTTCTCAAACTCCCCTCACAACAGGACAGAGGCATGTAGGATACCCAGATGGTTTTAAATAGATCTTTACCAAGAACTCTAACTGAAAGAAATTAGAGAATGGTCGTTGTAGAACTCTGTCAAACTTTAAATTACGCCCACTTGCCCTTTTCTCTATCATCTGACAGTTAAAAATTTCAAGAATATTGAAACTTAAAAGTATATAAATAAGAAATTAAACTGATACACAATTAGTGTCAACCTAACAGAGTGTCATGTGACAAAATTTCCTCAGATTTCTGGGTGAAGGACCTGTACTCCTAACGCCACAATTTTTTATATGGTATTGTATCAGAATGGGAAAGGAAAAGCAGTGGGACCCTGGAGTCAGCACTAAAGATTGGGATGAAGGCATGGAACAAGGAAAGCAGTACTGAAACTTCCCTACTAAAACCAACAGTTTTTAGATCCGTCAGAGAATTGAGGTCACAGGGAAAACCACCAACAGAAAACTTTAATGACAAGTGAATAAAGAGAATCAGCTTACCAGAAGCAGAAACCATTGCTAGAACCAGGTAGGAACACATCCAGGAGAAACCTTGGGGAAGATGGAGAAATAGGAAGCTCCAGGATTCAGTCCTCCCACCAGAAAAACTATTGAACCAGCAGGAACTGTCTGAAACAAATATTTTGAAATTCCAGAGGCCAAGAGAATATACAGCATCCAGAGAAGAGTGATATTAAAAGGCTGGTAAATTATGGTAAAGACAAGTAAATTAATTGCTCTCTTCATGTAGTAGTTACTGGCACCCATTTCCCACTCTTATAGCCAACCACCTTGGGCTCCAGCCACTTTCTGTTGTTGACAGAAAGGGATGAAAAAATCCTCTTCCTAAAATAAGGAGTGAGCACAGCCAATTGCTGACCACAGTCTTTGATTAGCAAATTTGAATAGCTGGGGGCCAGGCTCTGAGGGTGGCCATTGTACTAACCTGCCCAATTAGAGGTGGCTGAGGAGACTTAAAGATGCTTTGCCTACTCAGGGCTGTGGAAGATAGTTGGTTGAAGTACTGCATTTGCTGAGCAGCTCAAGAAAGTGCAGTGCTGAGGAGCCATGGAAGAACCCTTGGTGACCTTCTTAGTCCCTTCCCTAGTGCAATTTGGAGCTAGTCTGCACCTCATTCACAGGACTTCTAGATTGTCATGCCTGGGAAAGACTGACTCAAGAAACTCCTCTCCATCCTGCAGCCTCTCCTAAACTTTTCTCTTACAGGTGAAATCAGCTTGAGAAAATAAAAAATGTGTAGTAAACTATAGAGGCAGACAGCCTGAAGCAAATGTGTGCCTGTTTTTAAAAGTCAGGGAGGGTGGGCCATGGTGGGTCAGCTGGCAGAGTTCTCATCTGCCATGCCGGAGACCCAGGTTTGATTCTTGGTGCCTGCCATTGCAAAAAAATAATAAAATAAAAAAATAAAAACAGGGAGAATGAAGTCTGTCTCCTAGGAAATAGAGAGAACATTTGAGTTTCTGTAAATAGAGGAACATGAAAATAATTAGGTAGTACAAGCTGGTGATAAAGCAAGGCCAAAAAAAGAGAAGGAGACCCCTGCACTTTACTTTCACCTTGGCCAGACCTTACTAATCAGAAGAAGAAAGCACAATAAGATCTCTGTATTATCACCAGCTGGCTGCAAAATCAAGAAGCAAACATCTCAGAAATAAATCCCAGATTTAACATTTAAAAATATTAACATGTGCGGGGTGTGACAAATATTACAAAACAAATAAAGAATTATGAATTACATGTACAGGTTGCAACAAATATTATAAAACAAAGAAAGAAACGATGGCCTATCTGAAGGCAGAGGATGAAAATCCAGGAAAACACTAACAAAGGAGACCAATATGTAGACACTGAACAAACATTTTTTTAAATGATCATAGAGAAAGGGAATGACAAAAGGGTAAGATGGCAGCATAATGAGGTGTGGAATTTAGTTCATCCTCCAGAGCAGCTAGGAAATAGTTAAGAACTGTACTGAACAACTGCTGGGGGACATCAGTGACTGGACACATATTGTATACCAGACTGGGAAGGGTGGTATGACTGAAATCCCACACAGAACTGCATGGAGGCTGACACCCCTCCCCCATGGGCACAGCAGGCTAGTTCCCTTAGGGAAAACAAAACAGACTTTACTAGTAGCAAAGATTTAGCTCAATCAAGTTCCAATTGTAGAATTAATAACAAATTCTGACTACTGAAGACAGGCTCCCAGCACAGATAAACCTGGCATAAGCATTAAAAGGAACCAGGAATTTTGGTTCCAGCAGAGAGGGGATGAGGTTGATGGGGAAAAAAAAAAAAGGTTTATATAATTGGACAGCACAAGATACTGGAAAAGGGCTGGACCCCAAGAAAAGGAGTCACATGGAGCCTGGGGTCACATAGAGCTATGTACTAATTCAAACTCTTGTTTTGGCAAACCTGGGAAGTAGGGGTCTGGCCCTGAAAAGGCTTTTGGCTTTTTTTCCCCCTCTTAACAGTTCATTAGATAGAGCTGCAAGCACTCTCAGGCTCCAGCACTGCCTAAGGCAAGGTCAGAACTAAAGCATGTTTGAGAGACAAAGTAACTAGTCAGGTGAAAGAGCTTAATTCCATAAAGTGTATATCCCTCCCCCTCCACAGAAAAGGGGGGTGGGTCTCAGGTCAAATAGAGGCCCCCCCTTCAGGGAATTCAGGCCCCACAGTCTGGACAACAAAAGTGATCAAAGACCACCTTCTACTGCAACCTCTGTGTCAACCATGCCTCTGGCAAGGAGAAGCTGCTGAAATTAAAGCACCACATCATTTTAAGATGGTGGAAAGCCTGGGGCAAAAACCAAATGCTGGACAGGACAGGAAAAGCACAGAGTCTAGCAGCTTCATAGGAAAGTCTGACAACCTTCTGAGTCTCACCCTCAGAGAAAACTTACGCTGGCAATGCTTTCCTCTTGACACATGAGCCTGTCATGTCTGGGAAAATTTGATTGGGGTTTATAATATCTGGAGAGACCTTCCTCAAAAAACAGGCTCCATATAGGCATGGCAAGAAACAAAAAAACAAGAAAGGAAAAACTCTTATCAGTTAAACAGAACCTATGCTAGAGGTCTAGAATAAATTGAACTGGAATGTCAAAGAACAGATAGCGAACAAAGACATCCAGCAAGTAAACCCTACATGAAAGAGTGAAAACAACCTCAAAAATAAACTAATTGAAGATATCTGATGCCTAGACACCAACAAAAAATAATGAGTCATACTAGGAAAATTGAAAATATGACCCTGTCAAAGAAACAACCCAACACTTCAAAAGAGATACAAGAGTTGAAACAGCTAAATCAATATGTTCAAACACATGCAAAATCTCATCAAACACCAAATCAGTGAATTGAGGGAGGATATAGAGAAGACATTGGGCAAACATAAAGAAGAACTCAAAAGTGTGAAGAAACAAATCACAGGACTTATGGGAATGAAAGGCATAGTAGAAGAGATTTAAAAAACAAACGAAACATACAACAATATATTTGAAGAAAGAATTAGTGAACCAGAGGACTGGACATCTAAAATCTGCCACATAAAAGAAAATATAGGGAAAAGAATGGAAAAATATGAGCAGGATCTCAGGGAATTGAATGACAACATAAAGTTCAAGAATATATATGCTGTGGATGTCCCAGAAGGAGAAGAGACAGGAAAAGGAGCAGAAAGACTAATGGAGGAAATAATCACTGAAAATTGCCCATATCTTATGAATGGCATAAAATTACAGATCCAAGAAGTGCAGCATACCCCCAAACAGAATAGATCAAAGAGACCTACTCTAAGATGTCAAGTAATGAGATGGTCAAATGTCATAGACAAAGAGAGAATTTTGAAATCTGCAAGAGAAAAGCAATCCATCACATACAAGGGGAGCTTGCTAAGACTATGTGAGGATTTCTCAGCTGAGACTATGGAAATGAGAAGTCATTGGTATGATATACTTAAGATTTTAAACTGCCAACCAAGAATTCCATACCCAGCAAAACCATCCCTCAATGAATAAGGGGGAGGTTAAGATATTTTCAGACAGTCACTGTGAGAATTTGTGACTAAGAGACTGGCTCTACAAGAAATAATAAAGGCAGCACTGCTGGCAGATGGGAAAAGACATGAGAGAAGAATGTAGAAATGAAGACTATCAGTAAAAGTAAAAAGAAAAAAATTAGATATGACATATAAAATTCAAAAGGCAAAATATAGAAGAAAGTATATCATAACAATAATGTTAATGGGTAAAGTGCCCCACTTCAAATGCATAGATGGGTAGAATGAATTACAAAACATGACCCAGTTATACGCCATCTACAAGAGACTCACTTTAAATTTAAGGATAAAAAAAATAGGTTGAAATGGAAAGGCTGGAAAAAGTTATTTCATGCAAACCACAACCAGAAAAGAGCAGGGGTATCTATACAAAAATCTGACAAACCAGAGTTCAAATGTAAAACAATTAAAAGAGACAAAGAAGAACACTGTGTGTTAATAAAAGGAACAATTCAACAAGAAGACATAACAATCATAAATATTTATTCCCCAAGCCAGAGTGCTCCAAAATACATGAGGCAAACACTGACAAAACTGAAGGGAGAAGCAGACACATCCATCATAATAGTTGGAGACTTCAACTCCCTGCTCTCATCAATGGACAGAACATCTATACAGAGGATAAATGAGGAAAAAGAGATTTTGAATAATACAATAAACTACACTTAACTCTCATTTATAGAATATTACACCCCCACAATAGCAGGACACACATTTTTCACAAGTGCTCATGGACCATTCTCAAGGATAGACAATATGTTGGGTCATAAAGCAAGCTCAATAAATTTAAAAGATTGAAATTATGAAAACACTTTTTCAGATCATAATGAAATCAAATTGGAAATCAATATCAGGAAGAGGGCCAGAAAAGCCACAAAAAACAGAGGCCACCCATACACTCTTAAACAACCAGTGGGTCAAGGAAGAAATTACAAAAGAAATCAGTAAAAAATCTCAAGGCAAATGAAAATGAAAATGCAACATATTGAAATTTATGGGACACAGAAAAGGTAGTGCTGAGAGGGAAATTTATTGCTTTAAATTCCTATATTAAAAAAGAGGAAAGAGCTAAATCTGGGAATTAACTGTCCACCTGGAAGAACCAGAGGAAAAACAGAAAACTAGCCCCAAAGCAAACAAAAGGAAGGAAATAATGAAGACTAGAGCAGAAAAATGAAATTGGAAATATAAACAGAGAAAATCAACAAAACCAGAAGTTGGCTGTTTGAGAAAATTAATAAAATTGATGGACCTTTAACTAGGCTGACAAAAAAAAAAGAGGGAGTTTGCAGATAAATAAAATCAGAAATGGAAGAGGAGACATAACCTCTGACCCCATAGAAATAAAGGAGGTAATGAGAGGATACTATAAGCAACCATATGCTAGTAAACCAGATAATGTATGTGAAACGGACAGCTTCCTAGAAAGACATTTTGCAAGTTTGAAGCCATTATATACCCCAGAAAAGCCATGTCCTTTTATCCTCATTCAATATTGCTGGGTGGGTGGGATTCTTTTTATTATTTCCATGGAAATGTGACCCACCTAATTGTAGATGGTCACTTTTGATTAGGCAGTTTTCAGGAGATGTGTCTCCACCCATTCAAGGTGGGGCTGTTTACTGGAGCCCATTAAGAGAGAACCATTTTGGGAATAGCCAACAGAGCTGAGAGAGCCCACACAGCCAGAGATCTTTGGAGAACCAGAAGAAGAAAAGCTCCAGGGAATCCTTACAAAATGGGAATCCAGGGAAGAAAGCTAGCAGATGTTTTCATGTGCCTCTCCAGCTGACAGAGGTGTTCTGGACCCATCAGCCTTTCTTGAATCAAGGGATCTTTTACTGGATGCCTAAGTTTAGACATTTTCATGGCCTTAGAACTGTAAACTTGCAATTTAATAAATTCCCCTTTTTAAAGGTAATTCTGTCTCTGTTATATTGCATTCTGGTAGCATTTACAAACTAAAAAATGCATGAACAACCAACATTGTCTCAAGAAGAAATAGATGACCTCAACAAACCAATCACAACTAAAGAGATTAAATTAGTCATCAAAAACTCTCAAAAAAGAAAAGTTCAGGACCAGATGGCTTCACATGTGAATTCTACCAAGCATTCAAGAAAGAATTAATATCAATCTTGCTCAAATCCTTGAAAAAAAAAACTGAAGAGGAGGAAAAACTATCTAACTCCTTCTATAAAGCCAACATCACCCTAATTCCAAAGCCAGACAAAAGAACAACTTATTTAGGAAGATATAAATAAATGGAAGGGCATACCATCTTCATGGATTGGAAGACTATGTATAGTTAAGATGTCAATTCTACCCAAATTGATTTATAGATTCAGTGCAATACCAATTAAAATCCCAACTTATTATGCAGAAATAGTAAAGCCAATAACAGAATTTATTTGGAAGGGCAAGGTGCCCTGAATAAGTAAAAATATCTTGAGAAAGAAAAATGAAGTGGGAGGTCTCACACTACCAAACCTTAAAAAATATTACAAAGCTACAGTTGTCAAAACAGCATGGTACTGGCATAAAGGTAGATATAGTGACCAATGGAATTGAGTTGAGTGTTCAGAAATAGAACCTCTCAGCTATGTATAATTGATCTTTGATAAGGTGATCAAGCCATCACACTTGGACAGAGCAGCCTCTTCCATAAATGGTGCTTGAAGAACTGGATATCCATATGCAAAAGAATGAAAGAGGATCCATAATTCATACCCTCTACAAAAATTAACTCAAAATGAATCAAAGACCTAAACATTAGAGCTAAGACCACAAAACTTTTAGAAAAAAATGTGGTGAAATATCCTATAAATCTTGTAATAGGAGGCAATTTCCTACACCTTACACCCAAAGCACAAGCATTGACAAAAGAAATACATTAATGGAATCTCCTCAAAATTAAACACTTTTGTTCATCAAAGAATTTTGTCAGACATTTAAAAATGTAGTCTACACAATGGGGGACAAAATTTGGAAACCACATATCAGATAAGCATTTAGTATCCAGAATATATAAAGACATTTTTCAAATCAACAACAAAAAGATAACCTAATTTAAAAAAAATAGGCAAAAGGCAACAACAGACACTTTTTAGAAGAGGAAATACAAATGGCTAAAAGGCACATGAAAAGATGCTCAACTTCACTGGCTATTAGGGAAATGCAAATCAAAACCAGTGTGAAATATCATTTCCCCCACTAGAATGGTCATTATAAAAATAAAAAAAAAACCAGAAAATAAACGTGCTGGAGAGGATATGGAGAAAGATGTACACTTATCCACTGTTAGTGGAATATAAGGTGGCACAACTGCTATGGAAGGCAGTTTGGCAGTTCCTCAGGACGTTAAATATAGAATTTCCATATGATCTAGCAATCCCATTACTAGGTATATATTCTGAGGAATTGAAGGCAATGACATAGATATTTGCACATTGATGTTTATAGTATCATTATTTATGACTGTTAAGAGATGGAAACAGCCCAAATGTCCATTAGTGGATGAATACCTAAACAAGCTGTTGTGTATACATTCAATGGAATATTATGTAGCTGTAAGAAAGAATAAATTCATGAAACATGTAACAGTGTGGATGAAACTTGAGGACAATATGCTGAGTAAAATTAGCCAGAAATAAAAGGACAAATACTATATGGCCTCACTAATATGAACTAATATTAATGAGTGAACTTTGAGTCTTAAAGTTAAGAGCACAGGTTATCAGGCAATAGAAAGAGGACAGAGATTGGGCATTTGATGCTGAAGAAATACAGATTGTGCAACAGGACTGACTATAAAAATTCAGAAATGGATAGCACAGTACTATCTGATGGCAGCAATACAGCATAATATAATATAAGCACACTGAATGAAGTTGAATGTGAGTATGGTTGAGGGAGTAGAGCTGGGAGCATGCATGAAACTAGAAAGAAAGATGGAAGATAAACACTGCAATGGTATAACTTAAGAGTGCCTAGAGTGGACAATAATGGTGATTAAATGTACAAATATAAAAATGTTTTTGTATGAGGGAGAGCAAATGAATGTCAACATTGTAAGGTTTTGAAAATTGATGGTATACAGGAAAAGTACAATCAATGCAAGCTAGGGTCTATAGTCAACATTAACACCATAATATGCTTCCACTGACTGTAACAAAGGCATTATGAAAAACTGAATGTCAGCTAGTAGGTGACATTAGGGAGGGGTATGGATTCTTCACAGAAGAAAAGGAAATGTCTTCATATAGATTATGGTGGTGAAGTCCTGGGTATTTACTTAGGTTGGCTTGTGTGATGTGTGAATAAAACTTTTAAAATGAACAGAGAAACAAGTGCTAGAGAAAATATGCAGAAAGAGATGTACCTATTTGCTGTAGGTGGGGAAACTGAGAGATGCAACCACTCTGGAGGGCAGTGTGGTGATTCCACAGGAGGGTAGGGGTGGAGTTCCGTATGATCCTGCAACCTCATTGCTCAGGGAACTGAGTGGGAACATGAATGGACATTTGCACAGTGGGGTTCTTATGATAGCAGTATTCATGATTCATAATGAATGGAGGTGACCTAAGGGTACAATGACTAAGGAATGGAAGGGGAAACTGTGGTGTATATATACTGGAAAACAGTGAATCAACAATATAAGAATTCAATAAAGAAACAGAAATTATTAAATGGAAACAAACAGAACTCCCAAAGTTAAATAACACAATAACTAAAATGAAAAATTGTCAGGAAGTTTTCAACAGTGGATTATAGCTGACAGTAGAATCAGTGACCTTTAAGACAAGAAAATTGAAATGAATCATGCTGAGGGGCAGAAAGAAAAAATAATTATAAAAAGTGAAAATAGCTTATTAGACCTATCGGACACCATCAAGCATACCAATGAATGCATTATGGGAGTCTCAGAAAGAGAGGAAGAAAAAAGTGCAGAAGAAATATTCAAATAAATAATGATGGAAAATTTCCCAAATGTAGAAAAGATGCGATGACACAAATCCAAAAAGCACAAAAAACATCAAAATAGGATAAACATAAAGAAAAGCATGCCCCCTCACCCTCTGTTCAAACTGGCAAATAAAAGGACAAGAAGAGGATTGTGAAAGCTACATGAGAAAAATAACATACATGTGCAAGAGAGTCTCAATTAGATTGTGTCAATTTCTTGTCAGAAAACAAAGTGGCAAGAAGGCAGTGCATTGAAATAGCTCAAGTGCTGAAAGAAAACAATTGCCAATCAAGAATATTATACCTGGCAAGACTTTCCTTCAAAACTGAGGGAGAGATTAAGACACTCCCACATAAAGAAAAGCTGAGGGGGCTCATTATCACCAGACCAGCCCTATAAAACAATGCTAAAGGAAATAATCACACTGAAAGAACACTAGATGGTGGTTAAATGCTACATAAATAAATAAAGATATCAGTAAAGGTAACCATTTAGGTAATAGCATATGTCAGTATTATTTTACTGTGTTTTTTGCTATGTAACTCCACTTCTTATTTCTACAGATGTTAATGTCAATGTATACATAGTCATAATAAGTTTATGGTTTTGGACATACATGTACAAAGTTGTAATGGTCGCAACTACAAAAAAAGGTGGGGTTGGGGAAACCAGGAAAATTGTAAGAGAATGCTATTGAAGTCATGTTGGTATCAAACCAAATATGATTGTTACAAATTTTTTATTTTAAATTTTAACCCCATAGAAAATTTCTGAAAAATATATCCAGATAGAAATGAAAGGATATTCAAAGTGGTAAAAGATAAAAATAAAATAAATATGAACGTGTGCATTAACATAAGAATTGAGAGACAAAAAGCAAAGACTTACACAAATTAAATAGAAAATTGGCAGAAAAAAATGTCTGGCATTTTCAGCAGTGACTTAAAATGCAAATGGTTTAAACTCTCAAATGGCAGAGATTAGGAGAATATATATAAAGGCATGACCCCAAGACACAAGTAGGTTAAAAATAAAAAGATGGAGACACATAAATACTATGCAAGTAATAAACCAAAGAGAGCTTAGGTAGCTATAATAATTTCAAATAAAATAGATTTTAAGTGAAAAAAAAAACAGTTATAAAGAACAAAGATGGTAATTATATATTGATAAAGGGGTCAGTTAAACAAGATGTACCAACTATAAATATATATGCACCTAACAGCAGGGCTCCAAAATATGTGAATCAAATACTGACAGATTTGAAGGGAGAAACTGATGGGTCTACATTAATAGTGGGTGATTTTAATACACCACTTTCAATAATGAATAGAATATCTAGACAGAAGATCAAGAGGGAAATACAAGAATTGCATAATACTCCAAACCAACTAACCTATCAGATACATATCTAGAGAGAGCACTTTGCCTAAAAGAAACAGAATATATATTTCTTCCTAAGTACACATGGGCCATTCTCCAGTTAGACCATATCTTAGGTAATAAAAGAAGTCTCAATAAATTGAAAAATTTTAAAATCATGCAATATATCTTCTCTGACAACAAAAGAGAATTTAATAAGTAGCAAGTTACAATTCTAAGGACATGAAAATGTCCAAATTAAGGCACCAACAAGAGTTTACACTCGAGGAAGGCTGATGCCATCCAGAACACCTCTATCAGCTGGGAAGGCATGTGGCTGATATTTGCTGCTCCCCTGATGCTGGTTCCATTGCTTTCAGCCTCTGTTGCCAGTGGTTTCCTTTGTAAGCATTCGTGGGGCTTCACCTATTCCTCTGGGACACAACTATGGGTTCTGGCTTGCTTAGCATCTCATGGGAAGGCACATGGTGACATCTGACCATGTCTAGGCATCTGCTCTCTGTCATAACTTTAAGCATCTCCAAACATCCATGTTTCTGTCACCTCTGAAGCAACTATTCTCCAAACGTCTGCATCTGAGTTTTCTCCATAACATTTCCCCTTTTAAAGGACTCTAGTAAACTAATCAAGACCCACCTTGAATAGGTGGAGTCACATCTCCATCTAATCAAAAGGCCACACCTCTCTGTCAAGATAATTTAATCAAAAGTTTCCACCATACAGTATTGAATCAGTATTAAAATAAGGGCCTGTCCTGCAAGATTGGATCACGATTTGAATGTGATTATTCTAGGGTATTGAACAGCTTCAAATCAGCACATTCCACCCTCTGGACCCCAAATAAGGCATGGTCCTTCCATATATAAAATACATTCATTCCATGACAATAACACAAACCCCTTAAATCATTTCAGTAACAACACAAATACAATACAAAATCAAAAACATTACAAAATCTCAACAAAGTCTGCTATATTTGCCTTTTGTTCTAAGGCAAAAAATTATCCTCTGGCTTTGACCTATGAAAAGGGGAACAAGTTATCGGCTGCCAATATAAAAAGGAGGATCAGTCAAAGGAAACATGTTTTCATTGCCATAGGGAGAAATCGAAAGGTAAACAGGGGTCAACAAACTCAAACAGTTCCGACAGCCTGTAGGGCAAATTCCATTGGATTTTAGAGTCTGAGAGTCATTTTTCCACAAGGCTTTAGAAAGCAGTAGTCCCATCCTTTCCAAGTGTCTGTATAGTTGCCTTGCTCTCTCTCCAAACACTGGGGTGAGTTGCAATGCTGGGAAACAAGGAGGGACTATCTTTCTCTTGACTCTACCTTCTCCAAGCTTTGGGGGCAGCACCTGGCTTCTCTGCCATCTCCAGGGCACATGCTCAACCCATCCAGAATGATGGGGTAGCAACCATGGTCCTCCAAATACCCATATTGTGCAATTCACCTTCTCCAAGGCCTGGAAGGGTAAAACTTTTCCTGACCAGAAGACTTACCCTTTGCCTTTGGGGAAATTTCAACCTCTCCAAATGCATGTGGGTCCACTCTCTTGACCTAAGATTTTTTGGTTTCAGACTTTAGCTCCTAAGGTTCTGCCTCTGAAGTCATTTTTCCTTCAATATGCCCTGTTTCTGTCCTTTTTAGTCCAGACTGGCAGTGGTTCTGTTTAGAGAGATCACACAACACTCATGTAATTTTTCTATATAGTACGCAGGGATCACAACCATCAGACAATAGGACTTCCGCAACTCCTTTCTGGCTAACTCCATTTCCAATCCTGGCTTTTTCTGAAATGGCTGACTGCTTCCATGTTTTCTTAAATCCTCACACAGAGACTTACTCATTGGGGTCTCCCTTTCTGGAAGCCCAGAATTTTGCAAGCCATCAATTACTGTTTTCTTTGTACCCAAGAGTTCAACTCTCAACTTATCTCATTCTTCTCACATTTTACTATAAGCTGCAAGGAACAGCCAGACTGCATTTTCCACATTTAGTTTGGAAATTTCTTCAGTTAAATATCCAAGTTCATCACTCTCTAATTCCTTGTTCCATCCACAAAGAATTCCTTCCTTAGAGTTTACAATGACACATTCATCATTTTCTGTCTAAAGTATCCTTAGAGTCCACATTTCTACTAATAGTCTCTTCAAAACATTCTAGGCCTTCTCTATCAAGGTCCTCACATCTCTTCCAGAATCTTCTTCTTATCCATTTAAAAAAGCTGTTCCACATGCTTGGTATTTGCAAACTATAGCACCCCACTTTCAGGACCAAAATCGGGTTTAGTTGGTTAAGCTGCCAGAAGGCAATATACTAGAAATGGAGTGGCTTTTAAAAGGGAATTTAATGTTACAAGTTACAGTTCTAAGTCTGTGTGGAAAATGTCCAAATTAAGGCACTAACGTGAGGTGACATTCACTCAAGAAAGGCTGATGCCATCCAGAACACCTCTGTCAGCTGGGAAGGCATGTGACTGGCATCTGCTGGTCCCCAGCTCCTGGGCTCCATTGCTTTTAGCCTCTGCTGCCAGTGGTTTCTTCTATAAGCATCTATGGAGCTTCACTTATTCCTCTGGGACACAACTCTAAGTTCTGGTTTGCTTAGCATATCATGGGAAGGCGCATGGTGACGTCTGCTGGCCTCTGCCCATGTCTAGGCATCTTCTCTCTCTGTCAGCACTCCAAGCATCTCCAAACATCCATGTTTCTGTCAGCTCTGAAACTGTTCTCCAAGTGTCTACATCTTATTCTCCAAAATATTTCCCTTTTTAAGGGACTTTAGTATACGAATCAAGGCCTTCTTTGAATGGGTGGAGTCACATATCCACCTAACCAAAAGGCCACACCCACAATTGGGCATGTCCCATCTCTGTGGAGATAATCTATTTAAAATTTTCCACCCTACAAAATTGAATTAGGAGTAAAAGAAATGGCTGCTCCCGCAAGATTGGATTAGGTTTAGAACATGGTTCTTCCAAGGTACATAATTTCAAACTGACACAGCAATGATGACAGGGAAATTTATAGCTCTAAATACTTATGTTAAAAAAGAAGAAATATTTCAAATCAGAGAGTTAACCTGAAAATTGAAAATTTTCATTTCAATTGAAAATGAAAAGCAAGCAGAAGGAAGAAAGCAATAAATCAAAAAGTGGAAATAAATGAAATAGATCATTTTAAAAAAAGAGAAAATCAATAAAACTAAATGTTGGTTATTTGAAAAGATCAATAAAATTGACAAACTTTTATGTAGACTGATGAAGAAAAGAGAGAAGGCACAAATAATGGAAATCAGAAATGAAATGGACTTCACTACCAAACCCATTGAAATAAAAAGGAATATAAGAGGATACTGTACAACTGTCTGCCAATAAATTAGATAAGCTAGGCGAAATGGAGAAATTCCTAGAAACACACGAACAATCTACAGTGGCTCGAGAAGAGTAAAAGATCCCAACAAAGCAATGACTAGAAAAGGGATTGAATCAGTAATCAAAAACCTCCCAGCCAACTGGGTGAGGACACCAGGAAATTTGTGTTTTTCAACCTACCTCAGATCCAACATAAAAACTCTTGGGTGCAGATTATGATATTCAAGAACATGACACCATCACTTTTGCAGCAGTTCTGTTTCAATTCTGCAGAGTGGTTCCTGGTGTATGTGGAAACCAAGATCAAAAAGGAAATAATGGAGCACATCAAGAAAATCCTGGGGAAGAACAAGGAAACCCTCAAGAAAGAAGAGCTGGAGAAAAAGCAGCACTCTCACCCAGCCCAAAAGACTTCCACAAACCAACCACAAGTAAAGAGATTGAATTGGTCATCAAAAATCTTCCCGTAAGAAAAAGCCCAGGTTCAAATGGCTTCACAGGTGAATTGTACCAACATCCCAAGAAGACTTAATGCCAATTCTACTCAAACTCCTACAAAAAACTGAAGATGGGGCAACAATCCTCATTCATTCTATGAGCCCAACATTACCTTTATATCAAAGCCAGATAAAGATACCACAAGAAAATCAAATTGCAAACTAATGTCTATTATTAATATACTTGCAAAAATGCTCAACAAACTAGAAACAAAATCCAACAACACATTAAAAGAATTATACATGATAATCAAGTAGGATTTATCCCTAATATGCAAGGGTGGTTCAATATAAGAAATTCAATTAATGTAACAAACTGCATTGACAGAACAAAGGGGGAAATAACCCACACGATTATCTCAGTTGATGCAGAAAAAAAGCATGTGATACAATCCAGTATGCATTCTTAATAAAAACAATTAAGAAACTAGAAATAGAGGAAATGTACTCAGCATGATAAAAGGAGCATATGAAAAACCCACAACTAATATCCTACTTAACAATTAAAGACTGACAGTTTTGCCTCTAAGGTCAGGAATAAGATAAGGATGTCCACTGTTGCCACTGTCATGCAACACTAGACTGGAAGTTCTTGCCAGAGCAAGTAGGCAAGAAACAGAAATAAAGGCATCCAAGTTGGAATGGAAAAAGCATAAGTGCCCTATATGAATATGACATGATCCTATATACAGAAAATTCCTGAAAAATACACAGCCCCTAGGTCTAATAAATGAATCCAGCAAAGTGGTGGGATACAAGAGCAACACCTAATAATATGTAGTGTTTCTATAAACAAGCAATGAACAACCAAAAAAAAAAGAAAAAACATGAAAAAAGTTACATTTACTGTAGCAACTAAAACACCAATTATCTAGGAATAAATCTTACCAAGGATATAAACAACTTTTATACAGAAAACTACAAAACCTTGCTAAAAAAGACCTAAATAAATAGAATGAAATTCCGTGTTTATGGGTTAGAAGACTTAGCATTGTTTGCTTGTTTTTCTTTTTTCTTTTTTTTTTCTTTTTTTGCATGGGCAGGCACCGGGAATCGAACCAGGTCTCAGGCATGACAAGGAAGAACTCTGCCACTGAGCCCATGTCACACCGCCCAAAACTTAGCATTTTAAAGTCATCATTCCTCGGGATCCCAGCTGTTCCCTCGGAGGATTTTCGGGGGCTGGTTCGTTACTTCAGAATACTCAAATAATCGGTGACAGGAGGCGCTTGCAAAACCCACCTTCAGACTCTAACAGCAAGTAAATAGCTGTTTTCCACAGATTTCTAGGTGCTCGTCCCGGGGGTTCATTAAGCTACTGGCTCCCTCCAGTCTAAAGGTCAACTGCTCTAGCTGCAAGCCTGGGCAGCCTCACAGGACGGATGGCTTGCTGATTTCTGGTAAGAGATCCAGAGGTGGGGAATTCTCTGGGATTCTGCCGCACCAGCCAGGGTCACCTCTGATGCCTGGAGTGTCTTCGGGGTGGGTTCCTTGGTTTTTGGAAGTGTATGATTCTTTGGGTCTCTGACCCAAATAGCAGCTTTTTCTTAGGCTGAGAAATTGACTTTGAAAACCAGCCCATCCGCCATTAGCTTGCTGCATGATCTTGAGCTGGCAGCTTCCTCCTTCTGAGCCGCTGTTTACCCTCCAGGCTACCCAGCCACCATGGCTGATGGTCAGCTGCCCTTCTCCTGCCACTATCCAAGCCACCTCTGCTGAGACCCCTTGCATGACTCACCCCTGTCCTCCCACCTGCAGGATGATGGCTTTGACATGGACCTCTTCTCCTATGACATGTCTGCCCCTTCGTCCAACTGCACCCTGCCTTAGCTCTTAGGCCAAGTATGGTGCCCTGAGAACACACCACCACTGCCAGATTCGGGGTACCCGTTGAGGGCAGAAGCCCCCCAATTCCTGTCCAACCCTGGAAAGCATGTACACACAGTTACAAGCGGGCAGAGCTGATGGTGAAGACTAAGGACAGAAATGTGGAGGTGTTTGGCAAACATAAAGAGAAGCAGCAAGAAAGTGGCCTTGTTTCCAAGAAATTCACTAAGAAAATCCAGCTTCCTACAGAAGTGGATCCCATGATGGTCTTTGCCTTGCTTTCCCAAGAGGGCCCGCTGATCACTTAAGCTCCCCAGATTCCCCCTTATTCACCATTCGAAGAGAGCAGTTTCAACAACCAGATTCCCCAAGACAACCAGGACATCACCTGAGACCCCCCAGTCTCTACTTGTCCTTGTTCCTTCCCCAACCCCAGGGTTCTCTGATTCTAGGACCTTAGCAGAACTGATAGACTTAGTGTGACTAAAATGTTGAGGGGAAGAATTGGCCCCAGATTCCCTGGAGAGTGGAATAGGAGGTTTTCCAAGATGGCACAATTGGCAAGCCATGTTCAGTTGCAATAGGCCAAGATGCTGGGAGCTCTTCTTTCTTTACCTTCTCTATCTTGATGAAAATGTTGCACATTCTATAGCTGCAAAACAAGTAGAAAGGGGACTTAACATTTCACATAGTATATTAACCTTATGGCTTTCAAACTCTTAATGTAAATGCCGGTTTTTTTTTTCTGTGGGAACCTCCCCACCACCAGGATTCCTATTCTGAGCTCCCAGTTCTAAGCCTGCCCCAGGATTTACTTAATGGAACCCATTAGCTTACCCCACTGGGTTCCCATAGTCCTGGTCTCCAAAAGGGTTATAGGCAGATCTTATATCTCCACTCATGATTTATCCACTAACCACATAAACAGGGCCTTCCACTCTCCACCCAGGTGTTCTCAGCATGTTCCCAAGCAGGCACTCCCCAAGACCTCTGGAAGGCCCTAAATTTATTCTCTGACTAATGTTTCCCCTTTGTTTTGTCCTCTATGTCCAAGTCTGGATTTTTCCAGAGGAAGCTGTTTGGAGACAGTCCCACAAGGAACCAAGAAAAGCCCGACTGCCTGGCAGGCAGGCTAGTGGTATTATGTATATGGATGGGACTTGTACATCATTATTGTTTGAGTTGTGCTTTATTTAGTAGAGAAATAGTGAGTAATAATAATAATAAAGTTGCTGATGTTCTTAAAAATATATATTAGATAAAGATTTAATATACTGACTATTTAAAGAAATGCTTCAACTTAAAAAGACACACAATCCAATTTAAAAATGAGCGAAAGACTTGAACAGACATATCTTTAAAAAAGAAATAACAGATGTCCAAAAAAAAACATGAAAAGATGCTCAGTGTCATTAGCCATTGGGAAAATGCAAATCAAAGCCACGAGTTAGCATTTCTTATCTATTAGAATGGCTGTTATTTAAAAAATGGAAAATATAAGTATTGGATGGAGATGTAGAAAAATAAGAAGACTCATTCACCACTGGTAGGAATGTAAAATGATGCAGTTAATGTGGAAGACAGTTTGGCAGTTTCTTAGAAAGTTAATCATAGAATTATCACATAACCTGGCAATCCACTATGAGAAATATACTGAAAATAATTGAATATTAATAGATATTTGTACAACAATGTTTACAGAAGCATTAGTCACAAATACCAAAAGACAGAAGAAACCCAAGTATACATCAACTGATGAATGGATAAAAAAACTTTGGTATGTATATATATGATGGAATATTATTCAGCCATAAAAAAGAATGAAGTTCTGAAACATATTAAAACATGGATGAACTTTGAAGAGACAAAGTTTAGTGAAATGAGGTGGACATAAAAGGGCAAATATTGTTGATCTAATTGATATGAATTAATTAGAATAAGTTTACTCATAGAGTCAGAGTCAGAGTCTAGAATATAAGTTATAAGAAGTGATGTGGAGCTAGGCAGTAGGAAGTTAAGGCTTAAAATGTGCAGAGTTCCTGTTTGAAGCAATGGAAATATTTTGGTGATGGATGGCTGTGATGGTAGCACAACTTTGTGCATGTAATCAACAGCACTGAATTAAACATCTGAATGTACTTAAAAGGTGAAATATAGAGAAAAAAGTTTTAATTCATGGAATTAAAAGTGAACCCTAAGTTAAACTATGGTCTATAGTCTTTAGCATAATTATTAAAATGTGCTTTCAATCAAGTTAACAAATGTACCATAGCAATGCAAGTTGCCGATAATATGGTGGCATTTTAGTTTCCTAGACGGCTCAAAGCAAATGGCTCAAAGCCATGAACTGGTTCAGGTTGACAATGGGAACTTATTTGCACATAGTTTTGAGACTGGGAAAATATCCAAATCAAGATATTATCAAGGCAATGTAATCTTCTTCCTGAAGAAGAACTGCCAACAATCTTTGGCTCTCTGTTATAGGGCAGAGCACATGGTGGTCCCTTCTCTTCTGGGTTTCATTGATTTCAGCTTCTTACTTCTGTGGCTTTTTCTCTGTGTCTGAACCTCATTCTCTTATGAAAGACTCCAATAAAAGAATTAAGACCCATCCTGACTGAGGTAGGACACACCTTAACTGAAGTAGTCTCATCAAAACATCCTACTTACAATGGGTTTACACCCATAAGAATGGAAAAGATTGAAGAACACACAGCTTCAAAATGCCACAGGTAGTAATGGAAATCCTGTATTTTATGCATGATTGTTCTGGAAACCCACAACTCTTCTAATAAAAGAGAAAAAAGGTAATTGACTCTGGTGGAAACTGAATGAGGACCAGCTTCAAATATAAACGATGACTAGCTTCAGATATAGAAATCTCTGAGGGTTTGGCCTCAGAAGGACCCCTATGCTTTCATGAGCTTTGCCACTAAGATCCTGATCAAGTTCTCAGAAGATCAAAGAAAACTCCCCGACTGAAGCACACACTTCACTTCATTTATTCTGTCTTACCCTTTTATTCCACATTTAAATAACACTCCATATATAAATAATAAAACTAATATTAATTATTTGAATTACTAAGTGGTTATTGGGTTTACAGGCCCCATATTACATATTTACCTACATTATACTTTACTTTTACAATATTACTATCAAGAAATGCATTTTTACTTAGGTCAGGGGTCAGTAAGTCAGAAATCTATGACCCGTGGGTGAAATCTATCTTTTCTCTTGTTTTTTTTTTTTTAACTTTTTTGTTGTATAATATAACATACATATAAAGCAAAGAAATAAAAAAGCGATAGTTTTCAACAAGCAATATTCTTCAACAAGTAGTTACAGGACAGATCCCGAGATTGTCATGGGCTACCATATGCTCTTCTCAGATTTTTCCTTCTAGCTGCATCAGAATACAGGAGGCTAGAAGGCATAAATATTTTTTTCATTATCACAATCTACTTTTTTTTTGTAAAAAATATATATGCAAAAAAGCAATAAATTTCAAAGCACAGCACCACAATTAGTTGTAGAGCATATTTTGGAGTCTTGTTTCTTTGTTTTTATAAATAAAATTTTATTGGAGCACAGGAACACCCATTTGTCATACATTGTCTATGGCAGCTTTTGTGCTGTGAAGGCAGAGTTGAATAGTTGAGACAGAGACGATATAGCCCACAAATTTTAAAATATTTATTACTACTCAGCTCATTATAGAAAATAATTACCAAAACTTGTTCTAGATTGCTTCAGAAAGGAAATGCTAACACTCCTTCTGTTGACCAATTAATCCAATATCTGTTTCATCCTTGTTATTGATTAATAATATAAATGGATCCAGCCTTTGACTGACAAATGCAAAAGTAAAGCATTTTTGCTCCCCAAAATGAATATTCTCAGGGTAATAGTAAAACCAACCCATCAAACCTGAATATGGGCTTTGTCACATCGGTCTTTTAAGGTGGACATCACCCCTAACACTTTTCTACACTGTTGGTGTCAACTTCTGGAGAAAAAACAGTGTTCTAAACAGGAATAAGGCTGAAAATTTGTTTAAAATAAAGAGTGGTTTATTGCCATTAAGACAAGAAAATTACTATTGCAGACAATCATCATTCGCAACTCTAATTATAGACATTCTAAAATGCATGCTTTGGAAAATTACTGTAAGAATGCTTTGAGATACACAAATTACAGATTGACAAAAAATTCCAGGAAACTAATCAATTATCGATAAATACAGCTTGATCAATAATTTAAAATAAAAAGTTCCTTTGTTGACTTTAAAGGTTGTAGGGATGTTTTATTATATTACTTATTCTTTAATGGTTTTTAAAAACAGTTCAGACTTATGACTAACAGAGATTACCTTGATGCCTTACATTTTTGAAATAACTGTTGAATTCAATAAATGAATGAATTAATGAAAAATACCGGTAACTAAGAGAGAAAATTTGCAAAGTTAAACTTAGGAACTTTCCTAAAGTACTAATCTGAAACTGTTATTTGTATTTTAAATTTGCATCTTTATTGGTTCAAAATTTTCCTGACAAGTCTCAACTTTTACATCTCTTTCCTCGGTTTGGTACTCTTCCTCTCAGTAACCATAGCCTACCATGCCACTTATAAAATTTTATTATAATCAATCATATTTTTTCTCCTCTACTAGATTATGATTTACCTTAGAGCCAAGGTCTGTATCCTTAAGAATGTAGTACCATAGCTAATATCTAGTATTGTGTCATACAAGCTGCATTAAATTTGTAAATAAATTGATAACAAGCATGTCTGGAACGAGTGGCTTGGATGGAGAAATTGGGAGGGCTATGGAAGGCTATTCTCATGATATGACAATGTCTTGAGGATAAGAGACTTACCAGGCAGAGGGGGCAAGTAGCAAAGTCTAGTCAAGAAGATGAATATTCAAAGACATGAAAAGCAGGACAGAATTGTCAGTATGTCAATAGCTCAGTTTATTTGATGATCAACTGCATGAAGAAATTGGGAATAAGGAAAGATGCTTGAAGTCAATGTGGTTTGTGCAGTGACCAGATTTCCTTTACTGTTCCAGTGACTAATCACTCATTTGCTGCAAGGAGCTCACTGCTGTACCCTTCTTAGAAGAATTTCCTTCAGCTGATGGTTGGCTTAAGGTTTGGTAACTTCGTGATGCCATTTACACTTGAGACTTCCCCAAGGGATCAGGGTAGACTAGACTTCATCTGAAATCACATCTTTACTTAATATCTGCCTTGCCTTGACCTGCTTGCCACACTTCCCCAGAGGTGTTTCCTAATAGCACTCCCAAAATAGAAACATACACAAGAATCCATGCCACAGCCCCAGATTTTAGGAAATCTACACTAAGACAATGCCTATCATGTTGTGAATTCTCAAGACATTTAAGAAGCTCAGGAAGAGATGTGCCTTCTCAGGCCTCAGAGAGGGTAGAATGCATACACTGGGGATTGGGGGGAGCCTGGCTGCCACCCCATTGTACTTGAAGCCAAGCAGACATCACCATGAGATGTTAAGCAAAGCCAGAAACTGGAGAGAGCCAAGGGAAACCAAGAGATGAAAGCCAACCCAGGAGAAGCAAATTGAGGAACCCCCACAGGAACAGAGACTGAAAGCAACAGATCCCAGGAGCAAGGGACCAGCAGATGCCAGCCATGTGACTACCCATCTGAAAATGGTGTTCCTGACCTATCAGCCTTAAGGTACCTTTACCTGGATGCCTTAGTTTGGACATGTTTATAGGTTTAAACTGATAAACTTGGAATTTATTAAATTCCCCCTTTCCCAGTTCCAGTTCTGATATATTGCTTTCTGGCAGCTTACAATCTAATACAGATTTTTGTTCTAGAGAAGTGGGGTGCTGTGGTTTGCAAATACCAATCATGCTGGAATGGCTTTCTAAATGATAAGTGGCGATTCTGAAAGAGTTCTGAGAATCTTGATAGAGAAGGTCTAGAATGTTTTGAGGAGACTTTCAGTAGATACTTCAGATAATGCTTTAGACAGAAATGATGAATGTGTCATTGAAAACTGGAGAGAAAGCATTTTTTGTGGATGGAAAGCAGAATTTGAGAATAATGAACTTAGATATTTAGCAGAGGAAATTTCCAAACTAAATGTGGAAGTTATACTCTAGCTGCTCCTTGCAGCTTACAGCAAAATGTGAGAGGAATGAGATAAGTTGAGAACTGAACTTTTGGGTACAAAGAAAATAGAAATTGGTGCTCTGGAAAATTCTGGGCTTCCAGAAAGGGAGACCCCAGTGAACAGGGCCCCTTGTGAGAATATAAGAAAACATGAAAGCAGTCTTCCATTTCAGAAAACTCCAGGATTGGAAATGGAGTTAGCCAGAAAGGAACTGTGAAAGGTGCTTTTATATGATGGTTATGGTCTCTGTATATTACATAGAAAAGTGACAAGAGTTTTCCAGGATCTGTGTAAACAGAACCACTGCCAATCTGTACTAAAAGGAACAGAAAAGGGACAGATTGAAAGAAAAATGACTTCAGATGCAGAACCATAGAAGCTAAGGTCTGAAGCCAGGAATTCTCAGGCCAGGAGAGGGGACCCCCCCATACAGGTGGAGAGAGTAAGTTTGCCAGTCTGTTCTATAAGTAAGCAGACCATTTATCCAAGTTTGTCTGGCATAGTCGGCTTATGTCTCTCTGGCAAATTATTAATAGGGCCCCTTTCATTCTCAAACAGGAAAAACATTATTTGAATGATAAATTATATAACCATGCTGTGCTTAAATATATAAATCCAGTGAAGGGACTAAAAGAGAGAAGTGATGTGATTTGATAATAGATGGATTCAAGAGAGATTAATCTAAAGTGCAGAAACCTAGTTAAGAGACTATTGTAATAGCTAAACATGACAGAATAACAGCTTGAATAAAGTCAATGCAGTGCAGATAGAGGGAATAAGGCATATGCTGAGTTGACAAAACTTAATGACTGGTGCAGGGAAAAGGAAATCTATGTTGATACTGAATTTCTAGTTAGGGTTAAAGAGAAAGAATGAGCTTGAAAATAGGAAGATAAAAAACTATTGTGCTTGATCAAGAGTCGAAGGTCTTTGTGGTGCATTCAGGTGGACGAGCCAAGATCCTAGAAGAAAATGTGTTTGTGAGTCATTAGTGTATAATTACATGCAGTTATACAAGAAAGGAAAATGAGCATAAATGGAAAATTAAAGTCTGGAAAACACTATCATTTTAGTAGTTAGAGTTTTATGTGATGCGCAAAGAAGCGAAAATGAATGAAGGGAACATTTTCTAATGGATGTAGGTTTTTAAACAATCATATCTGTTCCAATTATCTACTGCTGTGTAACAAATCACCCCAAACTTGGTGACTGCCACCCACATGAAAAACACTCTTATCCCCACCCAAGACTTGCTGAAAACCTTATCACATTATGGTATCAACTCTGTTTAAGGTAAAAAATCCTGTCACCTAATTGAGCCCAGATTCAGTTATGGCTCCCCAGAATCAATTTCTCTTGATCTGAAGACCTATGAACTAAATAGGCAAGTTAATTGCCCACCATATACCCCACATAAAATAATGCAATAGATGGATATATTCAAAAGGGGTAAGATAGAAATAGAAGTTTCAGTCCATCCATAGCAATACTGAAAATCAGCCAGATAAATGTTGTCAGTTTCTGGATTAAGGAGTGTGCTGGTTTGAAGCTGTGTACCCCAGAAAAGCCATGTTTTTTTTCCTAGTCCAATTTTCTGGGGGCAGGCTTATTGTTTGGGTAGGATATTTTTCATTAAGTTGTTTCCATGGATATCTGACCAACCCAGTTTTAGTTGGGACCTTTCAATTAGGTCGTTTCCATGGAAATGTATCTCTACCAATTCAAGGTGGGTCTTAATCCACTCACTGGAGTCCTTTAAGAGGGGAATATTTTGGAAAAATCTTAGAGCCACCACAAACAGAGACAATTAGAGATACAGAAAGAAGATGACTACAGGAAAGCAGTTTCACACCAGAAGCCAAAGGACTAGCAGATATCAGTCATATACCTTCCCACATGAGAAACACTGGCCCTTCTCAAGTCAAGGTGTCTTTCTCTGGATGTCTTATGTGGACATTTTTATTTTTCTGAAATTAAACCATGTTTTTTTTTTGAAAGCCAGCCCATTTCTGGTGTGTTGCATTCCAGCAGTTTTAGAAAACTAAAACAGGGAGTGATTTTCAGTAGTTCTTGCTTCTGCCCTTTGAACCATCTTTTCTTTCCAGAAGAAATGCCCTGTGTTTGCAGCTAAATAGTTTTCTCACTCAGCTTCCTGCCTATAGAAATTGGGGGGTTGAAAGGTCTATTTTCATTTTATATTGCCTTTGTCCCTATAAGTTCAAAGTAGGATAATGTCTTAAAAACCTTTGTTAGTTTCTTGTGTATCCATTTATTACCTACTCCATTAAATAAAAGCTTCACCCACACATTTCTTTGAAAGAGTTCCCTTTTAATCTTGGGCCCCCTATACTACTCAAGCACAATATCCTTAAGATTCTTAGAAGCTACTTATTTAATAGAGAGGGACTACAAGACAAACCAATTTTTAGAAATCTTTTTCTCTAAAAGAAAGAGTCTAGGAGGTACAGCCTTAAGTCATTCTGAGGTTTAAACAAGATTAAAATCATACTTTTGCTGTTACCTTTATCTTAAACTTTCATTTTCCTTACAGTTCATTGAAGTTTTTCTTTATTCCAAGGCCTCTTTTTTACTTTGGGAAAATTGACTGGTTAGAAAAACTGCCTGAACCCTTCATAGTTTCCCCAAATTTTGCCTGATAACTAAAAACTTCTTACTCCCCTTGCATTTTATTTTTTCAGTTCTTTTTACTGAAGCCTGTATCTTTGTGTATATATCTCTTTTATCTTAGATAAACAGACTTTATCTGCCAAAGAAATTGAAATCTGAATTGCCAGCAAGTAGAACCGTGTCCAACCTGAAACATGCTTACTTAAACGTGCTTACTTACCACGGTTAATCTTCTGTTTAACCTCCCCAAATAGCTTTATAGTTCAAAGTTACACACTGTTAGTAATTAAAATAAAAAAAATAATCCAACATTATTTATGATTCATGGTGCCATTTATGTATGCATAAGGCAAGAATATTCATAGACATTGCAATCTGGAAGTCTTTTTCATTGAATGTGCTAGTAAAAGAGAACGAGAGTACTAAGGAAATATTAGCCATTTTCCTTCCTCTATTTACATTTTGTATTAGTTCTGTTGTGTACTACACATTATGAAATTAGCATTTGAATTCAATTGGTTAAAAGTATTGACACCCACTAGTACAATCAGAATTAAAGTAATTGAATGTTGAACATCTTCCAAAAGTCTCTTCTACCCTCTGTCTGCCAGAGGAAAAGCTCAAAAAAAGCACTGCAATTACCATTCCATTCTCACTGCACTGTGTAAAACCAACAACATTTAGTGTTATAATGGGAGAGATTTTTAAAAGTTACGCAATTTGGGATTTTCTTAAATTCCTTCGTATTTTAAATACTTAATTCATTTCATCCTTTAAAAATAGCTATCTCATACTTAAGGATATAAACATTTGTTTAAAACCAACTACTATGAGCCTGAATAAGGTAAATTTCATATTGAGTTGTTTTTGTTTCATATTGAAGCACTTTTCAGCCCATCTATTTTACAAGTAAAAAAAGTACATTACATGTTTAGCAATAAAATCTGAGAAGGAAAGGACAAATTTAAGTAACTTTATTTTTTATTTTCTGTTGATAAGCAATAAATGTAAATTTGGACTCCTAAAGCAGAATTGATATTCAAAGAAAATATATGCACTATTAAGAAATTTTAATGATGTTATAAGCCTTCTATTTACTTCCATTTTAAAATTAGTTAGTAAATAACTGAAATATTGGAACTTATCCAAGAAAAATTGGTTGTTTTGATAGTTTGTGTACTGTCTCTTTCAAAATAAGTTGGAGAATTTACTTTTTTGTGTATTATTTTTTACATAATGAATTTTTTTTTAATTATGATATGCTTATTTTACAGGCACCAAACCTAAGTGAAATGGAACATTAAGGTTTGTGCCAAAGTCTATTTACTTAAGATATCTGGATATTTCACAAGAAAAAGAATTGACTAGAATCATTTATTTCACTTTGATTGCTTTTAGTTCCTTGAATATTATTCCATTATTTGCTAAAAATCATATTGTGTACCCTAAATAAAACATAATATACCATATGTTAACAACATGAGATTATCATTATATTGGAAAACTTTTTAAATTTTTCTTTATTAGTTTATATGTCCTGACATGCCCAAATTTTCATTATACTATTAACAATCTTAACTGGCTCATTAATAGAACAGCATAAAGCTAAACTGTTATACCTAATGTTATGTACTTTATTCACAAACGGAATAACTAGTAAAAAAAAGATAACGTTTTCAAAGTTTAGCATGGTTACCTTAAATTTCTCTTTAAAATAATATTTGTACAGTAATATGTTAGGAAGAGTATAATTTAGTATTGCCAGAATTTTGTTCAAACAAGCTAAAACACTTCATGTTTTCTGTGCTTTCAAGCTTTTTTTTTAATTAGAGAAGTTATAGGCTTATAGAAAATTCAGTGTTCCCATATACCAAGCTATTATTATGGCTTGGATTAGTTTGGTATATTTATTACAACTGTTAAAAGAGCATTTCTATTACTGTATGATAAATTATAGTCCATGGTTTACATTAGGATCACTGTTTGTATTGTATAGTCCTATGTTTTTTTAATCTTTTTTCTAGTAACAATCTAAAATTTCCCCTTTTAACCACATTCAGTTATATAATTCAGTGATGATAATTACATTCATGATATTATGCTACTTTCACCATCATGCATTACCAAAACTTTCATAAACACAAATAAAAATACTGTACAATTTAAATATTAACTCACTATATCCTACCCTTAACCTGGCTCCTGATAACCTATATTCTAGTTTCTGACTCCATGAGTTTATGCATTCTAGTTATTTCATAGAAATGAGATCATAAAATATTTGTCCATTTGTGTATGGTTTATTTTGCACAACAAGATGTCTTCAAGGTTCATCCATATTGTCACATGTGTCAGAATTTCCTTCTTTTTTATGGCTGAAGAATATTCTATCATACACATACACACACACATACCATATTTTGTTTATGCATCCATTGGTTGGACAGTTCAGTTGCTTCCATCTTTTGGAAATTATGAATAATGCCTTTATGAACATCAACATGCAAATATCTTTTTGAGTCCCAGCTTTCAATTTTTCAGGGTTATATACCTAGAAGTGGGATTGTCAGGTCATATGGTAATTCTATACTTAACTTTCATAGCACTTGCCAAACTGTTCTCCAAAAAAGCTGTGCCGTTTTATGCCAACAATGAATGAGTGTATCTATTTATCCACATCCTTTCTGACACTTGTTATTTTCCTTTTTGTTTTTAAACAGCAATCATTCTAGTGAGTATGAAATGGTATCTCATTGTTGTTTTGATTTGCATTTCCTTAATGGCTTATGGTGGCAAGTATCATTTCATATATTTGTGGCCATTTGTATATCTTCATTGGAGAGATGTCTATTCAAGTCTTTTGCCCATTTTTTAATTGAATGTCTTTTTGCTGTTAATTTAGAGAATTTCTTTATATATTCTGGATATTAAACCTTTATAAGGTATGTGGTTTCCAAATACTTTCTCCCCTTGTGTAGTTTGTCTTTCCAGCTTCATGATAAAGCCCTTTAATGTGAAAAAATTTAAAATTTTATGAGGTTCCACTTATCTATGTTTGTTGTTGCTGTTGCTTGTGCTCTCAGTGTAAAGTTAAAAAAAAACAAAAAACAAAACAATGAATAGCACAAGGTTCTAAAGATGCTACCTTATGCTTTCTTCTAGGTGTTTTATAGTCCTTATTCTTAGTTTTAGGTCTTTAATCCATTTTGAATTGATTTTTGTACATGGTGTGAGGCATGTGGCAGACTCACTGTGGATGTGACCTTTTGACAATTTCCATGGGAATGTAATCCACTTAATTCAAGGTGGTTACTATTTCTTTAATATTGTCCTCTATCAGAAGACAGAGAGAGCTCAGACCTTACAGATATTTGAAGACAGACAAAGAAACACCTCCAGAGAAGTTAAAAGGGAAAGAAATACCCAATGGAGACAACCATTGAAACAGGAAGAAGGGAGAGAAGGACCAGCAGGTGTTGCCATATATCTTCCCATGTGACAGAGGAACTCTGAATGCCACTGTCCTTTCTTCAGTGAAGGTATCCTCTTTTTGATGCCTAAGCTTGGACATTTTTATGGCCTTAAACTGTTAATTTGTAAGCTAATAAACCTCCATTGAAAAAGCCAACTCATTTCTGGGTTGCCGATTTCAGCAGCATTAGCAAACTGAAACAGATTTTGGTATCAGAGAAGTGTGGTGCTGTAATTTACAAATACCAAAAATGCTGAACAGCTTTATAAATGGATAAGGAAAAGATTCTGTATGAATTTTGAGATGCTTGATAGGAAAGGACTGAATTGCTGTGAAGGGACTGTAAGTAGAAATGTGAATTCTAACAATACTTCTGATAAGGCCTTAGAAAGAAATGATAGATGTGTCATTGCAAAATGGAAGAAAGGTGATCCTGGTTTTAAAGTGGCAGAGAATTTGAAAAAATTGAGAACTGGTGTTGGATAGAATCCAGAATTTGAAAGTGACAAATAGGGATATCTAGCTGAGGAAATTTCCAAAATAAATATGAAAAATACAGCCTGGCTTCTCCTTGCAGCTTAGTAAAATATGAGAAGAAAGGGATAAGCAGAGAACTGAACTCTTGGGTAGAAAGAAACCAGAAAAGGATTGGCTTGGAAAATTCTGATATTCCAGAAAGTAAGTCCCCAGGGCAGTGAGCCCCATGTGAGGATTTAACCACTCAGCCATTTTAGTATAAGCCAGGATTGGAAATGGAGTCATCCAGGAAGGTTTTGTGGAAAGTCCTACTGTCTGATGGCTGGGACCCTTGTGCTTCTCATGGGAAACTGACAATATTTTTCATGAGATCTGTATGAATGGAACCACTGTCAGGCTGGACTAACAGGGACAAAAAATGGACAGATTGAGGGAAAAGTGACTTCAAAAGCAAAACAATAGAAACTAAAATCTGAAGCCAAGAAACCTTCCAGAAAAGCAGATCCACCCATTCACATGGGGAGGGTTAGTTTGCCCCAGAGTTTGCAGAGGGTGGACCTTCCATCCCCATGTTCAGGAAGAGTATTAACTACCTCAGGGCTCTCAGGTGCCTGAAGAATTGAAGGGTGCACAGCCACCCTGTTGTTCAGAAAAAGTGCTATTGACCCAGAATTCAGAGAGGGTGGCACACATTCCCTAGGGATTGGGGAGAGCTTGGCCCCACCTTACTGTTCTGAAGGGTTGAGAATGTGTCCCACAGATGACAGAGAGTCCAGGTACCATGCAGATGCTTGGGAAGGATAGGCCAAGAACAAAATGGTCTCTCCAAGTCTTGGAAATGTTAAAACCCTCACTCCAATATTTGGAGAGAGCAGGGCTACTCTCTTCAAATAATAAGGATTGGAGAGGGTGAAACTATGCTCACTCAAACTGCAAGCATAAGGCATCTTTCTGGAGATGATTCTGGGACTACCACTCACTCAAGCCCCAAAGATAAAACATCTTTCTGTATATTACTCTCAGACTTTGGCAGCTAGTGGAGTTTTCCCTGGAAGTTTTTAGAACTATTTGAGGTGTCTGTCCCCTGTTTTCCTTCCAATTTCTCCTTCAAACAATGGAAATGTTTATCCTATGACTGTCCCTCCTTTGTATATTGGAAGCAGATAACTTGTTCTAACTTTCACAGGTCCACAGCCAGAGGAGAATTTTGCTATAGGATAGACCATGCCTGCAACTAATTTTGATAAGATTTTGTACTTAATATTGCTGCTAAAATGATTTAAGGCTTTTGTGATATTGTGACAGAATGAATATATTTTGCATAAGGAAAGAACATGTTTTGGGGGCTCCAGAGGGTGGAGTTTGCTGGTTTCAAGCTGTAATGTACCCCATACAGAGTCTATCTTATTTTAATCTAACCCCATGGTGGCAGACCTATTGTGGGTGGGACATTTTGGTTAGGCTATTTCAATTGAGATGTGACCCAATCCATTCAAGATGAGTCACAACTCTTTTGTGGAGTTCTTTTTGAAGAGAATGAAGGACAGTAAAAGCTTAGAGACATTTGGAGAGAACCACTGAAGCCAGAAAAGGAGATAAAGACAAGCAGATGTCATCATGTGCCTTCCCACATGACAGAGGAACCTCAGATACCAGAGAAGGTATCTTCTTCTTGATGCTTTAATTTGACCATTTTCATGGCCTAGAACTGTAAATTTGTAACCTAAAAAATCTTCATTGAAAAAAGCCAACCCATTTCTGGTATATTACTCCATGTTATCTTTAGAAAACCAAAATAATGAGTATATTGGTGCACTTGATGTTGTCCCACAGGTCTCTTAGGCTCTGTTCATTTGTTTTTATTCTTTTTATTTTTTGAATATCAGCTTGAATCATTTCAATTGTCTTGTCTTCAAGATCACCAGTTCTTTCTTCTGCTACCTCAAATCTGCTGTGGAAACCACATAGAAATGTTTTTTTTCTCATTTTAGTTATTTTGTTCTTCAACTCCCTTATTTCTGCTTGTTTCCTATTGAGAACCTCAAGGAGATTCCCATGTTACTCATTCATTGTTTCCTAATATCCTTTAGTTCTTTCTCCAAGTTTTCCTTTATCTCTTTGAGCATATTAAGCATCATTTCTTTTAAATGTATTTGTCTGAGTCCGAAATCTGGTCCTCTTTGCTGATGGTTTCTGAATCATTATCGCTTTCCTTTGGATGGACTATCACTTCCTGTTTCTTTGTTTGTCTTGTAATCTTTTGTTGCACACCGTATATTTTATTATTTTAAGGTGGTAATACTGGGATCTAATCACTGAGCTGTCTTCTCCTTAAGTTTGTATCCAGTTAGTGATATGACAGAGATTTTCTTGAATGTCAAAATAAGGCTAATAAAAATAAGCAAACCAAAGCTAAAATTACCTCTCACAGTCTTTGCAGATTGGCTGGTTTTCTTCTTCAGAGCTTAGCTCACCTATCCGTAAGATCAGCCCCAAGTAAATGTAAAGTACAGGGTCTTCTCTGCCTAATCCGAGTCTGCATAGAGCCCCAGAGCCTACTTCTTTCCTGAATTCGTGCTTGTTAATGACATTAGTAATCCCCCCATTTACAGTTTACAGGAGTTTGAGTGAACACCCACTGTTCTGTCTTTAAAATAAACATTTACCCTTTCTAGGGTTCTCTCCTGTGTGAGTTAATGCAGGTAGACCACATCAACTTAGTTGTTTCTCACACTGTCCCAGGAGTTTGCAAGCCACTTCTCTGCCCCCAGGAAAAACTCCGGGAGAATGAGACTGAGACACGTTCCCTGGCTCAGTTCCTAAGACTCCCACCTGATAGATTGGCACTGACATACATGTACTACAGTAGCACATTGGTACCTCTCTGCTCCCTTTGTATCAGGGCCAACATGGAAGCATAAACTGGCTCTACCCCCATATTGTGAAGGGGTTGGTGAAGGGGCCAACAAGACATCAGGAGCATCTTCTATAGCTTTTTAAGTGGCATTTTCTTGATTCAGAACTTTCCCTATTAATGCAGCCTTTTAAATGTTTTCCACAGTTTTGAGGAAGATTACTCTATTTAAGATTGCTTCGTTGTTTTTGCCTGAGGGGATTTGGAACAGTGGCTTCTCTCAAAGCTGATCTCCAATGATCTAAATGAAAAGCAAAGGTCAGTGACCAGATAATATCCCTCCCCTCAAAGTTTGGATGCCTAGGCCTTTGTGTTCCACCCTGAGCCAAGCTGTGACAAAAGTCTGAGTGGCAGACCCTGTTGCTTCCTGCTATGAGGCCGGGGGATAGGGGAATATTGCTGCTGCATGGAAGGTAGAACTCACCAGTATTTATTGAAGTTTACCAGACTTTTCCTTCTGCTTCTCCCAGGACATTGTGCAGAGTTCTACTAGACACCAGAAAATAGCTGATTTAGACCATTCCTGCCAGTTTAATAATTGTTTAAGTAGAGAGTCTAATTCCTAAAGCTTCCTACTCTGCCATCTTCACATAATCCTTCACATAAAACCTGAAAAGATATGTTTCAGGTTTTAACATATCTTTTTATCCTATATGGAGCAATTGTAACCATTGATATGGTTCAAAATTATAATTGAAGGTGCTATTTTCAAATATCAAAAAAATTAAAAATCTATAATATTATGTATGCGTTATATAGTTACACCTATGTCAAGGAGGTAAGTTCATCATCTAAAAAATTCCATAACTCCATGCACTTAGGGTTAGCGAAACCATGTGACAGCCTTTACTTTTGTCCAAAGAAGTCTATCCTGATAAAACAAAAACAGGCACAAAGAACCCTCTTCCATTACAAGTTGCCTGAAATTAAATGTGCAGGGTTCATTCTTTGGCTTAGACCTTGGTTACTCTTAAATTGCAAAGTTTTCAGAGAACATTAACCATCCAATATAAGGCCAACTCTTCATATTTTTAAAATGTATTAATTTTAGACCCCACACCCATTTTTCCAAGAAAGAGAAGTGCAATTCTTGGAGCAGTATGCAGATGAGACAGTCACAGCGGACGATGAATGAGAGTAGAGCACAGAAGCTGAAATCCAAAGGCAACATTTATTTTTACTTGAGTTTTGTGTAATGTAGATATTATTTTAATATGCAATGACATATGAACTTCAATTTAGGAACTAGAAGATCAATTATGAAGTTCCTAACTTTCTTAGAGCAAGGCAGGAAAAATACTTTCCTTTCATTCTTCCATTTGTACTAAGGTAGAAATAACCATCTATAAAATGGACACCATTGCAACTGTGGACAAATCAACCTGCACAGGCTGAGAGAAAGTGATCAACCTTGTGTCTAGAGTCCTGCTTTTCCAATTATTAAAAAATTCTATTCAGTAACCTCTATCAATATGGATTTTCCTTCCTCCCCTATCCCACTCAGTGCTTAGTCTTTGCAAAAAAAAAAAAAAAAAAACAGAAAAAAAGAGTTAAAGGTAATTCTCAGACTCTGGGGTGAGCAGGAAAAGGGAATGATACCAATGGAATACAAATTTGGGAGGAAGAATAGATTTGTGGTTGGAGGTGAAGTTTAACCAAGGTCACACATTAAGTTTAACATAGGCTGAATTTGGGTGCCATTGTGACATCTTTGGGGGGAATTTACTGTTAAAACTCAACTATGAAGATAGCGTAGAGAGAGAAGTTGTATCAAATACAGAAGAAGGAGGGCATTTGGCATCTAGATGAAAGGAATGAGAAGGACTTTCTCTCCTATTATTATAATTAGGGACAAATAACCTTGTCAGAGGTTTTTGGGCATTGTGCATTCAGAACTTAGAGTCTACCATATCATTTACCTGATATATTTAAAGTTGGCTGTTTAACCTTTAACACCTATTTCTGTCATCTTTTCTTGTTTGGGATATTCCAATTTCTTGAAGATTTTAAAATGGTTTTCATTTTGGATCTTTGTGATTTTCTACCAAATTTCCACTGTTTTATGTATACTTAAAAGAAAATTCTGGTCCTGAACAAAATTACAAAAGTCAGGAAATATTACCTTTCTCCATCTTTCATACTGCTCTAACAACCCCACAATCCCTGATCCCTTGCTATTTCCAGGTATCAACGACCTCCCCAAATCATTAGATAATCTTATTGTGTAGAAAGATCTTGGATTGTGAGTTTAAGTCAAATTCTTCTCTTGTTTTGTCTCTCATTTTAGAATCAAAGGTTTACTTTGCTCTTGAGAAGAACAGGACAAGTATTTGGAATTTTATTCCCCTGAAGTCAGGTGTGTCTATTTCTTTATCTACCCAAGACTGCTCTCAGAGGTGGATATAACCCAAAGCAGTTATTTTGCTGAAGATAGCAAAAAAATAATAAAACCTTTCTTGGGAAAATGACTTTTAATTCATCACCCATTTTTTATTAACCATAAATTGCTTTTCAATCTACCTTATTGCAATTACCTCCATTAACGATAGGGTTTTCACAGTGGGAATGCAAAGAAAAAGGAAGAAAGTACTTTCAGCTCTTGAGTCTTCAAATAAACTTTGGACAAGAACAACTGATAAAACAGGGTGATCTATAGGGTTTTTAAATATCACATCCCTGGTTATAAAGGGTCAAAAGCCAAGTTTATGCTGATGACTGTGTAAACTGCTTCAAGAATACAAAATTAGAGCTGTTCAAACTACTTCAATAAACTTTCCAAACTCATAATAATCTATACTTCTGTAAATGATACAGAATATATAGTCTTCTGCACTCAAGATTTCCTGCATGATTTGGATTTCCCTCCCCATAATAAATTAACAATCTGCTGGTTCCTCATTCAGTGAATAAAAAAGGCATTTTCTTTCTCACATCTTTTTTCTTCAAAAAAAATCCTTTCATTTACTTTTAATGGGTTGTAGAAGATTATTTTAATCAAATACTCTTGTTTAACTTTGTTATTCAAAAAGGGCACATGGTGCAAGCACAAAATTCCATAGCTCTTCTAGGTAAGGACTATGACTATGTATTTTTCTCTCCCAAAAATAACCTCACTGCCTGGCACAATGCTAGGGGCCCCCTAAATGTTGGACTATTTGTTGAATGATTCTGACAATCCCTGTATTCCCTGGGGAAGATGGTTCCTTAGATAGGGCAACATATTGGAATAAAAATGAGAAAATTAGGGAAAAAGAGAATATCTGGTTTCTTCCTTCAGGGGATTATCTTCCTACTAGCACTTAGGAGATGAGTTCTTTCTCAATCAACTGATGATCAGGTTTCCAAGGAAGTGAAAAAAGAAATTCTTAACATCAGAAGCTGTGAAATGTGTGATCAATGACCCATGGGGGCAACCAGGAAAGGTAGGGGAGTCTTGATGGCCTTAGTGGCTTGAGAAGTGTCTTTGGGGCATGTGGGCACAGATTGCATGGCCTTAAAACAAAGTAGATTTCACAAATGAGAAAATGTGACCAGCATGAGGAAGATAAAAACATCGTAGCAGAGACTGATTTGAAAGCAGGAAAGAAAGGAAAAATAGCAAGAAACAGAGTGAAAATGAAGTAATAATAATAGCTGCTATGTACTGAGGATTACTATTTACCAGCTACAATGCTAAGCACATGTGTTCATTTAATTAAAAATTAATTGTCTATTTCTAAAGGCAGAACTAAAAATAGGTTCATTGCCTTCTAAATGAGTGGGTCTTAAAGATTCACAAGATAGGAATAAAGCAAAGGCAATCTTTAATACCCACTTTCCATCTGCTCTGGACCCAGTGTAGAACAGAGGGGAGGATGCATAGATGCTTATAAATTCTCTACACTGCAGGCAGAGGATGCCACAAACTGATGACCGAGAAGGTAGAGGGTACCGTGCCAGCAAGCTGCAAGTTCCTAATGCAGTTGGGTCTCATGAAAGTCAGGTGAGATAGAGCAATTCTACCAATGGATCTCAGTGGTTGGAGCAACTCTGGCTTAGACCAGCTGTGTGTCCTATTGATTCAGATTGCCCTAAAGAGATGTATAGGGTAGTGACTCACAATTGGAGGCAATTTTGTTCCCAGGGACTATTTGGCAATGTTTGAAGACATTTTGGATTGTCCCTGGGATTCTACAGATATCCAGTGCTAGGTATCAGGGATGCTGCTGAACACCCTATAAAATGTGGCAGGACTTCCCACCCACCAAAATTATCTAGCCCACAATGCCAATGGTGCTACTGTTGAGAAACCTTGCAATAGGCCCTCACTTTTAATGGCTGAGTATAGTTGTGGCAGGGCTACGGTACTCAGAAACAATTAAACATCATTCCTTTGAAAATATATTGCAAAAAGTAATTCACAGATGATTGAAAGGCTCTGTCTTAATTGTGGTGTTGGTTGTGTGGGTGTATACAGTTGTCAAAACTTATTGAACGGTAGTTCAAAAATAGTTATGTTTGGGATGTAAATTATACCTCAGTGAAATGGATTTTCCAAATCATAATCTCACACTCAAAACATTTACTTTTTAAATTAAAACTGCCACATTATTCATCCATTTTACTTCAGCCAACATTTATTGAGTGCCTTTATGCAGGGTGCTTAGGATAGAGACATCAGTGATCAGAAAAAAATCTCTGTCCTCAGGGAACTTACATTCTACTAGTGCATTCAACCTGTTTTGTATTTTAGGGCTACAGACTTCAGTGGTCAATCTTTCAAGGAAAAAGAAAGTTAAGTTAAAAAGTGGCATATCGAGGGAGCCCCAAAAGGAGATTGTCATAATGACCTTTGCCAAAAGGACACTTTGAAGAAGTGAATATCTCTATCAAGCCTCCTAACAATCCTTAACATAGTGGGTAATGTTATTATACCTATTTTATAGATGGAGAGATGTCATGCGATTTGCCCAATAATAAATAGTAAGGTTAGATCTTGGATTTGGACCCAGTCAAGTCTGACTCCATGCTGTAGCATATTGCCTGGACTATGCAACTATGCAGAAATGTACACAAACAAGAAATTATAGAAGCATTCAAAGCTGTGTGAGGATTTGCAGCCATTATGGCAAAACCCCAGGATTGTAAATAACCACTGGATATTGAATTCTTTCAGAGGCACTCTATATGACTCCAGCAAGAAGGTAGAAGGACACTTTAGAGGAGATGCTATGTTTTCAATCAAACTGTTTTCAGTTTCCTCTTGCACACACAGAAATCCCAAATTACTCAGACCTCCTGAATCTAGATGGTAGCATGTGATTGGTTTTGATTAAGAGAATGTGGGCACAAGTAGTCCTTGCTAGTCACAGACCTGGACCTGAACTACACTGTGTAACCCTCTACTTTCTCTTTCTTTAAACGTTGGTAAAGTTAATCCAGCACACTGAGTGGAGGATTCAAAGTAGGTCCAAGAAGATGATGCACTTGAATTACCATGTGGAAGACCACCCAAAGAACATATGAGCAGACTATGGTATGAGTGAGAAATCTGTATTATGTTAAGCCACTAAAATGTTGAGAACATTTGTTGCATTAGCTAGCTTTAATTACCTTACCTAACCCCAGCTCCATAAAGCAAAGAAGGGAAAAATTCATCAAGTTAGTTACACTGCGACAATTTTCTATGTGAGGAGAGCTTATAATTTATTCATGTGTTTACCCACCAAAGTTTCAGAAGGTATTTGAGGCACTGTACAAAGACACGTCCTTTATAACAAGAAAAAAAAATTAAATTGGAGAGAAACATGAAGCAAAAGTAAACAAAGTGCTCTTTGTCCGCCGGCCCACCGCGCGGCGCCCACGTCCCGCAGCAGCCGCCCCGCCCGCCCTCCTCTCCCCTCTTTGTCCACCGGCCCGCCGCGCAGCGCCCACGCCCCGCAGCAGCCGCCCCGCCCGCCCTCCTCTCCCCTCTTTGTTCCCTCTCCCCTCTTCCCCTTCCTGCTCCAGTGGCTCTCCAACCACCATGGTGCCCTCTTCCACCTTCACCGGCTCCTCCGCCACCAGCCTCAACAGCCTTGCCACCCTCACCTTTCCTCCTCCAGAACAGCTACTGGCGGAGTGGAGACAATACAGAGCAGGTCCTGGAGCCACGACGGAGATCAAAGGGATGGCGTACCTCATCCTGGAACGGCTGACTGTCTGGGAGAACCAGCTCCGGTGAGATCACCGAGGGGTGCGGGCTTTCCTGGGTGGGACAGCAAGCGGCCGGAGTCCCTCCCTTCCTCCTTCCCAGGTCAGCTGGCAGAATTGGGCAGGCGGTCCCCTTGGGCCGCGGTGGCTGGCGCCCCCACAACTCGAGGCCCCCTGGACCAACTGAGAGAGTTGGGACGGAAATTCCCAGACTGCAGAGAACGGTGACCGGGGGGTCCCTTCCAAACACGTGACTCCCCAGTCTGGCTGGTAACAGTGCACTCTCCTGGGCTGTGACAGCTGGCGCCCTTCTGCCATGCTTGGCGCCCCGGGCCGACTAGGAAATTCGGTCGGGCGATCTGCCGTGCTGCGGCTGCCGGCGACCCTCCCTGCGTTCGGACCCCCGGGCCAGCTGGCACTCTTCCAAGACGCTTCGGCTGCCGAACCTCCCCTACGGCAAGAGTTTTCCAGAGTTAAAGGACCCACAGCAACTTTTACTGGTGGAACCCACAGACAGGTGTGTGCCACGAGCGCCACCTACTGGGCAGGATAAGAAAAACAGAACCCAGAGATTTCACAGAAAAATCTTTCAACCTGTGGGGTCCAACACCCAGGGAAATCTGACTAAATGCCCAGACGCCAGCAGAAGATAATGGATCACGCTCAGAAAATTGAACATATGGCCCAGTCAAACGAAGAAACCAATAGTTCAAATGAGATACAGGAGCTGAAACAACTAATGCTGAATATACGAACAGAAATGGAAAACCTCTTCAAAAACGAAATCAATAAATTGAGGGAGGACATGAAGAAGACATGGGCTGAACATAAAGAAGAAATAGAAAAACTGAAAAAACAAATCACAGAGCTTATGGAAGTGAAGGATAAAGTAGAAAAGATGGAAAAAACAATGGATACCTACAATGATAGATTTAAAGAGACAGAAGATAGAATTAGTGATTTGGAGGATGGAACATCTGAATTCCAAAAAGAAACAGAAACTATCCGGAAAAGAATGGAAAAATTCGAACAGGGTATCAGGGAACTCAAGGACAATATGAACCGCACAAATATACGTGTTGTGGGTGTCCCAGAAGGAGAAGAGAAGGGAAAAGGAGGAGAAAAACTAATGGAAGAAATTATCACTGAAAATTTCCCAACTCTTATGAAAGACCTAAAATTACAGATCCAAGAAGTGCAGCGCACCCCAAAGAGATTAGACCCAAATAGGCGTTCCCCAAGACACTTATTAGTTAGAATGTCAGAGGTCAAAGAGAAAGAGAGGATCTTGAAAGCAGCGAGAGAGAAGCAATCCATCACATACAAGGGAAACCCAATAAGACTATGTGTATATTTCGCAGCAGAAACCATGGAAGCTAGAAGACAGTGGGATGATATATATAAGTTACTAAAAGAGAAAAACTGCCAACCAAGACTCCTATATCCAGCAAAACAGTCCTTCAAAAATGAGGGAGAAATTAAAACATTCTCAGACAAAAAGTCACTGAGAGAATTTGTGACCAAGAGACCAGCTCTGCAAGAAATACTAAAGGGAGCACTAGAGTCAGATACAAAAAGACAGAAGAGAGAGACATGGAGAAGAGTGTAGAAGAAGGAAAGTCAGATATGTTATATATAATACAAAAGGCAAAATGGTAGAGGAAAATATTATCCAAACAGTAATAACTCTAAATGTTAATGGACTGAATTCCCCAATCAAAAGACATAGATTGGCAGAATGGATTAAAAAACAGGATCCTTCTATATGCTGTCTACAGGAAACACATCTTAGACCCAAAGATAAATATAGGTTGAAAGTGAAAGGTTGGGAAAAGATATTTCATGCAAATAACAACCAGAAAAGAGCAGGAGTGGCTATACTAATATCCAACAAGTTAGACTTCAAATGTAAAACAGTTAAAAGAGACAAAGAAGGACACTATATACTAATAAAAGGAACAATTAAACAAGAAGACATAACAATCATAAATATTTACGCACCGAACCAGAATGCCCCAAAATATGTGAGGAATACACCGCAAACACTGAAAAGGGAAATAGACACATATACCATAATAGTTGGAGACTTCAATTCACCACTCTCATCAATGGACAGAACATCTAGACAGAGGATCAATAAAGAAATAGAGAATCTGAATATTACTATAAAGGAGCTAGACTTCACAGACATTTATAAGACATTACATCCCACAACAGCAGGATACACCTATTTTCAAGTGCTCATGGATCATTCTCAAAGATAGACCATATGCTGGGTCACAAAGCAAGTCTTAACAAATTTAAAAAGATTGAAATCATACACAACACTTTCTCGGATCATAAAGGAATGAAGTTGGAAATCAATAATAGGCAGAGTGCCAGAAAATTCACAAATACATGGAGGCTCAACAACACACTCTTAAAGAACAAGTAGGTCAAAGAAGAAATTGCAAGAGAAATTAGTAAATACCTAGAGGCGAATGAAAATGAAAACACAACATATCAAAACTTATGGGATACAGCAAAGGCAGTGCTAAGAGGGAAATTTATTGCCCTAAATGCCTTTATCAGAAAAGAAGAAAAGGCAAAAATGAAGGAATTAACTGTCCACTTGGAAGAACTGGAGAAAGAACAGCAAACTAATCCCAAAGCAAGCAAAAGGAAAGAAATAACAAAGATTAGAGCAGAAATAAATGAAATTGAAAACATGAAAACAATAGAGAAAATCAATAAGACCAGAAGTTGGTTCTATGAGAAAATCAATAAGATTGATGGGCCCTTAGCAAGATTGACAAAAAGAAGAAGAGAGAGGATGCAAATAAATAAGATCAGAAATGGAAGAGGAGACATAACTACTGACCTCACAGAAATAAAGGAGGTAATAACAGGATACTATGAACAACTTTACGCTAATAAATACAACAATTTAGATGAAATGGATGGGTTCCTGGAAAGACATGAACAACCAACTTTGACTCAAGAAGAAATGGATGACGTCAACAAACCAATCACAAGTAAAGAGATTGAATTAGTCATTCAAAAGCTCCCTAAAAAGAAAAGTCCAGGACCAGACGGCTTCACATGTGAATTCTATCAAACATTCCAGAAAGAATTAGTACCAACTCTCCTCAAACTCTTCAAAATAATTGAAGTGGAGGAAAACTATCTAATTCATTCTATGAAGCCAACATCACCCTCATACCAAAACCAGGCAAAGATATTACAAAAAAAGAAAACTACAGACCAATCTCTCTAATGAATACAGATGCAAAAATCCTCAATAAAATTCTAGCAAATCGTATCCAACAACACATTAAAAGAATTATACATCATGACCAAGTAGGATTCATCCCAGCTATGCAAGGATGGTTCGACATAAGAAAATCAATTAATGTAATACACCATATCAACAAATCAAAGCAGAAAAATCACATGATCATCTCAATTGATGCAGAGAAGGCATTTGACAAGATTCAACATCCTTTCCTGTTGAAAACACTTCAAAAGATAGGAATACAAGGGAACTTCCTTAAAATGATAGAGGGAATATATGAAAAACCCACAGCTAATATCATCCTCAATGGGGAAAAATTGAAAACTTTCCCCCTAAGATCAGGAACAAGACAAGGATGTCCACTATCACCACTATTATTCAACATTGTGTTGGAAGTTCTAGCCAGAGCAATTAGACAAGAAAAAGAAATACAAGGCATCAAAATTGGAAAGGAAGAAGTAAAACTATCACTGTTGGCAGACGATATGATACTATACGTCGAAAACCCGGAAAAATCCACAAGAAAACTACTAGAGCTAATAAATGAGTACAGCAAAGTAGCAGGCTACAAGATCAACATTCAGAAATCTGTAGCTTTTCTATACACTAGTAATGAACGAGCTGAGGGGGAAATCAAGAAACGAATCCCATTTACAATCGCAACTAAAAGAATAAAATACCTAGGAATAAATTTAACCAAAGAGACAAAAAAACCTATATAAAGAAAACTACAAAAAACTGCTAAAAGAAATCACAGAAGACCTAAATAGATGGAAGGGCATACCGTGTTCATGGATTGGAAGACTAAATATAATTAAGATGTCAATCCTACCTAAACTGATCTACAGATTCAATGCAATACCAATCAAAATCCCAACAACTTATTTTTCAGAAATAGAAAAACCAATAAGCAAATTTATCTGGAAGGGCAGGGTGCCCCAAATTGCTAAAAACATCTTGAGGAAAAAAGACGAAGCTGGAGGTCTCAAGCTGCCGGACTTTAAGGCATATTATGAAGCCACAGTGGTCAAAACAGCATGGTATTGGCATAAAGATAGATATATCGACCAATGGAATCGAATAGAGTGCTCAGATATAGACCCTCTCATCTATGGACATTTGATCTTTGATAAGGCAGTCAAGCCAACTCACCTGGGACAGAACAGTCTCTTCAATAAATGGTGCCTAGAGAACTGGATATCCATATGTAAAAGAATGAAAGAAGACCCGCATCTCACACCTTATACAAAAGTTAACTCAAAATGGATCAAAGATCTAAATATTAGGTCTAAGACCATAAAACAGTTAGAGGAAAATGTAGGGAGATATCTTATGAATCTTACAACTGGAGGTGGTTTTATGGACCTTAAACCTAAAGCAAGAGCACTGAAGAAATAAATAAATAAATGGGAGCTCCTCAAAATTAAATACTTTTGTGCATCAAAGAACTTCATCAAGAAAGTAGAAAGACAGCCTACACAATGGGAGACAATATTTGGAAATGACATATCAGATAAAGGTCTAGTATCCAGAATATATAAAGAGATTGTTCAACTCAACAACAAAAAGACAGCCAACCCAATTACAAAATGGGAAAAAGACTTGAACAGACACCTACCAGAAGAGGAAATACAGATGGCCAAGAGGCACATGAAGAGATGCTCAATGTCCCTGGCCATTAGAGAAATGCAAATCAAAACCACAATGAGATATCATCTCACACCCACCAGAATGGCCATTATCAACAAAACAGAAAATGACAAGTGCTGGAGAGGATGCGGAGAGAGAGGCACACTTATCCACTGTTGGTGGGAATGTCAATTGTGCAACCACTGTGGAAGGCAGTTTGGCGGTTCCTCAAAAAACTGAATATAGAATTGCCATACGACCCAGCAATACCATTGCTAGGTATCTACTCAAAGGACTTAAGGGCAAAGACACAAACGGACATTTGCACACCAATGTTTATAGCAGCGTTATTTACAATTGCAAAGAGATGGAAACAGCCAAAATGTCCATCAACAGAAGAATGGCTAAATAAACTGTGGTATATACATACGATGGAATATTATGCAGCTTTAAGACAAGATAAACTTATGAAGCATGTAATAACATGGATGGACCTAGAGAATATTATGCTGAGTGAATCCAGCCAAAAACTAAAGGACAAATACTGTATGGTCCCACTGATGTGAATGGACATATGAGAATAAACTTGAAATATGTCATTGGTAACAGAGTCCAGCAGGAGTTAGAAACAGGGTAAGATAATGGGTAATTGGAGCGGAAGGGATACAGACTGTGCAACAGGACTAGATACAAAAACTCAAAAATGGACAGCACAATAATACCTAATTGTAAAGTAATCATGTTAAAATACTGAATGAAGCTGCATCTGAGCTATAAAAAAATAAATAAATAAATAAATAAATAAATAAACAAAGTTAACAAAGAAATGGAGCCAGGAGTAAACTACACAAAATACAAGCCTTGAGTCTGCTTGATGTGAGTCACACATTTGGCTCTAAACTTTCTAGGAATCAGTACGAAGAGAAAAATCACAATGAAGTTTGTTATTCACAGTACCCATAAGGCAAAAGCAAATCAGCTACCCAAGAGAAGTCTGTTTATTCTCATTCTAAAACCAGAGAGAAATTTTTCCTATGGGTCCTCATAAAAAATGACACTGTGAAATGTATCCAACCACATCCTCCAGGATACCAAAAATAATCCTCACAGTAAAGCCAGCCATGAGTTTCATAGCACTGCTTATAAAATCCTTTAATACAAGATAGTTAGAAGGTGCCTGAGCACCAAATGCAAGGACAGAGAAACAGTCTTAGAATGCTTCTCACTGGGGGTCTAGTTAAATGGAAGGATGTGAAGACAACTGGTAATTAGCCTAACTCACTTTGTGTAATCATATTATAATTATTTGGAATGTTCAAAACAACTGTTTGGTGAATTCAGTAATAATTTATTTTGAAGTGCATAAATGTTAGTCTCAAGGAAATTCTGGTTTTTATTTTTTATTTTAATTCCAAACTAAAAAGCCAAAAATAAAAACTGTGATAGCATAAACAGATCTTGATGAACCATATTCACCATGTATTTTGAGCCAAATGCTCACTGTCAGCCAAATGAACAAAAATTTTCATCTTTCTGATGAAACTGCCAGAATCTGGATCGACGTGCCTCTGCTTGGATTCCTGTAGTTTCATCAGAAAGGTTGGAGTACAGCAGCAGATTACATATATTGTCAATAATCATGGGCATGATTATGAATTAAGATCTCCAGATCTTTGTCCTATTCTCTACATTCATTTACATATACTGAAAGAAAGGTGGTTCTACTCTCAAATATCTCCTATATTTTTCTTGCTTTGACTCTAGAAAGAGGATTTTTTTTTAGAGTAATACATCCAAATTCTTTTATGGAAACTCCCTGCTTATTTAAATTGTTTCCCCTAAAATAAATAAAATGAAGCTGTTTAAAGATTTAGTATTCCAGTTTACTAAATGTAAACTTCCTACATGTAGGAAGTGCCATACTGAATTTAAAGAGATCCAGTCAAAAAAGTATAAATAGTGTCTTTGCAAGTTAAATCAAGATGGAAATGAAACAGAAACAGAATAAGGGAGTTTCAGATTGAAAATTGGTAGTTTATGTATTCATCATTTAAAAGTAAATATCCTATATCTGACATTTACTGATGATAATTATATCATGAATTGATCTTAAAAGGAGAACTAACCTTGATCTAGATTGAGATTAGGTAAATGAAGATAGAATGAGAAGCATGAAATGCCTTTAAAGACAAAATGGTACTCTAAATTCATGACTGATATTTGTTTTCTCTGTTTTATTTTTGTTGTTGTTTGTTTTAACAAATATTCAAAATAATTTTGGCTTCTTATACATTCTTAAAATAATCTAAGACTTTTCAAATTTGGTTGAGGTGGGTTTGATTTTAAAATCCAATCCAGAGGTCATTTTGGTACCCCGTCTATTGACGCAGGCCATTCTGTAGCATACGCACTTGAAATACGTGGGGAAAAAATTCACATTATCTTAAATTTGCGTTATCTTAAATTTGTTCTTATTAATGAAAGTATTTCATGCTCTGACTTTTTTACTCTAAATATTAATTTACTAAAATGTTCTAGGAGTGAAATAGAAGTGGATTTTTATGGAAAAAATATAGAATTACAAATACAAATTGGGTATAGAAGTGAATATTTATTTAGAATGAAGAAATGAATCACTAGATTTTCAAGTTTTAAAAAGCCAAAAATACCACTAACATCACAAAAGTAAGAAAAATAAATTACTTCAATAATTAACCATCTGATACACTTTATAATAGTTTACTGCAGTTTTCGACTGCATATTCTTTGATTATCACTTCATGTGACAAACTTACAATATTATTTTCAATTAAGAGACTAGAATTTTCTTTAACACATTTGATCCAACTTTTAAATGGTTCATTAAAAAGTTTCTGCACCAGTTTCTTCTTATTAATATAATACATATTTTTTCAGATTATTTTCAAATTTTGGAGAACGTCCATCAAGTTCCCTTCATGTATGAGCTATAAAGATTTTAGGCATTTTAGGTTTCCTTGCACAGTTGCTAATCTTAAATACCCTTTGAATTGGCAACCTCATTAGTCAATTTGTCATTAAAGTTCTCATTATTATGACGTATTATGAACTCACTCATTCCTTCATCAATACCAATCCACTATGACCGGCATTCTCATGAGGAGAGAAAATTTGGACATAGGCAATAAGAAAAAGAGAAAAGACAGCCATTTGATGGAGGCAGATATTGTTATGCCATGGATTGTTGTCAAGTCACCACAAAAATCATACAGCCTATGCTGATTTGAAGTTGCTATGTACCCCAGAAAAGGCCATGTTCTCTTAAACCACTGTGGGTGTTGATCTATTGTGGTTTGGACATTTTGGTCAAGTTTTTCAATTGAGATGTGACCCAGCACATTCAAGGAGGGTCTTAAGCCCTCTTACAAGAGTGGTTTCTGAGAGGATAAAAAAGAGAAACATCCAGAGAGAGCTTAGAGAGAAAAGCCCCAGAGATGCTATGGGAGGATTCACAGCAGCTCAGAGAGGAGGCCACTGGAACCAGGAGCTGAAAGCAATGAAACCCAGTAGAAAAAGATTAGAAGATGCCAGCCATATGTCTTACCAGTTGACTGAGGTGCCCCAGATGCTGACATATTTTCTTCAGAGTCTAGATGTCATCCTGTTGATGACTTAATTTGGACATTTTCATGGCCTATGAACTGTAAATTTTAAGTTAATAAATCCCCATTGTAAAAGCCAACCCATTTCTGGTATAATATATTTCACAGCTTTAGAAAACTGAAGCACAGCCTTTGAGGAAGTGTGGCCCTGACAACACCTTGACTTTGGAATTCTAGCCTCTAAAAATGTGAAACAATAAATTGTTGTTGTTTTAAGCCATACAATTTCTGATACTTTGTTATAGCAACCCCAACAAAGGAAGATAAAGGAGAAATTTTTTGATGAGGAGTAGGATATTTCCATGGTTTTAACATGTTCCCATGGAGTGTTTATTAGTCACAAGGGAAAAAATATATAGTAATTATACAGTGAAGTCCGCAGGCAAAATCTTGATTGGGTTATCAATAACAATATCACTACATGAGAGACAGATGCACATACTGTACCTTGAGATGTGATGTCCTAAGAGGACATAAGATCACCTATACAACATTTGGCTGAGAAGGCATAACTTCAATCTACTTATGAAGAAACATCAGACAAACACAAAATGAGAGAAGTTCTATTTAAAAAACAAATGGTGTTAGCTGTATTCCTCAAATACTGCAATGCCATAAAAGACAAAGAAAGTCAATTGCATTGTCTGTATTAAAAGGGGCAACAGCTAAGTGCAACACTTGTCCCTAAATGGATCCCACACTGGAAAGCAAAAAAAAAAAAGAAATTATGTAAAGCACATCACTACATCAACCAGCAAAATTGAGATATGAATGTAAACTAGATAAAATTATTATATTGATGTATTTATAAGTTGACACTATGCTATGGTTTTATAAGAGAATATCCCTGCTCCTAGTAAATGCACACTAAAGTATTTATCAGTCAAGTGGCATGATATTGTAATTTGCCCTGAAGTCATTGTGACAGTTTGAAGCTATTATGTAATCCAGAGAAGCCATGTCCTTTAATGTTCATTCAATATTGCTGGAAGGGATCTTTTTGATGGTTTCCATGGAGATGTGACACACTCAACTGTGGGTGGTAACTTTTGATTAGAAGGTTTCCATGGAGATGTGTCTCCATCCATTCAAGATGGGGTTGTTTATGAAGCCCTTCAAGAGGGAACCATTTTGCAAAAAGCTTCAGAGCCAACAGAGCCCACACAGCCAGAGACCTTCGGAGATGCATAAAGAAAATGCCCCCCAGGAAGCTGTTGAAAAATCCTGGGAAGAAAACTAGCAGACATTACCTTGTGCCTTTCCAGCTGAGAAAGAAATCCTAAACTGCATGAACCTACTTGAGCCAAGGTATCTTTCCCTGGATGCCTTAGTTTGGATATTTTTTTTAGCCTTGCCATAATTTGGACATTTGCATGGCCTTAGAACTGTAAATTTTCAACATAATAAATTCCCTTTTAAAAACCATTCCATTTCTGGTATATTGCATTCTGGCAGCTTGAAACTAAAACAGATTTTGGTACCCTAAGTAGAGTGCTGTAGTTTGCAAATATCAAACATGTTGCAGTGGCTTTTTAAATGATTAAGGGGAGGATTTTGGAAGAGTTTGAGGAGCTTGATAGAGAATGTCTAGAATGCTTTGAAAAGTCTAGAGGTAGAAATGTAGACTCTGAGATACCTCTGATAAGGCCTTAGACAGAAATGATGCAAGTGTTATTGCAAACTGGAAGTGTGGCAACCCTTGTTTTAAAACAGCAGATAATTTTCCAAATTGAGTACTGCTGTTGTATGGAAGTTGGAATTTAAAGGAAATGACCCAGAATACTTAGCTGAGGGAATTTCCAAACTATATATGGAAATGACAGCCTACCTTCTCCTTGTGACAGGAAAGTGATAAATTGAAAACTGAACTCTTAGGTACAAAGAAACAAGAAATTGATGATCTGGAAAATTTTGGGCTTCCAGAAAGAGAGATCCCAGAGAATAGTCCTCATGTGAGAATTTAACCAAACATGGAAGCAGCCAGCCATTACAGTACAAGCGAGGATTTGACATGGAATTATCCAGAAAGGATTTGTGGAAAATCCTTTTGTCTGATGGGTATGATCCCAGTGTACTGCACAGAAAACCAAGAGTGTTGTGGAATCTGTGTAAATGGAACAACTACCAGTCTGGACTAAAAGGTACAAAAAAGGAATAAATTAGAGGAAAAATAATTTCAGAAGCAGAAATATGGAAGTTAAGGTCTGAACCAAGAAATCTTAGGCCAGGAGAGAATACCTACCAAGCACTTGGAGAGGGTGAGTTTCCCCGAAGGCTGGAAGAGTTGTTCTCCAGGTCTTGGAGAGGACAGAGCACATTCATTGGGGATTGGAGAGAGAGGGTCTGCCACCCCATTGTTCTGGTGAGGATGTCCATGTGCCCTGGTGATGGCAGATAGCCTAGGTTTTGCCCCAATGCTTGGAGAGGGTAAAGCCAAGAAAAGGTTGGTCTCGCCAATGTCCCTCAATGTTGCAAACTCCATGCCAGTGTTTGGAGAGAGCAGAGCCACTGAGCAGGGCCTTTGAAAGGCTGGGACTGCCGCTTTCTAAAACCCCAAGGAGAAATGACTCTCAGACTTTGAAATCTAATGGAGCTTACCCTGCAGGTTTTAGGAACTGTTTAGATCCATTGACCCTTATGTTCCTTCCAATTTCTCCAAATGGAAATAGGAATATGTATCCTATGACTGTCCTTCCTTTGTATGTTGGCTGCAGATAACTTGATCTGAGTTTTACAGGTCCACAGCCAGATAATTTTGCCTTATGATAGACGATGCCTGTAGCTGACTTTGATGAGATTTTGTACTGTCTGACTTTGTACTGTATTTGTATTGTTACTGAAATGGTTTAAGACTTTGTGATATTGTGATAGAATGAATGTACTTTTCATTTGAAAAGAACATGTCTTTGTGGAGTCTATAAGGTAGAATATGGCTGTTTGAAGCTCTTGTGTTCCCCAGATAAGTCACGTCCTTTAATGCTCAATCAGCATTGCTGGGTGAGATCTTTTCAGTGGTTTCCATGGAGATGGAACTGTGGGTGGTAACTTTTGATTAGATGGTTTCCATGGAGATGTGTCTCCATCCATTCAAGGTGGGATTGCTTACTGAAGCCCTTTAAGAGGGAACCATTTTGCAAAAAGCTTTAGAACCAACAGAGCCCACACACCCAGAAATCTTTGGAGATGCATAAAGAAAATGCCCCCAGGGAAACTGCTAGAAAGCTATCAGACATCACCATGTGCCTTCCTGGCTGAGAGAGAACCCACAAATGCCATCAGCCTTCTTGAGCCAAGGTATTCTTCCATGGATGTCTTAGTTTGGACATTTTTATAGCTTTGCCTTAATTTGGATATTTTCATGGCCTTAGAACTACAAATCCACAACTTAATAAATCCCCTTTTAAAAACCATTCCATTTCTGGTACATTGCAGCTTACACACTAAAACAGCCATTACTTTGGTTTGCTAGAGCTGCTGGAATGCATTATACTGGAAATGGATTGGTTTTTACAAGAGAATTTATCGCACCACAAGTTGACAGTTCTGAGGCCAGAAAAATGTCCAAACTTAGGAAAATATACCTTGCCTCAAGAAAGGCTGATATCTGTCACATGGGAAGGTACATGGCTGGTATCTTCTGTTCCTTGTTCCCATCTCTGTTACTTCCAGCTTCTGATACCATTGGTTTCCTCTTGAAGCATCTGTGCACCTTCACTTAGCTCCTCTGGGACACAACTCTGGTTTTTGATTGGGCTTAGCATCTCCTAGGAAGGCACATGGTGACATCTGCTAGGATCTGCCCATGTCTTGGCATCTGCATTCTCTGTCAGCAAGACTAGAATCACCAAATATCCATGTCTCTGTCAGCTCTGAAGCAACTGTTCTCCAAGCCTCTGCATCTGAGGTTTCTCAAAAATGTCTTTCCTTTTTAAACAACTCTAGTAAAGTAATCAAGGTCTGCCTTGAATGGGTGCAGTTACATCTCCATCTATTCACAAGGCCACAGCCAAAATTCAGTGTATAACATCCCCATGGAAGTAATCTGACCAAAGGGTCACACCCACTACTGGGTGTGTCACATCTCCTGGAAACAATCCAATCAAAGTTTCCCACCCTAAACAATAGTTCTGGAACCACAAAATTGGGTCAGGATTAAAACACGGCTTTTCTGGGGGTACATAATAGTTTCAAACTGACACAGCCATCTGGAAAAAAAAAATTATACATACAGAGAGCAGGGGGCAGGAAGAGAGAACTAATGATAAAACAAATGAAGTAAATGTTATAGGCAAAACTGGTTAAAGAGTTTTATGGATGTCTCTGTTCTAATTATATTTATGCAACTATTTAAAGTTTATAATTATTTCCAAATACATTTCTAAATAAACATAACAGCTAAAGGAGAACCCAGGAGTTTATCATCTCCTCATGGCAGTGGAAGAGCATCATGGAAGTGGCAGAGACATGCATCCTTCTGAAGAAGAGATCCAACTTCAGATCAGCAAGGTCACTGAGAGAGGCCAACAATGAGGGAGTCATCACTGAATTCAACCCCTGTCTCAAGCCCTGATACATGACTTGACTTGTCTGAGGAAATATCATTGCCAAAATTCAAGTCTTTTAATGGTTCCAGAACTAATGCCCTCATGTTTCCCAGAAGATGATGGAGATAGGTAGAAGTATGAGTTCAACAGCCCTGATGGTTGCCAAGAATTGGAGGACCTGGGTACCTGGCAGTTATCAACTATACAGTTAGCTTCAGAACCTAGAGAACAGCCTCCTGATGCTCCACCTGCAATCTGGAAGATGTATTTACCTCACACAGCTGATGATGGAGCTGTGTGTCATGCAGAATACATAATAAATTCATAAAAACATACCACGTACACCATTGAATCCACAGTCATGGATGAACTGAATTTCCCCCTTTACTTTAGCATGTGAACATGTTTCTAAGCAATTCAAACAGACCACAGTGTGCAAAGGTTATGAGCAGGGGCTTTGGAATCAGATAGAATTTGGTTTAAGTTTTAAGTGTGCTATTTATTAGCATTAAAGACCCAAGGTAAATATTCACAATGTTGAGTATCAGCCATCTCATAAATAAAGGATGCTGTCATGGTCAGGTTCATGTGTCAACTTGGCCAAGTGGTGGTACCTGTTTGGTTGGGCAAGTGCTGTTCTGTCTGTTGCAATGAGGACATTTCATAGAATTAAATCATGATCACATCAGCTGCATCCACAGCTGATTCCACTTGTAATCAGCCAAAGGGGAGTGTCTTTTGCAATGAGTAATACTTAATCTGATCACTGGAAGCCTTTTAAGGAGGATTCAGAAGAGACAGGCTCTTCCTGCTTTGGCTGGCGAGCCTCTCCTGTGGAGTTCGTCCAGACCCTCCATTGGAATCGTCGGCTTCAAAGCCTGCCCTGAAGATTTTGGACTCTGTGTTGTTGCAGTCATGTGAGACACTTTTATAAATTTTATATTTGCAAGTAGTTTCCTACTGATTCTGTTTCTCTAGAGAACTCTAACTAATGCAGATGCTAACAGTGATAGCTCCCTCAAAGGATTATTATGAGGATTGGATGAATGACTCCATGTAAAGTCCATGGCAAGAAGTGGATAATGTTAGCTCTCATTAATGCTTTTCACAGTATAAATATAATTAAGGGTACAGTGAGCCACTGCAAAAATATTTATTCTGCACCAGGGAATCACTGAACTCTCTTGAAGAATACTATTCCACTTTATAGGGAGCACAATATTCTTTCTTCATTCATTCATCTAAACAAAAATGTGTTGTTTCTCTACTAAGCGAGATGATACATAAGATGATTAAGACATGTGCTTTCTTAGGAATCATATGGTTTAATGAGGATTCACACACATAACTAGTTACTGCCTGTTTTGATTTGCCAAAGTTGCCAGAATGCAATATACCAAAATGGATTGGCTTTTATAAAGGGGATTTATTAAGTTAAAAATTACAATCCTCAGGCCATGAAAATGTCCAGATTAAGGCCAAGAGGATACCTTCTCTCAAGAAAGGTCAATTGTGTGCAGGGTTTCTCAGTCACATGAGAAGGCACATGATGAGTCTGTAGCCCTTCTCTCCCAGCTTCTGGTATCAAACAGCTCTCTCAGCTTCTGGTGTCTCCTGGAGCCTTTCTGTCTGCACTTCCAAGTGTCTGCTCTAAGAGTTGCTCTCTAAGCATCTGTGTCCTTTCCAAAATGTGCCTTTCTTAAAGGACTCCAATAAACAGGTTAAGACCCATCCTGAATGGGCAGGGTCATATTTCCATGGAAACAGCCTAATCAGAAGATCCCACCCATAATAAGTCTGCACTCACAAGATTGGATTAAGAGAGTGTAAGGACCTATGGTCCGGGCCTGGCCCCCTCCTCCATTTTGAAAGCAAGTCACAGTGGCCTACATGACTGGGACAGATGTTAAAGGTCAAGGAATGTAAAAACTCCTCCCCTAATAACTAAATCTCACAAAAATCTGCTGAAACACCATTGTAACCAAATCTTGTGACACTGTTAAACTTTATAGGCCTTTGTCTAGGCATGCGTCTCTCACCCTTTTTACCTTTTGGATTTGGGTGGAGTGCAGACTTTCATCTCCCACCTGGCTGCCATTAGGGAAAATCTTCCTCCTGTCCATAAGCCCTTAATTAAACTCATGGGTAATCTTCCCTCTAGCGTGTTCTTTGGTATTGGGGTTATGCTGGGCTGGAACAAAGAGCATGCTTTCTGGGGTACATAACATTTTCAAACCAGTACGCTACCATAGGAGTATTATCATTAAATTCTAAGTGATCTTAAAGGAAAGATCACATTTTCTCCTTTTTCTGAAGCCACTTTATCCCCTACAAATATAAAATTTTAAATAGATGTTAACAGAATCATGAATTTAATGGTCCAATATCAGGAAGTTCTAAAAACCTAAGTTGAAAAGAAACTTGCTAACTCGAGTTCTGCAAGACCCAGTGTAGCAGGCGAGAACTCTGTCTACTGACTGAGCCACTGTGGTCTGCCCTAAACAAATTATTTTTAAATAAACTTGAACCTAGTTCTTAAAATCTAATATAGTAGCTGTTGAGAGAAATGACAAATGTTGTGCTTTAATTTTTAAATATGTTGTTCTATATAATGTAATTCCACTCTCCAAAGACTCATGGGGATCTAGAAAGTACATTGCTCACCCTATGATATACACCCTCCTCACCACTTAAAATAATTGGATTTTATTTTAAAAATATAACTTTGAAGCAAACCTCATATCCCAAAAGATGTTTTCTATTTTATACCAATCAATTCGTGAAATGTCTCATTTCTCATATAGAGTGAAACAGCATCGTACTAAGTTGGAAGTTTCTCTAAGATGATTTGTATTTTTCTTGCCAGATAATATGACATGAGTATAGATTGTTAGGCTACCTGTAGAAAAATAGCACATGATATCTGTTCCAGTTTTGAGTAACAAATTATTGCTGTGTAACAAATTAACCCAAATCTTCAGTGGCTTAAAACAATAATTTGGGGGGTGAGGTGTTTATGGGCTTAATGGGGTAATTTTAGCTTGATGTCCTTACAGTAAAATTGTAGGCAAATCATGATTGTGGCTGGAATCACCTGAAGGCTTCTTCAGTCACATGTCTGGTGCTGGGCTGGGATGGCAGAAAGAGTTGGAAGCTGGTTGGGTGACTCTCTCTTCCTCTCTCTCACTCCGAGAGGATTTTCCATATGGCTAAACTGACCTTCCTCATACTCTATCTAGCAGTCTCAATAGTTGAACTTCTTACATGGCAGCTGATTTCTCTCAAGCGAGCTTTCCAAGTTGCCTGAATGGAAGTTGTAAAGCTTTTGATAAGCTAGCCTCAGAAGTCTCAGAATGACACTCTGTCACATTCTATTGGTCATGCAGGTCACTCAGGACAAGAGGAGGAGAGAACGATCCCAACTTTCAATAGGAAGAGTTGAAATTGTGACCATCTTTAATTTATGAGAATACCTATTCAAAATTAGAATATTGCCAACTTTCTTTAAACTTTTTCTCTACCCCATAGTGATTTTTTTAAATTTAAATACTTTGAACTAATTATCCAGGATACGCTATAGGGCTCATTAATACAAAGGGCAGTAACCCCAATAGGAATGTGCTGGTTTGAAAGGATGTATGTCCTGTAGAAAAGCCATGTTTTAATCTAAATCTCATTTCATAAAGGCAGAATAATCTCTATTCAGCACTGTATGTTTGCAACTGTAATCAGATCATCTTCCTGGAGATGTGATTTAATCAATAATGGTTATTAAACTGGATTAGGTGATGACATGTCTCCACCCATTTTAGTTGGTCTTGATTAGTTTCTGAAGTCCTATAAAAGAGGGAACATCTTGGAGAATGAAAGAGATTCAGAGAGAGCAGAGAAGAACGACATAGCCATGAGAAGCAGAGAACCCACAAGCCAGCGACCTTTGGAGATGAAGAAGGAAAACGCCTCCTAGGAACTTCATGAAACAGGAAGCCAGGGGAGAAAGTAGCAGATGATGCCTTGCTCGCCATGTGCCCTTCTAGATGAGAAAGAAACTCTGACTGTGTTCGCCATGTGGCCATCCACTTGAGACAGAAACCCTGAACTTCATTGACCTTCTTGAACCAAGGTATCTTTCCATGGATACCTTCGATTGGACATTTCTATAGACTTGCTTTAATTGGGACATTTTCTTGGCCTTAGAACTGTAAACTAGCAACTTATTAAATTCCCCTTTTTAAAAGCCATTCTGTTTCTGGTATATTGCATTCCAGCAGCTAGCAAACTAGAACAAGGAATAACTGATGAGAGCCATTTTCAATCCCACTATGATTTACCTCCTGTTCTAGTTTGCTAGCTGCCAGAATGCAATATACCAGAAATGGAATGGCTTTTAAAGGGGGAATTGCTAGTTTACAGTTCTAAGGCCAAGAAAACATCCCAATTAAAACAAGTCTAGGGCAGGCCATGGTGGCTCAGCATGCCAAAGGACCCGGGTTCAATTCCTGGTGCCTGCCCATGTAAAACAAACAAACAAACAAACAAATCTATAGAAATGTCCAATCTAGGGCATCCAGGGAAAGACACCTTGGTTCAAGAAGGCCAATGAAGTTTAGGGTTTCTGTCTCAAGTGGAAAGGCACATGGCAAACACAGTCAGAGTTTCTTTCTCATCTGGAAAGGCACATGGCGAATACAGTCAGGGTTCCTCTCTCATCTGGAAGGGCACATGGGGAACACAGCATCATCCACTAGCTTCTTCTTCTACCTTCCCTTTCATGAAGCTCCCCAGGAGGTATTTTCCATCTTCATCTCCAAAGGTCACTGGCTGATGGACTCTGTTTCTTGTGGCTATATCGTTCTGCTCTGCTCTCTCTGAAACTCTCATTCTCCAAAATGTTTCCTCTTTTATAGGATTCCAGTAAACTAATGAAGACCCACCCAAATGGGTGGAGACATGTCTCCACCTAATCCAGTTTAACAACCACTCTTGATTAAATCACATCCCCAGGAAGATGATCTAACTACAGTTTCAAACATACAATACTGAATAGGGATTAGAAGAAATGGCTGCCTTCACAAAACGGGATTAGTATTAAAACATGCCTTTTCTAGGTTACACATATCATTTCAAACCAGCACACCTCCTAAAGCACGTGAATTAGCAAAAAGCATCAAAGTACTCTTCTGAGAGCATCTAGCACTTCCCAAAGAATGTCTGCTGCTACAAAGTCATCAAACAGAACAGCTCTGCTTCCAGACTTAGGATAGTTTGGTATATTTGACACAAGTTAACTCAAATCATTATGACGAGAATTACCACAGAAGCATGCTTTGATAGAAAAGTATATTAAGCTAAAATAAATATTTTAATTGGCGCAGCCAAATCCCCAAACCTATAGATTAGTGATGAGTATCTGTGTTCTCCTGAGGGAAGCTAATAGAGAGGCTTTTTCCCTAAATAAAACAATTATATTATCTCTTTGTATCTACTCTGATAATTTACTGCTGTATAACAAACTATTCCAAACTTAATGGCTTCAAAAAAAAAAACATTTTATTATACCCTAACAATGTGTAGATCAGCATCTTGCGTAGGGTTCACTAGACAATTCGGCTCTTTACAATGGTGACTGGAGTGACTCAATAAATATTCAGCTGGTATTTTGGCTGGGCTAGGCTGGACGTCCAACATGCCTTCACTTATACACTGACACCTTTATGCCCACTCCACCTCTATGGGTCTCAGAACCCCACCATGAAGCTACTTCAGCAGAGTGGTCAATCTTTTTATCTGAAGGCTCAGGGCTCCAAGGGAAAGTATTCCAAAATACAGGAAAGGAAGCTGCCAAACTCATAAGCCCTGGTTGGGAAACTGGCACGGCATTGCTTCTGCCATATTCTATCATTCAAAATAGTTCTAAAGAATCCATACAGATTCAGGAAGAGAGGACACAGATCCTACTTTTTGATGGGAAGAATTTGAAACTATCCTTAATTTGTCACAGTATGCAAGAGGAGGCAGTCCAATTCTGAAGCCACACTTTGGAATTCCTAGTCAAAGGACCTCATAGGAATTACCTCAAATCCAGATACCCAGAGGATACTCAGCTAAAGTGGATTATAAGTAACAATGAACCAAATCTCCAGATGATATAATTTACATTTGACTGATAAATAGAATCCAGATATATTAAATGTGAAAAAATAGCTTCCATAGTTTAATACATAAAGGCACTGAATGGGGTATTCTAAAAATTGAATAATATATATGCCTATGTAATGGAAGGAAGACACTGTTTGTAATGCATTAACTGTGCCACCACTCAATAAAACGTTATTTGTAGAAATAAAACAAATCTTTATTAAGACTTTTTTATGAAGACTTAAGACTTTTTCATTAAATGAAGAAAATTTAGACATCATATATGCAGTTTTCAAGCAAAATATAGGTATCTGACTTTGTTTACTTCATGAATGAGCCATCTGAGGCAATATTCACCCTCCCACAGATGAAGAACACAACACTTAGGTTAGTAGAGCTCTTCACAATCTAACCTAATACCACTTTCCCAGCCTCATGTATTGCTGGTTTTCCCCTCTCAATCCCCCTAGTCAAAGGCTGCCAGGAACACACCTATAATTGAAGAATCTTCAGCAAAGGTGGTTGAGCAAGAAAAATCACATACCTTAAGGAACCATAGAGTGTGTCAGGAAGAAGGTGCTAGCAAAGACTTAAAGGATTTGGACGTGTGTTAGGTGATTTGGGAGAGGGTTTAAGGAAATACGGCTTTGCTCTGGACTGGACGCCTTCAGGAAGCGGGGGTAATCTTATGATGGAGTATTTTAATAATTCTTATCCAGGAGGAGGAAATACTAGACCAAGGCTAAAGCTGTAATTGCCAAAGAAGTAGAAGTCATCGTATTAGTCAGCATAGGGGGATGTCTGATCTTTTTTTTGCGGCTTGAACAATTTTCAGGAGCCCTGAGCCTTCAGATAAAAAGATTGACCACTCTGCTGAAGTAGCTTCATGGTGGGGTCCTGAGACCCATAGAGGTGGAGTGGGCATAAAGGTGTCAGTGTATAAGTGAAGGCATGTTGGACGTCCAGCCTAGCCCAGCCAAAATACCAGCTGAATATTTATTGAGTCACTCCAGTCACCATTGTAAAATTGTTCAGATATGTTTAGGGAGCGGTCTTGTTTTCTTTGCTTCATCACTGTCAGAATGGGCTTCTCTGACATTGGTGTTCTGTGACATTGCTTATATTTAGACCCACACACTGGCCTTAAATTTTCTCTGCTCTGTCTCCTTTGTATACAGTTTCCTATATCTTCCGGAATGCTCCTTTTAGCACTTCAACCCAGTTTCCTTTCTGAATCCTTTGTGCGGCATGTTGCTTGCTGACGTATGTTTATGCTTTGTCTTCTCGGATATGATCATATTATATATCTCTCTCAGTGCCTGGCACAGTACTGCAAATCATTATCTCCTAGTAAATATTCATTGAAAAAAAATGCAGAAGTTAATTTTCCTGTTCTATAAACTAGAGCCAACGGGACGAAACCCTTTCACTAAATTCAGTGAAATGGTTTCTAAAACAGGCTCAAGACTCCTAGACCTGAACTCAAGAAAAAAACCTGGTCTGAACAGAATGAGTCACTTCCGTCAACGGAACAGAAAAGGCTCTGGTCCTCGCAAAGGCTGGAGCAAGACTTCATTTCCCACAATCCTTCGTGTCCACAAGGTGCCGCGATATTCTGAACTACGTTTCCCACAATCCTCTGAGACGCCGCTTCGTCGCGGTTTCTGCAGACGCAAGCCCGTTTCCCAGTTTCCCTTTCGGTCCTTGTACACCAGAGACAAGGTCGGGAAGTTTCTTGAGCTGGTGTCGCCATTTTTTCTGTCCTAGGTTTCTGTGCTTTTCTCAGAGCCTCCAACAGCGCCATGTTGGGGCAGAGCATCCGGAGGTTCACGACCTCGGTGGTCCGCAGGAGCCACTATGAGGAGGGTCCTGGAAAGGTTAGTGTGTGATGAACCGGCTTGGTTGGGGAAGGTGCTGGTCGTTGAACCAGGGCTGAGCGCGGGCTCCGGAGAGGAAAATTACAGACAGAGGACTTGGGCTGGGACTCAAACTAGCATTCCATTTTTTTCAAAGACTAGGGAGGAACGCAAAGATCCCGGCGACTAGGAGACGCAGTATGTTCACAAAAAGGAATTTATAGGTAGAGCCGGAGGACCTGCCTCCCCGTAGTCCCGCGGAGGCCTTACCTTCCGCATCACCCTGGAGGGCCCGGTAACCCTGACTGCAGGTGCAGCGACTTAGTAATGAGCTGGAGGTCATCGGGCTAGCAGTGAAGGTCGTTGGAAATTGATGAAAAAAATGAGGGCTTGTGGTTAGGAATCGGGCCTTTTTTTATTCATTGACTAGATTAAAAGTACTGACCCTCAATAGAGGTTTCGCTTTAGCCTCTGGTGTAAATAATTTACATTGGTTATTTAGTAGTGAGTACCTCCGAAGTGTTCGAGGCCTACTAATGGAAGGGCTGAGAAAGGATGTCGACGATAGAGTTGGTAGTGAAAAAGTCGACTTTTCCTTCGGAGTGCAGTTAACAATGCATTTTGTTTATAAAGTGACTACTTTGGAGGGTAGTGTTTTCTCTTCTAGTGCTATCTGTGCTGAGGATAAGGATTTGCAAGACAATATAGCATTTTAAAAAGTGCTATGATATGTAGTATGCATAATTGGAGTCTTAATCATCCAGCGTCCGCTGTGTGCTTATTTTTTCTTGATCCATGCAATATTCGGATGATTTGAAATTATGCTTTTGTTGCTTGGTCTCTTTTTCCAACAGAATTTGCCATTTTCAGTAGAAAACAAGTGGCGGTTACTAGGAATGATGGCTTTGTACTTTGGAACTGGATTTGCTGCACCCTTCTTTATAGTAAGACACCAACTGCTTAAGAAATAAGAATGTTTTAGTTCATCCATGGAACAGGTAACTAGTGGAATTATCAACTTTTCTAACAATGTTTTCCCTTTTTCTGCTGCCCCCCCCCCCCCCCCCATAACAAGTACATTGTTTTTAAGGTAAATTTCTCAAGTATAGAAGTGGCATTGGTGGAAACAGGTTGTTAAACCTAAAAACAGATTTTTCCTTGTCTGCTCATTAATAGCCAGTATTTATTAAGTACTTGTACTTGTAGTTTGTCTTGCTCACTTTACATTTTTAATCTCGTGGTTCTCCAGCAACCTTTGTGAGGTGAGTATTAACCTGATGTGATGATGCACAAAGATTTTAAGTAGTTACCCAAGATCTCATTCATAGCTAAGGACTGGTGGACCTGGATTCTTACCCAGGCAGTCTGGTTCCAAAATTCACACCATTAACCGGGTAAAATCCATGAATCTAGATGGCCAATTCAGGTTAGTGTGCCATGAGTGCTTTGACTAAAAGAAAATAACAGTAGCTTTAAATGTCTTTGAACACCTGATTCTTTTTAGAAAGTACTCTGTGCTCCCACTTTTTAAAATCCAGGATTGCAATCCTGATTTAAATTGTGAAAACCACCAGGAGAAAAGAAAATGCTTCTAGTGCTCTTGAATTCATAACAGTCAGTCCCAGATACTTGTACAATTTTGCACCGGAGGGGACATTTCTTATTATCCTGATGGGGCTGGGAGAGAGTGGTATTGGGGCTGCGTTGGCATCTAGTGAGTAGAGGCCAGGGATGCTGTGCAGCAATTATGAATGCATTGGATGGTCTTCTATAACAGAAGAAAAGAATACCTGGTCCAGAATATCTTTGGTGTCAAGGTTGAGAAACCCTGGATTAAGGAAATACATGTTAATATGTGCTCAAAGAAATCTTGTATGCTGGCACATTTCTGGTATGGAAATGAAAGATATATTTAAGCTTAGTAATGATAATATCAAATTTCTCCTCAAAGCATCATTATAGCATGCCCTGTGGAATAATTGTTGTAAGTGCCAAAATATGCAATAGAAAATAAAGCTTTTATTATAGTTTAGAAGATCAGAAATAACTTATTCAAGGCATTAATAGGAAAAGGTTTTGGTGCATATGATGAAGCAAATCAGTATGAATAAAATCATGATACTGTAAACGCTTTCTGATGTACCAGTAGCAGTCATAAACCAGTGAACATATATGTATGAAACTGATTTCTGTGAAATTAATTGGATTTTGTAATGCCATTAAGGAGAATTTTTGCTTTTCTTTCTCAGCTGTGAAGAGGAGCATATTATAAAGCACGGTCCTGAAATATGGCTCAAACTCTGAAACTCATATAGCATGTTGGATATGTTTGTAAATAAACTTACTACATGAACACCTAATGCCTCTTCTTGGAAATACGGGATGTGTTAATTGAGTATGGGTTTAGATTTTATGTTGATAATATTCCAGTGTTTTATGATTAAACTGTGTGGATTTTGGATTGTTTGATAGTCTTAAATTGTGGGATTTTATTTAATTTTTGATATCTAGGTTAGAACCTTGTCATGAGGAAAACCAATATATATATACTTTCAAGTTCTGGTTAATTAGGTGTGTATAAACTTCATTTTTTCTCCATGACTATAGCCTAAAACTGAAATTTGTGCCTTGATAAATGAACCCTGTCTAATATTGACCTTGTCCAGACTGAATAAAACTAAAATATTTGAAGTGAAATATAATAGCATGTAAGATAGAATATAGTATCACTGATTTCATTCTAGAGGTTTGACTATAATAGAGCTTAGTGGAAGACAGTTCTGATTTATAATTGTATCAGTAAGTCAAATTTATAGTGATTAGTGAAATACTATTCGTCATTTAAAATCAAATTACTTGAACTCGAAGGCTTTATTAAGCACGGGAAAAGAAAAATAATTGGCTACTGAATATTTTAATTCTAATTTGGACGCTGTTGGACTGCTATCGTATAAGACACTGTAAAGCACATATTGCAAACTGGTTTGACCTCCGATTTTGCTTTTGGTGAGAAGGATATTGACATAAAAATGTTTCTCGATTCTTGAAATAATTGCTCTGGGTGGTTCTGTATCCCTTCATAGAATAATAATAGCTTTTTAGGCCAGTCCTCAGCATACTATTGGGTTTCCTATCTTTGCCTTGCCAATGTTAAACTGCTGATTTGCTGAAACCATAAAAGTTTTACTTTTATCTCAGTTTATATGCTGGGGCCTATCTTTAAACTTCAGCAACTACCTGGCCATTTCCCATATGTTAATACATCCTTAATCCATAGGACTTCCGCCCCTGAGCTTACATGTCATTATTTTGTGATTATCCAATAATGAATCATCCTGTGGAGAGTATTTCTATGGAACTTTAAGGTTTTCTACCCTTGGTAAAAATAGAAGCAACACATAGTACTTAATTCTGAGTTCAAATCTTTGCTATTCAGTTGCAGAATTTGCCCCAGTTTTCTTGGATGAATTATATATATATAAGTATGTAAATTTACCCTTACACTGCATTTTGAATTTTTTTAAAAACTAATACAATAAAATTTTATCTGTGTTGTGTATAATTTCTTGCACTTAAAAAAAAAAAGGTCAACATTTAAAAACCTTAAGATTCCCATAAAAAAAATTCCAGATTCTCTTGGGGAAAAAAACAACACACTAGATGGACCCACATGCCAATGTGAAACTGAGGCCTAGTAAAGTTTGTACCTTTTGCAGATGCTTCCCCAACTTTACAGAATACTTAAATAGGGGTTTTTGGTAGGGGCCCAGAACCCAGTATTCATTTTCAAGAGAAGGTGATACCATTACAGTTACTTCCATATTTAAGTTATGTCTTACCTTTGAGGCTAAGGAGGCAGTTCAACTGAAGTTAAGAGTATGTATGATCAGTACTAAGACTCAATTCAAAGTCAGAATTTACTACACAGCTTCAAGCAATTTCATATGCTCCTCTGATTCTTCATACGTCAAACAATAGCATTTAATGTAGAGCAGTTGTGAAAGTTAAATATGGAAGTATGTCTAAATTTAGACTATCTTTCCTGGTGTAAGATTGCTTATTTAAAAACATGCAAGTGAGGTGGAAAAACTAAAATGGATATTATCTAAATTGTTCAATTTGATCCCAGTCATTCTGCAATCGTTACAAAGTGATATTTCCATTTAAGTACTGGACTACAATTCTAAATAGTTGTGTAGCAGACAAGCTCAAATTTACCATGTCTAAAAAATGACACCAGAGTGATGATGCTAAAATGCAAATCTGATCATATAAGCTATAACCTTGAGATTAAAGCTCTAACTTCATAGCCTGGTATTCAGTAAGTAGCTAGTTTTTCCTCATCCTGCCCCCTCAGCTCCAGGAGTTTGTACCACCTCTCTGTCTTAACTTAGTTCAGATATCACCTCTTCTGTAAAGCCTTACTCTTCTTACCCATCATTCCTTTTTATCCTAAACACTGCATGTAAGTCTCCAACATGTATTGTAATTCCTGATTTTCATAGCTACCTTCCACGCTGAGTTGTGATATTCCTGATGGCAGCGAGACCTTTGTTTATTCATGTACCGTGCATCTACAATTTGGTGAGTGGCCAGAGAACGTTTATTGAACTGAAGCCAAGACTGGTAAAATTATCTAAAAGGACCAAATTCTAGGACTCTCAGTCTAAATGCCAAAATATAGTTCCGTATTGCCAAATAAATGAGTTTTCCAAGATAACTCAATTAGATTTTCCAGCCAAAGGTGTGTTGAAATAATTGAGTTGTCACAGACTCAAGGAGATTAGGATTTGAGCCAGAATATAACTCAACTAGGTCACTAACCATGCTGTTTAGTTCATCTGACATTTTTAGATGTTTTCTTTTTAGTTGACATTGCAGTTTTACAGAAAAATCTAACAGAAAATACAGAGGCCTAACATACCCTATACACACCCACTTATCCTTATTTCCATTAGCGTGGTAATTGATAAATATAATACTGATGAAATAATATATTCATATTACTAACTATAGTCCAATGTTTAAATTACCGTTCACTGTGTTGAACAGTGCTATGGTTTTTAAAATTTTATTTGAGTAAAGTAACCTAGAATTTCCTCTTGAGCACATTTAGTAATTACATTAAACAATGTTGTTCAACTGTTGCCACCATCCATTACAAAACTTTTCCATCACCCCAAATAGGAACTGTACCAATTAAGCATTAATTCCCCATTCCCTATCTCCACTGAGGCCTCTGGCAACCAGTATAAATTTGCTGATTCTGATTATCTCAGTGAGATCATAGAATATTTGCCTTGTTGTGTGTGATTTCACATAACATCGTGTTTTCAAGGATCATCCAAATTGTTGCATGTATAAGAACTTCATTACTTACAGCTGAATAATATTCTATTGTATGTATACACCACATGTTATTTACCGGTTCATCTGTTCATGAATAGTTGGGTTTCTTCCACCTTTTAGCAGTTGTGGATGATGCTTCTGTAAACATCAGCATGCAAATATCTGTTCGAGTCCCTCTTTTCAATTCTTTGGGTATATACATAGAAGTGGGATTACCAGGGTCATATGGTAATTGTAACAACTTTCTGAGGACCCACCAAACTTCCACAGCAGATGCATCATTTATATACCCACCAACAATGAGTGAGGGTTCTTTTTTTACTACATCCTCTCCAATACTTATGTTCGGTTTCCTAAATAGTAGCAAGTCAGTGGATGTGAAATAGTATCTCATGGTTTTGATGAGCATTTCCCTAATTATTGCTTTGGCCATTTGCATATCTTCTTTGGAAAAAGGTCTATTCAAGTCTTTTGCCCATTACTTAATTGGATTGTTTGTCTTTCTGTTGTCATTGCATTTATTTATATATTCTGGAAATAAAACATATAAGGTGATTTCCAAATATTTTCTCCTATTCTGTAAGTGGTCTTTTTACTTTCATGATGAAATCATTTGATGCAATTTTTAATTTTGTTGAGATCCCATTTATCTATTTTCCCCCTTTTGCTTCTGTTTTTTGGTGTAGTGTCTAAAGAAACCATCGCCTAGTACAAGGACCTGAAGATGCTTCCCCATGTTTACTTCTAGGAATTTTAAGTCCCTTTCATAGATTTGGTTCTTATAACTAAGTCTTTAATCCATTTTGTATATGGTATGAAGTAGGGCTCTCCCTTCATACTTTGGCTTATTGATATCCAGTTTTCTTAGCACCATTAGCACCATTTGTTGAAGAAACTATTCTCTCCCAGTTGACTGATGTTCTCCTCCTTGTCAAAAATCAGTTGGCCATAAATGTGAGGATTTATTTTTAAGTTTTCAGTTTGAGTTCATTGGTCTAGATTGCTGTACTTGTGCCAGTATCATGTTTTGCTAAGTAAAGCTTTGTAATGTGTTTTAAAGTTGGGACATGTTAGTCTTTCACCTGTATTCTTTTTCAAATTGGTTTTGGCTATTTGAGAAGCAATAGTGTGGGTAGTGTGGAAAACCCTACACTTCTATATAATTTGACTTTTCCATTTCTGCAAAGCAGGCTGTTGGACTTTTGATTGGGATTGCATTGACTCTTTGAATTGTTTTGAAAAGATTTGACAACAAAATTTAGTCATCTGTTCTTAAACTTAGAATGTCCTTCCAGTGTTATAGGTGTGATGCTGTGAAGGTGTATGTGCCCCAGAGAAGTATGTTCTAAAAATAATCCATTTCTGTGGGTGTGGACCCATTGTAAGCAGGATCCTTTGGTGAGTGAACTCCCAACTTAAGATGTGACTCAGCTCGTTCTGGGTGAGTCTTAATCCTTTTACCAGAATCCTTTATAAGAGACTGAAATTCATATCCACCCCACCAAAAAAGGAAAAGAAACAAAAGCTACAGAAGCAAGAAGCTGGAAGTAACAAAACCTGCAAGAAAAGGGAGAGACCAGCAGACACCACTGTGGGTGGGCCTTGCCATGTGGAAGAGGAGTGCAGGATCACTGGCAGCTGGTCTTCAGGAAGAAGGTTATTGTATTGATGATGTCTTCATTTGAACATTTTCACTGCCTTCGAACTGTAAGCTTGTAAACTAATACATTTCCATTGTAAAAGCCAGTGCATTTCACTGGACCTACTTTGAGCACCTTAACAAACCAGACAGGTTTTGTTAACAGGAGTGGGATGCTGCTTTTGCAAATACAAAAAAATGTGGACTGGCTTAAAATATGGTTAAGGGGTAGATTATGGAAGTATTGTGAGATGCTTGATAGAGAAGGCCTAGGTTGCTTTTAGCTAGTATTTCCCATTGAGGCCTTAGGCAGACATGATAAGTATGTCATTGCAAACCGGAAAAAAGATTATCCTTGTTTTAAAGTGGCAGAGAATTTGGCAAAATTGAGCCCTGATGTCGGATGGAGGGTAGGATTTGAAAGTGATGAATTTAGATATTTTAGCTGAGGAGATTTCCAAACTAGATGGTGAAAAACGTTGCCTGGCTTCTTATAACTTTTAGTAAAATGCAAGAGAAAAGGGATAAGCTGAGAATTGAACTTCCAGTACAAGGAAATCAGAAAATGATGGTTTGGAAAATTCTGAGCTTCTGGAATGCAAGTCCCCAGAGAATAATGCTCCATTTGAGAGTTTAATTGAACATGAATCCAGTCAGCTATTTCAGTACAAGTCAGGATTGGAAATGCAGTTATCCAGAAAGGATTTGTGGAAAGTTCTTCTGTCGCATGGTTTGAATCCCTGTGTATTCCACACAAAACTGGCAAGATTTTTGTGAGCTCTGTATGAACAGAACCACTGTGAACCTGGACTAAAAGGGACAGATTGACGAAATGACTTTAAAGGCAGAAGCATGGAAGCTGAGGTCTGGAATGAAGACCCTCTTGGGCCAAGAGAGTGGTCCCACCAATTTATTTGGAAAGGGTAAGTATCTCCAGAAGTTGGAGAGGGCATGCCTTCTGCCCCATTTTTCAAGAAGGTGTTACTACCTTAGATTTCTCAGATGCCTGGGGGATAGTGGGGAAGCTGGCTGCTACACTGATGATTGAGGCAGGTGGAGGCTTGAATCTGGCCATCAGAGCAGTGCTTGAGGAGGGTGGAGCTGAGAGTCTGACTATCATTCCAATGTTTGAAGATGTTGGAACTTTCACCCCAGCATTGGGGAAGAACATAGCTGTTGTGCAAGCACTTGCAGAGGGTAGGACTATCACTCCATCAATCCCAGAGAACAAGCCATCATTCTATAGATGACTCTCAGACCTTGAAATCTAATGGAGTATACCCTTCAGGGTTTCAAAATTGTTTGGGACCTGTGACTCCTGTTTTCCCTCCAGTTTCTCCCTGTAGGAATGGGAATGTTCATCCCTGATAGTCCCTTCTTTGTACGTTGGAAGCAGATAACTTCTCTAAGTTTCTCAGGTCCACAGACTGCGAGGAATTATGCCCCAGGGAAGACCACACCTATAAACAATTTTGATGGGATTTTGTACTTAATGTTGCTACTGCAATGATTTTAAGGTTTTTGGCATATTGTGATGGAAGGAATGTATTGCATGTGGAAAGGACATGTCTTTGGGGAGCCTGGAGGATGAAGTGTGATGGTTTGAAGTTGCATGTACCTCAGAAAAGTATGTACTTAAAGTGAATCCATTCCTGTGAGTATGGACACATTGTAAGTAGGATCTTTTGGTGAATAGGATCTTAAGATTTGACCCATTCCATTTAAAGTTGCTCTTAATCCTCTTACCAACTCCTTTATAAGAAAATGAAATTCAGATGCAAAGGAAGAAAGACATGGAAGCAAGATGCTGGAAGCAAGAAACCTGGAAGGGAAGCATGAGACCAACAACACCACCATGTGCTGGCAGTCAGTCTTTGGGGAGAAGGTGTGGTCTTGATGATGCCTTCATTTGGATTTTCAAAGCCGCAGAACCGTAAGCTTGGAAAATAATAAATTCCCATTGTAAATACCAACATATTTCACAGTATATGCTTTGAGCAGCTTAGCAAACTAAAACAAAAATATACTGGCTTGAAGCCTGTATGTGTCCCATAAAAGACCATTTCTCTTAATTCATTCCTGTTGGGGTTGACCTGTTGTTGGATAGGACATTTTGATTAAGTTCTTCCCATAGAGAGGTGACCCAGACCATTCAAGGTGCATCTCAATCCCCTTGTTAGAGTTCTTTAGAGAGGGTAAAAGAGAAATGAAACTCAGAGAGCTCAGAGAAGCTGAGAGAGGAATACCCAGAGATATTTGAAAACAGCCATTGAAACCAGAAACAGGAGAGAAGGACCAGCAGACATTGCCATGTGCTTTCACATGTGACAAAGGAATCCCAGATGCCAGCAGCCTTTCCTCAGAGAAAATGTTTTCCTCTTTGTTCTAGTTTGCTAGCTGCCTGAATGTAATATACCAGAAACAGAACGGCTTTTAAAAAGGGAAATTTAATAGGTTGCTAGTTTACAGTTCTAAGGCTGTGAAATTGTCCAAATTAAAACAAGTCTATAGAAATGTCCAATCTAAGGCATCCAGGAAAAGATACCTTGGTTCAAGAACCGATGACATTTAGTGTTTCTCTCTCCACTGGAAGGGAGCACATGGCAAACATGGTGGCATCTGCTAGCTTTCTCTCCAGACCTCTTGCTTCATGAGGCTTCCCAGGAGGCATTTTCCTTCATCTCTGAGGTCACTGGCTGGTGGACTCTGGTTCTCTCATCCTTCTGTCGTAGTTCTGCAGCTCTCTCCTCGTTCTCAAAATGAACTTTCTGAAATGTCTCCTCTTTTATACGATCCCAGTAAACTGATCAAGACTGACATAGAATGGGTGGAGACATGTCTCCTTCTAATCAAGTTTAATACCCATAATTGATTGAGTCACATCTCCATGGAGATAACCAATCAAGTTTCCAACCTATAGTACTGAATGTGGATTAGAAGAAACTGTTGCTCTCACAAGATTGATTAGGAATAAAACATGGCTTTTCTAGGTTACATAAATCCTTTCAAATTGGCACATTCTTGATGCCTAAATTTGGACATTTTCATAGCCTTAGAACTTTACATTTGTAACCTAATAAATCCTCATTAGAAAAGTCAACCCATTTCTGATACATTGCATTCTAGTAGCTTTAGCAAACCCAAATAAATAGGTTTCTTTTATTTCTTTTAGCAATGTTTTGTAGTTTTCTGTATACCAGTCCTATACATCTTTGGCTAAATTTATTGATAGATATTTGATTCTTTGAGTTGCTATTGTACATGGGATTTTTTTCATTCCTCTTCAGATTGTTGCTTACAAGTGTATAGAATCACTACTGATTTTTCTGTGTTGATCCTATGTCCTGCCACTTAGCTAATTCATTTATTTACTTTAGTAGCTTTGTTGTAGATATCTCAGGGATTTTATTTATAGAGAAATGTATTTTATTTCTTTTTCTTGCCTAATTACACTGGTTAAAACTTCCACTTCAGTGTTGAATAGAAGTGGTGACAGTTGGTATCCCAGTCATGTTTTCACTCTTTTCACCATAGAGTATGATGTTAACTGTGGGTTTTTCATAGGTGCCTTTTATTGTGCTGAAGAAATTTCTTCTCTGCCTAGTTTTCTAAGTGTTTTTCAAAAAGGGGTCCTGATTGTGTCAAATGCTTTTTCTGCAGTGATTGAGATGATCTTGTGGGTTTTTCCCCTCCATTCTGTTAATGTGGTGTATTACATTAATTGAATTTTTATGTTGAATCACACACTTTATATCACAGATTAATCCCACTTGATCATGATGTATAATTATTTTAATGTACTGTTAGGTTTGGTTTGCTACTATTTTGTTGAGGATTTTTTCATCTATGTTCATAAGGAATATTTGTCTGCAATTTTCTTTTGTGGTGGTATTTTCATATCGCTTTGATGTTAAGGTGATTTTTGCCTCATTGAGGGGAGCCCTTGTAATAGTTTTGACTTAAAGTCTACTTTATCTGATGTTAGTATATCTACCCCAACTCTCTTTTGGTTACCATTACAATTGTATATGCACACATATATATTCCCAACCTTTTACTTGCAACCTATTTGTGGCTTTGAATGTAATGTGAGTCTGTTAAAAATAGCACACAGTAGGGTCATTGTATTATTTAGGGTGCTCTAGAGAAACAGAATCAACAGGAAACACTTGCAAATATAAAATTTATAAAAGTGTCTCACGTGACTGCAGGAATGCAGAGTCCAAAATCCACAGGGCAGGCTGTGAAACCAACGATTCCGATGGAGGGTCTGGATGAATTCCACAGGAGAGGCTCACCAGCTGAAGCAGGAAGAGAGCCTGTCTCTTTTGAATCCTCCTTGAAAGGCTTCTAGTGATTAGATTAAGCATCCCTCATTGCAGAAGACATTCCCCTTGGCTGATTAGAAATGGAATCAGCTGTGGATGCAGCTGACGTGATCATGATTAATTCTATGAAATGTCCTAATTGCAATAGACAGACTGTATTTGCCCAACCAGACAAATAGGTAGCACTACTTGGCCAAGTTGACACATGAACCTGACCATGACAGTCATGTTTTTAAAAAAAAATTCTTTCTGCTAGTATCTGCCTTTTGACTGGAGAGATTAATCCATTTACATTTAAGGTAACTACTATCATGCAGGGTTTTCTTCTGCCATTTTTCTATTTGGTCTTTGTAATTCTTTTACATTTTTTGTCCCTCAGTTCTTCTGTTAGTCTACTTTCATATTTGTAATGTACCATTTTGTACACATTTTTACTGTACCATTTTGAGTCCCTTCTCATTTTCTTCTGTATATAGTTTTCAATTCTTTTCTTTGCAGTTAATAGGCCTTTAATTTAATACCCTAAATCTATAAAAATCACATTTAACTTGATACAAATTTAACTTCAATCATGTGTAGAATCACTGCTCCTATACCTCCCCTGCTCCACCTTTTTTTGTACTTTTTACGACTTATATGTTTATACATTGTATTCCACAACCATAGATTTTTTATAACTTTTTAATGCATTTGCATCTTAGAACCTGAAAGAACTAAAGAGTGGAGTTACATATCAAAAAATGCAAAACTATTTAGTACTGGTATTTATAATTACACAATTGGTTACCTTTACCAGAAATTTGTCAGTATTTATTAATTTATTTGTTTATTTATTTAGCTGCTTTGTTCCAAAGTCTAGTATCCTTTCCTTTCAGTCTGAAGGACTTCCTTTAGTATTGTTTGTAGGACAGGTCTGGTTTTGACCAACTCCCTCAGTCTTTATCCATCTCCCTTATTTTTGAAAAACATTCTCACCAGATATAACATTCCTTGATGGCAATTGCTTTCTTTCAGCACTTTAAATATTTCATCACACTGCTTTCTTGCCTCCATTTTTTCTGATGATAAATAAGTACCTAATCTTATTGGGACTCCCTTATACCTAAAACTTTGTTTTTCTCTTGCAGCTTTCAGAATGCTCTCCTTGTCCTTGGCATTCAACAATTTGACTACTACTCCGTGTGGGTGTGATTTTCTTTGAGCTTATCCTGGTGGGGTTCAGTGTCCTCCTAAATTTGTATATTCATGCCTTTTGTTAAGTTTGGGGAGTTTTCTGCAATAGTTTGACTATTCCTCCTGGCCCTTTCTCTGTTCTCCTTGTGGGACTCCATAATGAATATATTGGTATACTTATGGTGTCCCAGATACCTCTTAGACTCTGCTTTTTTTTCATTCTTCTTTCTTTCTATTCCCCCCCCCCCCACACACACACACAAAATTATTTCAGTTGTCTTCTTCAAGTTCACTGATTCTTTCTTCCAGCTCCAGTCTACTGTTGATACCCTCTAGGCAGTTTTTCATTTCAGATACTGTAGTTTTCAACTTAAGGATTTCTTATGGGTTTCTTTTTAAAGTTTCTGTCTTTTGTTTGTTTGTTTGTTTGTTTGTTTACATGGGCAGGCACCGGGAATCGAACTCGGGTCCTCTGGCATGGCAGGCGAGCATTCTTGCCTGCTGAGCCACCGTGGCCCACCCTAAAGTTTCTGTCTTTTGATTGATATCCTCATATTCTTTAACCATTTACTCTAGGTCACTTTTACTTCACTGTTTCTTATGCTATTTTACGTCATATACCCTTCCCTAAGTATAATACTACCAAACAGAATAGAATTATAGTGTTTAGATTTGATCAGTTAGAATTTAAACCACATTTTATGTGTGAAGAATTGATACTGGAACAAACCAGAATTTTGCCAGAAACAGCAGAGAAAGTTGCTACTGTATAGAAAAAACAGTGACAGCTATAACTATTCTATATGTACAAGAATCTGAAGATGTATCCAAATGTCATAAAATGCAATAACCCTATATTGTAGTGTACATAGTAAAGATCAGTGCACAGATCTTTCTTCAAGTTGATCTGATTTTAGAATATAGAAGAAATACTGTTTATCCATTTTCCCCATCACCTTCCAACAGAAAATAAAGAATTAAAAAATAAAGAAGTAAAGGTTTACATGATTTATACTCTGCCAGTGTCAAACTTGAAAAATTTCCACCCATTATCAAATGATGTTAAGTGCTCTTATACTATGGAATTTTTATCAACCAAAAGGAAAATAGTCACTTTCTAAATATCTACATTAATACAGTGAAATATTTTTGTAAGAATATTCAAATAATTTAGAGTTGATTTTTGAAAGATTTCTTGAACTCATATTTAAATATGGATATAAGCAATCTAGAAGCTTTCCTTAACCTGGTACAGTAGTCGTTAGGGCTAATCACAAATACACATATGCCAATTCCACTTTGGTGCACTTGGCAAGATTAAATTCTGCCCTCTTTACTTTGACAAATGAAAATATGAACAGAAGTGATGTGCATCACTTCTGGGTGGAAGATTTATAAGGTAGTGTATACTTTCACCAAGGTCCCTTCCTCCTTCTGCAGTTATACAGCCTCCATAAACATGGGGCTCTGAGGGACTATGGGTATAGTCACTTGAAAATGTTTAGAGTGAGTGAGAAACTGTTTTTTTGCTTTAAGGCTCAGAGTTTTGAAGATTGTTTGTTATCACTGCAAAATCTGGCCTACCCTCAATAAAATACCTAGGTTTTATCTATCCTTAAAAAAGGCCACTTCTCTACTCCACATACTCTTCAATCAAAGAATTATTTTGTTTTAGTTTCCTAGGCTGCTCCAAGCCAATACTTTGACGTGGGTTCGATTAAATAATAAGAATGCATAACCTTAGTGTGGAGGGTCAGGAGCAATCAATCAGGCCCAAGCAGGAGCAATCAATCAGGCTTGAGCAGGGAAAGTCCCCACAACATTGGGGCGCAATGTCCCCAAGAGTTAAACAATAACCAATGTTAGGAAACTGAAAGAATGGAATGTGTTTTGGCAACAGCTAATGGCATTTTTCTGCTTCTATGATATGCTTGCTTGCTAGCAACTACAAAACCACAACATAATTTTAGCCTTTATAAGCACACCTTGAAAACCTCTGCGGGCTGCTCTCTGAATCTTCCTTCTTGGAAGTTTCTGAGACAGTTGCTGGCCGGCTAATAAAGAGTCCAAATTGGCTTGCAGTTTTGAATTATGTGGTCTCTCTTTCAGTGCACCCCACAGCACTTAGAGTTTTGAGGCTATGAATATATCCAAATCAAGGCTCTGGTTTTCCTGAAGACTGGCTGCCAGTGATACTTGGCTCCTCTGCTGCATTGCAAGGCACATGGCAGCATCTGCTGGTCTCACTCTTCTCTTCTGGTTTTCACTGATTTCAGCTTCTTGTTTCCATAGCATGTTCTTTCTCACTCTTCCTTTCTCTGTATTCATTCCATTTATAAAAGACTGCAGTATAGGATTAAGACTTATCCTGAATAAGTTGGTGTTCTAGTTTGCTAGCTACTGGAATGCAATATATAGAAACAGAATGGCTTTTAAAAGGGGGGAATTTATTAAGTTGTAAGTTTTCAGTTCTAAAGCTGTAAAAAAGTCCCAATTAAAGCAAGTTGATAAAAAAAATGTCCAAATTAAGACACCAATGAGACGTTACCTTCACTAAAGAAAGGCTGATGAAGTTCAGGGTTTCTTTCTTTTTTTTTTTACATACTTCATAACTTTATTCTGTCTTACAGCTGCATAATATTCCATCTTATGTAAACGTCACAGATTGTTTAGTCAGCTGTCTGTTGATGGACATTTTGGCTGTTTCCATCTATTGGTAATTGTTAATAATGCTGCTATAAACATTGATGTGTAAAATGTCCATTTGTGTCCTTGGCCTCATGTCCTTTGAGTAGAGACAGCATATAGATGGGTCCTGTTTTTTAATCCATTCTGCCAGACTATGTCTTTTGACTGGAGAGTTTAATCCATTAACATTCAGTGTTATTACTGCATGGGTAGTACTTTCTTCTGCTATTTTGCCTTCTGGATTTTATATGTCATATCTAATTTTCCTTCTTTTTACCTTTACTCATAGTCTTCCTTTCTACACTCTTCTCCACACCTCTCTCTTCTGTCTTCGTATCTGTCTCTAGTGTTCCCTTTAGTATTTCTTGCAGAGCTGGTCTCTGGGTCACAAATTCTCTCAAGTGATTTTTTTGTCTGAAAATGTTTTAATTTTTCCCTCATTTTTGAAGGACAGTTTTGCTGGATATAGAATTCTTGGTTGGCAGTTTTTCTCTTTTAATAATTTAAATATATTATCCCACTGTCTTCTCGCCTCCATGGTTTCTGCTGAGAGATCTGTGCATAGTCTTATGGGCTTCCCTTGTATGTGATGGGTTGCTTTTCTCTTGCTGCTTTCAAGATCCTCTCTTTCTCTTTGAACTCTGACATTCTGATTATTAAATGTCTTGGAGTATGTCTATTTGGATCGATTCTCTTTGGGGTATGCTGCACTTCTTGGATCTGTAATTTTAAGTCTTTCATAAGAGTTGGGAAATTTTCAGTGATAATTTCCTCCATTAGTTTTTCTCCTCCTTTTCCCTTCTCTTCTCCTTCTGGGACACCCACAACACGTATATTCATGCGCTTCATATTGTCTTTCAATTCCCTGAGTCCCTGCTCATATTTTTCCATTGTTTTTCCTATAGTTTCTGTTTCTTGTCGGATTTCAGATGTTCCGTCCTCCAGTTTTGAAATCCTATGTTCTGTCTCTCGAAATCTACCATTGTAGGTTTCCACTGTTTTTTTCATCTCTTCTACTGTGTCTTTCATTCCCATAAGTTCTGTGATTTGTTTTTTCAGACTTTCAGTTTCTTCTTTTTGTTCCTTCCTTGCCTTCTTTATATCCTCTCTCAATTCATTGATTTGGTTTTTGATGAGGTTTTCCATGTCTGTTCTTACATTCTGAATTAATTGTTTCAGCTCCTGTATGTCATTTGAATTGTTGGTTTGTTCCTTTGATTGGGCCATATCTTCAATTTTCCTAGTGTGATTTGTTATTTTTTGCTGGCGTCTAGGCATTTAATTACCTTAATTAGTTTATTCTGGAGATTGCTTTCACTTCTTTTATCTAGGGTTTTCTTGCTGGATGAATTTGTTGTCTATCTGTTCTTTGACATTCCGTTCAGCTTTATCTGGATCTTTAGCTTAAGTTTTGTTTAACAGAGGAGAATTTTCCAGTTCTTGTTTTCTTGTTTCTTGTCCTGCTTGTGTGGTGCCTTTCACCCACACACATTTAGGAGGGTCTACTTAGATATTATAGACCCCAGCCAGATTTTCCCAGACCAAACTGGCCTCCTATCAGGAGGAAAGAGTCACCTGCGTCAGTTTTCCCTGAGGTGAGACCCAGCGGGTTGAAAGACTTTCCTGTGAAGTCTCTGGACTCTGTTTTTCTTATCCTGCCCAGTATGTGGTGCTTGTCTGACTGCAGGTCCCACCAGCATAAGATGATGCGGTACCTTTAACTTTGGCAGACTCACCCTGCTGGGGGCGTGGTGGAGACAGAGGAGAGGTTGTAGGCTGGTTTTAATGGCTTCAAATTACCAAGCCCTGGTTTCCGAATTCCTTGATGGAGGGATTCCACCTGAGTTGGGCTTCACCCCTCCCCTGGGGAAGGCACAGGCTCCAGACAAGCCCCCAAAAGAGCTCACTTCTGCCTATGTCTGGGGCAGTTGCAGCCTGAAAAGTCCTGCTGCTGTATCCAGAGGCAGTCAAGCCTTTATAGATACACAGCCACAAAAACCTCTGTTTCTTTCTTTTTTTTTCCCCCTTTTTCTGTCAGTCCTGCCTCCTTGGCGCCGGGGCAAAAATGAGCAACCTCCGCTTTGATCAGGTTCACCTAAGCTGGGGGCCTATTTTTAGTAGTCAGAATTAGTTAATTAGTTCCACAATTGGTGTTTGATTGTGCCCAGTCTCTGCTGCTGGTAAAGTCCTTTCCTTTCCCCTCTGGAAAGCAGCCTGTGGGGGAGGGGCACTGGCTGCCGCAGCTTTGGGAACTCACGGTTCGGGGGGGTGCTCGCAGCTGGTCCAGCTGGTCCAGACTGGGGTACGCTGTGTGTCTGGTCACTGACGTGGCCCCAGGAGCTGTTCTGTACTGTTTCTGGTTATTTAGTAGTTGTTCTGGAGGATGAACTAAAACACGCACGTTGTTAAGCCGCCATCTTGACCCGAAAGTCAGGGTTTCTTTCTCAACTGGAAAAGCACATGATGAACATTGCAACATCTGCTGTCTTTCTCTCCAGGCTTCTTGTTTGATGAAGAAATACTGGGGGCATTTTCCTTCTTATCTCCAAAGGTCTCTGGCTACAAGGGCTCTGTGGCTCTGAAGTTTTTCCAAAATATTTCCTCTTTAAAAGGATTCCAGTAAAAATCAAGACCCACCTACAATAGGGTCTTGGAACTGTTAAACCTTACCTCTAATCAAAGGCTAATACTCACAATTGGGTATGCCATATCTCTGTGGATATAATCTAATCCAATTTCCAACCTAGAGTAATGAATATGGATTAAAATGGCTGCCTCCACAAGATGGATCATGATTAAAACAAGGCTTTTCTAGGACATATAATCCTTTCAAACTAGCACAGTCGGTTACTCCTCAACTGAAGTGGTCCCATCAAAAAATCCTACTTAAAGCCAGAAACAAAAGAACAAGAATGGTCTGGTCACCTTTAGAAAATGCTTATAAGAACACAGGGGCCTAGACTGTAAGCTTTTAGAGCAGACACATTAAGTCTGGAGTGGTGATTATTTTTTTCTGGATTTTGAGAGGCTGTTTTATATATATAACCTGATATTTAGAGATAAGAACGAAGCTGAACAGGTTGGGGTTAAAGTAATTCAGAACATAGAGGTAAGGAAGACAGTGTCTATATTTTAGAACCACATGTACTCTTTGAGACCAATGGAAGAAAGGTTTATTTGGTCTGGAACAGAAATTTTCTGTATTGCATAATCTAATTCAACCTATATGTATAGCTCATTTGAACAACTGAACCAGGGAACACAGAATAAGAAAGAGGTCCTTGAATCCTGTATAGATTATCATGATGCCTGGATACATCCTACAGTATACTAAGCAGACAATTAAAAAGTATTGGCAAAGTTCCCTGAGGAATGTGAGAAAAATATGGAACTATTAAACCTTACCATCAGGGAATCCCCTGATACTGTATCAAACTTTAGGGACACCCAAATCAATAGGCCATGCCCTCGATCAGGAGGTTTATTCTTGTGAAGCTCATGTAGGTAGAAGAGAAATTTAGACTACCTATAGGCATGCCTAAGAGTTACTTCCGGAGGACCTCTTTTGTTGCTCAGATGTGGCCTCAGCCTCTCTAAGCCCCAACTCTGCAAGTGAAATCATTGCCCTCCCCACTATGTGGGACATGACATCCAGGGGTGGAAGTCTCCCTGGCGATGTGGGAGAGGACTCCCAGGGATAAATCCAGACCTGATGCTGTGACATCAACAATTCCATCCTGACCAAAAGGGGTAAAAGAAGTGTAACTCTATCAGTGGCAGAGCGAGTTCAAATAGAGCCGAGAGGCTACTCTGGAGGTTGCTCTTACGCAAGTTTTAGTTAGACCTTGCTACCTATCATAAACTGCCAACCCCTAACCAGGACCATTCCAGCCAATCCTAAAGAACACCTAGGGCAATATGTAAGATTCCACAAGGGTTCCATGCACTAGGTTAACTTTCCGGAGGCCTACAACCTCCAGAAGGGTCCCTGTTCCAGATAAGTTCTGAAACCTAGCCCAGCCTCTCCAGAACATCAGATTGTTCCATCTCCGTACCCCATATTGGTGACAGACCCTTCCAATATGAGAAATTTTAAATTGCCATAGCCCAAACACCCCTGGGGAGAGGAATGAAAGGATCAAAGATGATGGTAGAGTTGTACAGAGAAGATGAGATTTAGCCAATGAATGTAAATATTGAATCATTGAATTGATATCTCTTTTAGTCTCCAGTATTTTAGAGCAGCTAGAAGTAAAAACCTGAAGTTGTGAAATTGTAACCTATATCAAACTCTGAAGTATGTTCTATAACTAATTGTGATGCTGTCCTTTGAAATTTATAGGTTTTTTGTATGTATGTTATTTTTCACACACAAAAAGAATGAAAGTCAATTGTAATAACAAAAAAAAATATTTAATTCCTCTAGCCTCCTATGTTCTGGAGCAGCTAGAGGGAAAAATGTGAAAGGATCGTATGGTAGCCCATGACAAACTCTGGGATCCCTCCTGTAATTGCTTGTTGAGGAATGCTTTGAAAACTATTGCTTTTTTATTTCTTTGCTTTGTATATATGCTGTTCTGCACAATTAAGAAAAGTTTTTTTTTAAAAAGTCCTATTTACAATGGTTTTACTCCCGCAAGAATGGATTAGATATAAGAACACATTCCTGGGTACGTGTAGCTTGAAAAACCACCACCTATGTTTAACGACTAGATGATCATCTAAGGACACTTGCAATAAAATGAAGTAGCTCTACAGTTGCAAACATGTATAAAGCCTGAAGTTGCAAGGAAGGATATATTTTCAGCACTTCATATATGTGTACAGTACAAGAATGATGGAAATAAATAGGTTTAGGCTTTCAAAGTTTTTTCCAGCTGCAGTTCTGAGTATCTATTTACTCAAATACGTCTCATTCAATGTTTTGTCTCATTTTGAGGTATGGCACTTATATGGGCACCTATATAAGAATTAGGAAAATGAATCCCTTCTTCTAGGTAGACAGAGCATCTTACCATAGTGTACTTACCCCCCTTGCCCTGTGCCCTTCATACACTGAAAAAAGTACAATACTATGTGATATTTCTGCACATGTTCATCTAAAATGTAATTTTCAGATAATTCCTACTAAAATCCACCTCCCCTCACAGTTTTCCCATATCTGAATAAAGGCAGATATCACAGTATCTTTTTAGGGCACTAATATGGTTCTACATTCTTTAGAATAAGCCTTATACCCTTTGTTTTCTTTGCAATATGCCAAAACTTAGTACCATGCTTGGTAAATATGTTTTCAATAAGTTTATTTGGATAGATGGGTTAAGGATGATTAAAAACACAAATACTGACCAGGAAAGTGGACTCACCCATATACATGGAGAGGGTGAACAAAAAAAAAAAAAGAAAAAAAAACACAAATACTAACTGAACACTAAATGGATTTAATAGCACCTCCAATAATATGTGGAGCCAGTTCAAGAAGTTTTCTACCTAATATTTAGCTCCCAAAAGAAAATGGGAGATGAGCAGTTAAATACTGATAGATTAATTATACCTATTGGGCTTTTATCTAAATCCATTTGTTCAATTTAATAATAAAATTTCCCATGTAATATGTTCTGAGAGCTTTTTTCAAGGTGATTCTATTCTATTTATGAAACTACTTTATGTGACATTTCTATTTATGTTCAAGCACTCCTGGTAACTAGAAAATCAATCGTACTTTCCCCAGACAGGATATAAATAAGATTGAATAAAATGAAATTATCAATATTTCACATTTTTGACCTTGAAAATGTCAATTTCTTATAGTTCATATGTTCATAGTTTCCCCTTTAAGCTACTGGACTCCTGTTGGAGTTCCGTCCTTCTACTCTGTACCTTTTTGGAGAGGCCATGGTTCTCCTCACCACATGAAATTGACTAAGTGGGTTATATGCACTCATAATAGCAAAACTAATTATACTTAACCTAGTGTTTTAGTTTGTTAGTGCTGCTGGAGATGCAATATACCAGAAATGGGTTGGCTTTTATAAAGGAAAATGCATACAATGTATAATTTTTACATTTAAAAATGTCAGAGCTGGGTGGGCCACTGTGGCTCAGCAGGTAAGAATGCTTGCCTGCCATGCCAGAGGACCCGGGTTCGGTTCCTGGTGCCTGCCCATGTAAAAAATTAAAAAATAAAATAAATAAATAAATATGAAGTATTGCAGATGAATAGCATTATAAAAAAAAAAAATGTCAGAGCTTATTCGATTCCTGGAGACTGCCCATGCAAAAAAAAAAAAAAGTTCCCTTGATAAAAATGTCAGAGTTTAAGTATGTACCTACTTGTTTTTGGATGCATGGCCTGGGAATGGAACCTGGGTCTCCCACATGGAAGGTGGGCATTCTAACTGCTGAACTACAGTGCACTCTGGAATGGCTTTTAAAAAGGGAATTTATTAAGTTTCAAGTTTATAACTCTACGGCCATGAAAATGTCCAAATTAAGGGACCAATAAGAGTTTACCTCCACTCAATAAAGGCTGATGCTATCCAGAACTTCTCTGTCAGCTGGGAAAGGTATATGGTAACATCTGCTAGCTTTCGAAAGGAAGATCTCTCATTTCAAAAGGTTTCCCCAGGGACATTACCTTTCTTCATCTCCTAAGGTCTCTGGCTGTGTGGGCTTTGAAGCTTTTTCTAAAATGGTTCCTTCTTCAAGAACTCTAGTAAGCAACCCCACATTGAATGGGTAGAGACACATCTCCATGGAAATAACCTAATCAAAATGTACCATCCACAATTGAGTGAGTCACATCTCCATGTGTGTTAGTTTGTAAGCTGCCAGAATGCAATATGCTAGAATTGGAAGTGCTTTCATAAAGGGGAATTGAATATGTTACTAGTTTACAGTTCTAACCCTACAAAATTGTTCAAACCAAGGACACCTTACTTCAAGGAAGGCCAATGGATCAGGAACAGCTCTGTCAGCTGGGAAGTCACGTGGCTGGCATCTACTGGTCCCTTGTTCCTGAGCTCCATTGCTTTCAGCCTCTGTTCCTGTCAGGGTTACTCACTTTGCTTCTCCAGGTCTGGCTCTCATCTCTTGGCTTTCTTTGGCTCTCTTCAGATTCTGGCTTGCTTAACATTTCATGGTTTTGTCTTCTTGGCTGTGAGCATCTCCAAACATCCATGTCTGTGTTCTCCAAGTGCAGGGATCTGTGTCAGCTCTCTCTCTACAGTTTCTGTCAGGTTTCTCTCTGTTGGCTCTGAGGCTTCTGTCATTTCTGGATTTCTCTCCAAAATGTGTCCTCTCTTCAAGGTTTCTGGTAAACTAATCAAGACCCACCTGGAATGGGTGGAGTCACATCTCCATCTAATCAAAAGGTCACACCCACAAGTGGGTATGTTATATCTCTGTGGAGATAATTTAATCGAAAGTTTCTCCCCTACAATATTGATTTAGGATTAAAAGGAACAGCTTCCCCACAAGATTGGATCAGAATCAAACCCTGGCTTATCTGAGGTACATAATTCTTTCAAACCAGGGCACTATGGACACAATCCAAAGATTCCACCAAACAACATTGAATTAGGATTAAAGAACATGGCTTTTCTGGGTGCACAACAGTTTCAAACCAGCACATTCCTCCATTTGGACCAAAAAAAAAACATTTCTTTCCAAATGCAAAATACATTCATTCCATCACAATATCACAAATCCTTAAAGAATTTCGGTAATGATACAAATATAATATGAAGTCATAAACAGTACAAAATCTCATCAAAATCAGCTACAGACATGGTCTGTCCTAAGGCAAAATTCTCCTCTGGCTCCAAGCCTGTAAAACTCAGAACAAGTTATCTGCTGCCAACATACAAAGGAGAACAGTCATGTAATACATGTTCCTATTGCCATAAGCAGATATTGAAAGGAAGAAAGGGGTCAAAGGTCCCAAACAGTTCCTAAAACCAGCAGGAGAAACTCCATTAGATTTCAAAATCTGAGAGTCATTTATGGTCAAGGCTTAATAGAGCAGTGTGCTAGTTTGCAAGCTGCCAGAATGTGATGCACCAGAACTGGATTGGCTTTTAATAAGAGGATTTATTTAGTTAAAAATTTATAGTTCTTCAGAGGGAAGGCAGCTAGCTTCCATCTGAGGTTTTCTGTTACATGAAAGGCATGCAACAGTGTCTGCTGGCCTTCCTTCTGGCTTCCATATTGCAACGGTCTTCCCCAGGGCAATTCCTTTCTGCGTCTCCAAATGACTGGGCTGAGCTGTGAGTGCTGAGATGAGGTATGCTGAGCTGCTGAGCTCTCTTCTGACCTCTCTGTTAAACTTCCAGCTAATCAAATTAAGCCTCACTCATTGCGAAAGGCACTCCCCTTAGCCTACTGCAAACGTAACCTGCCATAGATGAATTTCATATAGTAATGACTTAAGGCAACAGAAATAGAACAATGGGATGTCATCACCTGGCCAACTTGACACCTAAACCAACTACCACAAGTGGCATTCTAACCCATTCTAAGGGCTTATGCAGCAGCCCTATTCTCTCCAAATGCAACCTTGGCAGACATTTGGGAGACCACCTTTTACTCAGCTCCACCCTCTCCAAATACTGGGGCAGCACCTGGAAGCTTTACCACCTCCATGGCACACCCTCAACCCTCTCAGAACAATGAGGCAGCAGCAAGACTCTCCCCAGTACCCAAAGAATGTGCTCCACCCTCTCTGAGGCCTGGGGCAGCACAACTCTTACTGAACACTGACATGGAAGGCCTACCCTGTGCCTTTGGGGCAAACTCACACTCTCCAAGTGCTTGGGTGGGTCTGCTCTTCTGGCCTGAAGTTTCTTGGCTTCAGACCTCAGCTCCATGGTTCTGCCTCCGAAGTTATTTTTTCTTCGATTTGTCCCTTTTGTGTTCCTTTTAGTCCAGACTGGCAGTGATTCCATTTTTACAGAACTCACAATACACTTGTTGGCTTTCTTTGAAATATGGAGTGAACATAATTATCAGGCAGTAGGACTTTCCACAAATCCTTCCTGGATAACTCCATCTCCAATCCTGGCTTATCCTTTAGTGGCTGACAGGTTCCATGTTTGCTTAAATTGTCACATGGGGCACTATTCTCTGGGATCTCCCATTCTTGAAGCCCAGAATTTTCCAGATCATCTATTTCCAATTTCTTTGTAACAAAGAGTTCAGTTCTCAGTTTATCTCTTTCATGTTACATTTCACTACAAGCTGTAAGAAGAAACCAGGCCACAATTTCCATGTTTAACTTAGAACTCTTCAGCTAAGTATCCCAGCTTGTGGCTTTTAAAATCTGCCTTTCATCCAAAACCAGTAGTAATTTTGGCAGATTATTTGCCACTTGAGAACAAGAATCACCTTCCTTCCAGTCGCAATAAAACATGAATCATTTCTGTCTAAGTCCTTATCAGAGGTATCCTTAGGGTCCACATTTCTACCAATAGTCTCTTCAAAGCTTTCTAGGTCTTCTCCATCAAGATCCTCACAACTCTTCCAGAATCTTTCCTTATCCATTTAAAAAACCATTCCAACATGTTTGGTATTTGCAAACTGCAGCAGCATCCCACTTCTGGTGCCAAAATCTGTTCTGGTTTGCTAAAGCTGCCAGAATACAGAATACCAGAAGTATTATATATATATATATATATATATATATATATATATATATATATATATGGGAATTATATATATATATATGGGAATTATATATATATATATATCTAAAGGGAATTAATTAAGTTGCAAGTTGTCTTGGCTCTGGACACATCTGTCAGCTGGGAAGGCACATGGTGGCAACTGCCAGCTTTCTTTCCAGCTTCTCATTTCAAAAGGATTCCCCAGGGACATTACCTTGCTTCATCTCGAAAGGCTTCTGGCTATGTGGGCTCTGAAGCTTTTTCCAAAATGGTTCCCTTTGAAAGGACTGTAGTAAGCAACCCTACCTTGAGTGGGTGGAGACACATCTCCATGGAAATTACCTAATCAAAATGTATCATCCACAATTGGGTGAGTCACATCTCCCTGGAAACAGTCAAAAAGATCCCACCGAACAAAACTGAGTTAGGATTAAAGAACATTGCTTCTGGAGTACAAAACAGTTTCAAACCAGGACAACATTAAATGATGTTATTTTAGAAAATATGAGTATTTTAACATCAGTTCTGTACTGTCAAAGTATTTATCAGAGAAAATCTGTACTAAGCAATTGCAGGTGACATAGTATAATTGTAGAGCTATGGAAGATGGGTAAGTGCATGAGCAGTGTTCTAGTTTGCTAGCTGCTGGAATGCAACACACCAGAGACGGATTGGCTTTTAATAAAAGGGGATTTATTTTGTTAATTCTTCAGAGGAAAGGAAGCTAACTTTCCACTGAGGTTCTTTCTTACGTGGAAGGCACAGGATGGTCTCTGGTGGTCTTCTCTCCAGGCCCCTGGGTTCCAATAACTTTCCGCAGGGTGACTTCCTTCTGCATCTCCAAAGGCCTGAGCTGAGCTGCTAGTGCTAAGATGAGGAATGCCGAGCTGCTTAGGTTGTGCTACATTGTGTTCTCTCATTTAAGCACCAGCCAATTAAGTCAAATGTCACTCATTGCAGCAGACAGGCCTCCTAGCTGACTGCAGATGTAATTAGCAACAGATGAGGTTCATGTAACATTGGCTTATGTCCGCAGCAACAAAACTAGGTATGCTCACCTGGCCAAGTTGACAACTGAATCTAACTAACACAAGCAGAATCAGGTGAGGTGAATTAATTTTGGGGGTTTTTTTCTGTCAGAAATATACTAAAAGGCATGTTGAGAAAAGACAAAAAGTACTGACAAAGAAAGTTTAAAAGTATCCTTGAGGGCAAATGCTGTGTATTTGCATTTTTGTGTTCCTAGTATCTAACAAAGTGTCTGGTAAATAGTAGGTGCTCATAAATCTTTGTTGAAGGAAATTGAACTGAAGACCATTCTAAGAGACTGAAGAGCATGAACATAATTGATGATTTGAAAACACGTAAGACTTCAGGAACTATGATGAGGCCCTTGGTTTGATTAAGTATGAAAAGATAAGTATAATAGGTACGTGTGTGGCAAAAAGGAAAGGTCAGGAGGAGGAGTGAGTGTTGATGTGACAGCTTGGCATCTAAGGTTGTTGGTATGCAGTATCTCTTACAATTTTGAGCATGTAAGTGATAAAAGCAATATTATATATGGAATAATTTGTCTGGGGGCCTAGTAAGAAGAGAAGCTGTGGGGTAGAGGTATAAATTACCAGGAGCCATCTATCTAAGAATGGGGTCATAAAGCTCCAGTCAGAGTTAGGACACTGAAATGGAAGGTATAATATTCAGTATAAGAGATATTTAAGATTAGAAAACAGGAAAATGATGCTTCCTATTGCTCCTACTTGTCTTGTTTCAGTAATGGGCTTGTTTATCTGCACAATATTTTATTAGATTCTTTAACAATTGTATTATATTATATACATATGCAAAATACAAAAGCTGGATCTTTTACATTGTGAATAGAAAAATAAATGAGAATAGAAAATTCTTCAAGAGACCAGTCAATGTAAAAAGTGGGTTTTTACTTCTTTATCTTCACAGTTAATTTAATTTTGTTCTTAAATCTAAATGCATCTACATTCTAAGACCTTTGGTAAAATCTTTTGATGTCTTCAATACTTAGCACTTTCTCTGGCATTATAAAATAACTTTATAGTGCAGTTAATCAAATGACAGTAAGAGACAGAACTCTACAGAGAGCTCATTTTAATATTTAATAAGATGAATGTTGAACTCTAAAGTTGAAGCAGCTCCCTTTGCATATGTACATTGGTATGTCATTAATCCATCAAAGCAACAACTATCATTCTAGAACTCTATGTGACCTGCCCGAGGTGTTGCTTGATAAAGACAAATACTTATTTCACTCAATATTTATTTGATTTCTACTACATTTAAGATACTTAGAGGTCTTTGAGAGAAGCAGCAAGAAAAAGTGAAATGATACTCCTTTTAAGAACATAGAAACCCAGGATTAAAGATAGATCCTTACAAAGATAAATTGCGTACACATTAGGATATGATAAAAGCTGGAAAAAATTGGCTATGAGAGCATGGGATATATGGAAACTTATAATGATGATGTTATTTAGACATAAAAATTAAATATGAAAATCTAGAACACTAAAGCCTCTACACTCGTTGTTATAACAATTTTTTTTGTATTGTAAGTAATAACGCTAAACCCCATATTAACATATTGTTAAAAAGACTGTTCATTAAGGCAAAACTTTGGACCTCAGTGCCCTGAAGTCAAATCAATCATCAATTTAAAAATGTGAAAAACTTACTAAGCAGCAAACTAAACCTGTTGAGAGGTATAAAAAGCTATGATTCACCTGCTAAAATGTAACCTCAGTAAAACAAAAATAATGGTTAAAGAAGACTGGAAGAAAGACTTGATGGATTCAGAAACAGTTTTCAGTCACAAATGTCATTTCATTTATGTGGAGAAACCAAAATAATAGAAGACTGAGTTATAATCAAGAATGACAATATATTGGTGTATACTAATTCTTTGAACTCACTAGCTCAGAAGGAAAACTTACTAGAGAGACCAAGCTAATATAAAAAGTTTGTTTTGCTTGTTATAGTTAGGAAAAATCAAATGGGAAAATGTGGCTAACTATTGATATCAAATTATAAATTGCTAACTGAAATATATACATTATTTAGTTCACAGCATATTTTGTGTGTCATATATTAGTGTTATTGCTGATCCTCCTTCCTTTACTTGATCTTAAAACTGGCATAAAGGAGAAGAGATAGATACTAAACAATAATCATAACAAGTAAATAATTTAGTGTCTTAAAAGTTGGAATGCTATAGGAAAAAATGGAACTGGGGAAGAGGGATAATCATTTGAGTAGGGAGGGGTAGGTTGCAATGTTAAATAAAGTGGTCTAGTTTTATCTCATGGAGAAGTTAAACTTTAAGCAAAAACCTAAAGGAGATGCCCAAAGAAACACTGTTCCTAGGGCAGGGATTTGCCTCTTGGGTTCAAGGAGCAGTAAAAGGCTAGAGGACCTGCAGCATAGCATTAAAAAAGAGAGCATAGTGAGAGAGAAGTAACTGGGGGCCTGTCTTAATTTGCCAGGGCTGCTTTAAAGAAGTACCATAGACTAACTGACTCAAATGAAAGGAATTTGTTGTCTACAGATTTGGAGGCAAGAAGTCCAAAATCAAGGCCCCCACAGGATCATGCTTTCTCTGAAATATGTAGCTAACATTCTTGTCAACAAACCATAACTCAATTTCTGTCTCCTCACATAGCCAACTGTGTCCTTCTTTCTCCAACTCATGGTTGAAGTTATCTGTGCTTAGAAGGACTCCAGTCATATTGGATTAAGGACTATTCTGTTCAGTTGTCCTCGTCTTAATAGGATCTTGAAAGAGCCTATTTACAACTGAGTTCACATCCATAGGACTGGGGATTAGGACATTCACTTATCTTTGTGGGGGGCATAATTAAGTCTATAACAGGGCCAGGTCAGGTAGAGCTTTGTAAGCCCTTGTACAAACCTTGGCCTTTATTCTGAATGAGAAGGTAGGTAATTTGAAGGTATAGTAAGTATGACTGACAAAATCTGACTTAAAATTTAAAAGGTCCACTTTGGCTGCGGCATTAAGAACCAAACAGTTAAGAGCAAGGTGGAAGCAGGAAGTAAGGGAGAAGTACATTGCAGTATTCAGAGGAGGTGTAGTGGTACTTGAAACAATTTAGGAGTATTTTGAAAGTACAGTCATAGGATTTCTTGATTATAATTTCCTGGCAAATTGCTGTTAAAGAGTAAGAGAAAGAAAAAAGAAATGCCTCTTAGCACTTTGTATATTTAAGATACTATGGTTCAGAGAGTGTCCAGGTATGCTTCAAGACACATACCTATTAAATGACAATGGTGGCATTTGAACTCAGATCTGTCTAATGTCACAGAAGCTCTTAATCACTAAAATAGGTGGTAAGGGATGGGGAGATATGTCAAATAAATCCTCTCCAAACTATGTTTTTTTGTAAATAATTTCTCTTATTTGTTCCTCCACACCCTCCAGTGCTCTCATTTTTCTGTTTTTACCTTCTAAATTATTTCTCTTCTATTCAGCCTTCAACTTATCAGTTAAGTTAGATCTTTGGATCTTTATCAAGGCTATGAGAAATACTCCTGTTTTGAGCCAAACCAATCCTGATAGCATAAATTATGATACAAAATAAACTAAACCTCTGTCAAAAGACTTCCAAGGCAAAAAGCTTCTTATTCACTTTCAATTTTTGATGTGGAAATTAGTATGTGTTTATCATTCACAAGCACATTGTTTACATCTCAATAAACTCACAATGCCTACAAAGAGTTTAATTATACCACATTAAGAGCTGGAAAATTAAAGCTAGGCATGCTTCATGTTTTCATTCCTAGATGCCAAACTAAATTGCAGATGAAGAAAACACAAACATTATGTGAAATGCTACAATGATATGCACAACTGATTACAAATAGTCATCCTTTACTTTCCCCAATCTTTTGAGAATATGGAGGGAAGGATTAATTTCATTATTTTCATCATCTAATCTCAAGGCAGAATGTTAGGGTTTTAAAGGCCAGACTTGCCCATGTCTCTGAGTTGATGAGCTAAATTCAAGAAGAAGAGATTAAATCCATGGAGAAACTTGATGTTACTTTCTTCTTTACCATGCTAAGCTCTCTGTTTACAGAGGAATATTTGGCACATGATAGAGCAAAGATTTCAATTCATAAAGCCCTGGTTCCTCATGAGAATCTCAGACCCCACCTTAAAACCTGGATTACAATTTGCATTTGGAAATACTTTTGCAAATGATATTTAGATCTCCATTTAAATTCACTTAATGAAGTAATAATATAACCTCAGTTTGAGGTCTTTACTCTAGTCATTAAAGGGAAAATGTTGAAGTTTCTCCTGGTCCCTTAAATATTAAGTCCAATTTACAGTAAATTTAAATGACAAGTGCTGGAGATGATCACAAAAGGAAAAACATGGTGATGGAGAAGCCAGGCCTAAGGAGATGTTTGTCCCCGTAAAGAATTCTGGACCATATCAATGTAGTTTAGTTACTTTAAGTCATTGCTACTAAGATAGTGGCAGACTTCAAGAGTCAGATTCTTCAGCTCCTTTTAGAGACTGGCTTGTTCAGAAATTATTCAGAGGAAGTTCCTTTTCCTCACCACAGAATTTTTACTACTGCTTTGAGCCTCCCTCACATTTGAACATAGACACTGAGCAGATATGTTTGAATTGATTCAAGGACACCTTTGGTTAAATACAATACCAAATCCTTTGCCTGACACTTGGTCCCCAAAATAAGTATTCAGGCTATCTTTCAAAGTTCGTCTTTCACTATTTTCATTTAACTACACTCTTCTTTAACCAGATAGGTCAGAATCTTACCCTACATATTAGTCAAGTGAAACTAGAACATATGAGTGGGAAAGTAAAACTTCTTGGATTTTATGGTACTCCTGCAAAAAGCCCTGGCCTCTTGGGGCTATACATATGCTATAAAGTTAGAGAATGTTCGTTTTCATTTCTATAAGAAATGGTTTCATATACCACAAAAATTAGTTCTGTAGTCTAGTTAATTGCTTTGATCCAAAAGAATAATAAAACTTTTATTTCCATGGAAGACCAAATGATTATGGCCTGGACAAGGTTCCTAAATTAAGCTCCAATTTGTCAGGAAAACTGGAGTGCTATCTTCCTAAGTATTTACATGTTAAAGAAAGGGACATGGGAGGATGACACAGTCCATCAGAACAATTATTAAACAGGCAGGAACTGTCTGAATCAATTATTTCAAAAATCCAGACTCCAGTAGAACAGTGTAAAGCACCCAGAGAATAGTGGGAAGAAGATGCTAGTAAATTACAGTAAACACCAGTGAAATTGTTCTCTCTACATGGCAGTTGCCATTGCCACTCTTCCAGTCTTGCAGCAGGCAGCAGTGGGATCTGGTCCCTGGCACAGGTTGCTGGTGCCAGAAAAGGATATGTAAGTCTGGGGCGAGGGGGTCTACCGTCCAATCATGGATCACTGCCTTTGATTAGCTCCTTCTAAATGTTGGAGGCCTGGCTCTGATAGAAGCCATTGTCCAACCTGCCCTGGACAGAGGTGGTGAAAGAGACTTAAAGACTCTATGCTTCCTCAGAACTATGGGGGAAAGTGGAAGGACTGCATTGCTGGGAAGGTCCAGAGGCAGGAAAGTACAGCTCTGGGGTACCATGGAAGAAGCTCCTGGAACCCTTCCTGGCTTCTCTCTCTTTCCCTCTTCATGGCAGTTTGAAACTGGCAGTCATTCCCTTTGTGGGACCCTGCCATTGTTCCAACTGGCAAAGATTGACTTAGGAAACTCTTCTCTGGCATGCCCCTGCCCCCCTCACACACAGTTTTTGCCCTCCAGGCAAAAGCAGTTTAAGACAAGGAAAACAGAAAAAGAAACAGTTGAGGCAGTCAGTCTGGGGCGAAGACTTACATGTTCAAAACCCTATAATGGAGGGTGGGCCATGGTGGCTCAGCAGGCAGAGTTCTTGCCTGCCATGCTGGAGACCCGGGTTCAATTCCTGGTGCCTGCCCATGTTGAAAAAAAAAATCCTATAGTGGAGAACCGTGGTGAGGGGAAAGTTATTTTCACTGGAAAGCAGAGGGACATTCAAACTCCTGTAAACAGGGAACTCCTAAGACACAAGCCTAAGACAAGACACAGGCTCAGAAAAAGAAAGGAGGACCCTGCTCTTTGCATTTGCCTTGGGCAGACTTTCCTAATAGAAGGGCTGAGTTCCGATTGGGAGCACCAGCTAATTCAAAGCTAATTTGCCAAAGCAGTGAATGGTGTTTTTTGTTCATTTGTTTGTTTTTTTGCTCAAGTTTTCTTGTTTTTGTTAGCCCCCAACACTCAAGAAAATATCTATTATATCACCAGCTGGATATAAACTCAAGAAGCAGACATCTCAGGAAATAAATCCCAGAATTAACATTTTAAAATACTAAAATATACAGTGTGCAACAAAAGATTACAAAACAAACAAAGAAACAGGAAATGAAGTCCAATCCAAAAGAAAAAGATAAAAGTTCAGAAACTATCAACAAAGAAGACCAGAATTTGGGCTTATGACACAAATGCTTCTTTAAAAAAAAAAAAAAAAAGTTCCTCAATATGCTCAAAGACATAAAGGAAAACATGGAAAAAGAACTAAAGGATATGTGGAAAATGATAAATAAGCAATATGAGAATCACTTTGAGATTCTCAATAGGAAACAAGCAGAAATATAGGAGTTGTAAAAAAAAAAAATCTGAAATGAAAAAATCCCTATATGGTTTCAACAGCAGACTGGAGGTGGTAGAAGAATATATCAATGGTCTTGAAGACAAAACATTTCAGAGAATAAATCCCAGAGTTAACATTTTAAAATATTAATGTGCCCTATACAGTGTGCAACAAAAGATTATGACATGAAAAAAGAAACAGGAAATGATGGCCCATCCAAAGAAAAAGAATTAAATTCCAGAAAATATCAATGAAGAAGAAAAGATGGTGGACACATGAGACAAAGCCTTTAAAAATGATTTTTATATTGTGCTAGATGAAAGTATTATGTACCCTAGAGAAGACATATTTTAATCCTGTTTCAACCTTGTGGCAGCAGCCATTTCTTTTCATCTTGATTCAATACTGTAGGTTGGAATCTTTTGAATATATTAACTCCACAGAGATGTGACACACCTAATTATGCATGTGACATTTTGATTAGATGGAGATGTGACTCCACCCATTTCAGGTAGGTCTTTATTGGTTTACTGGAATTCTTTAAAGAGGAAATATTTTGGAGAGAGTCAGAAATTACAGAAGCCACAGAGCCAACAGAAACTTCAAAGAAGAGTTGACACACATGCCAACACTTGGAGAGCAGAGACACAGATGTTTGGATGTGCTTAGAGCCCAGTTGATATTGTCATGAGATGTTAAGCAAGCCAGAACCTGGAGAGAGAAAGAGAAGCCAAGAGATGAAAGCCAGTCCCAGAGAAGCAAAGTGAGGAACACTGACAGGAACAGAGGCTGAAAGCAGCAGAATCCAGGAGCAAGGGACCAGCAGATGCCAGCTACATGCCTTCCCAGCTGATAGAGGTTTTCAGATGCATTGGCCTTTCTTAAATTAAGGTATCTTTACCTGGATGCCTTAGTTTGGACATTTTCATAGGCTTAGAACTCTAAACTTGTAACTTATTAAATTCCCCTCTTAAAAAAAAAGGCAGTTCCAGGTCTGGTATATTGAATTCCAGCAGCTTGCAAACTAAGATAGGCTGAAAGAGATGAGGGAAAAAACACAGAAATACCTAAAGGATATAAGGAAAACAATGAGTGAACAATATGATCGTTCAATAAAGAAATTGAAATGTTAAAAAGGAGTCAAACAGAGCTACTGGGATGAAAGAATGCAATAACTGAAAAGAAAAATTCACATGAAGCTTTTAACAGCAGAATGGAGCTTGCAGAAGAAGGAATTAGTAAACTTGAAGACAAGATGATTGAAATGAGTCATGCTGAGGGGAAGAAAGGAAAAAGAAACAGTAATAAAAAGCAAAAAATGGCCTAAGAGAACTCTGGGACACCCTCAAGTGTACCACTATGCACATTATAGGAGTCCTGGAAGGAGAAAAAAAAGAACAGGGCAGAAGGAATATTAGAAGAAATAATGATAGGAAATTTCCCAAATTTAGCAACACATGAATAAACACATCCATGAAACCCAGAAAACATCAAACAGGATAAACTTGAAGAAAAATATGCCTCTTCACCCACAGATAAAACTGTTCAATACAAAGGACAAAAGAGAGTTCTGAAAGATGTAAGAGAAAGGCAATATATTAAGTACAAGAGAGTCCCAATTAGAATAAGTACTGATCTCTTAACAGAAATCATGGAGGCAAGAAGGTAATGGAATGAAGTATTTAAAGTGCTGAAAGAAAACAACTGGCAACCAAGAACTTTATATCTGACAAGACTTTCTTTCAAAAATAAGGAAGAGATTAAGACATTCCTGAATAAACAAAAGCTGAAGAAGTTCATTGCCAAGGACCTGTCCTACAAGCAATGCTAAAGGAAGTTCTTCAGATTGAAAGAAAGCATTATTAAACATGACTTAAAGAAATAAAGACTTCTGGTAGGGAATACAAGGGTAGTTCAGTGGTAGAATCCTCACCTGCCATGCAGGAGACCCGGGTTTATTCCTGACCCATGTACTTCCCCAAGAAACAAACAAGCAAGCAAGCAAGCAAACAAACAAAAAGCAACCAAACAAAAATTCAACAAATGGTGCTGCAGTAACAGGAAACTCATGTGGAAAAAAGAAAGAAATGTGACCCCCACCATACAGCATACAAAAAAAAAAAAAAAAGACTTCTGTTAAAAGTGCTGAAAATCAAATGCATAAATAGCAATGATGCATCTATGGTTTTGGACATATAATGGAAAAGGATATAATTTGTGCCAAGTACAAAAAGAAGTGGGGGCACGAAGGGTATAAGAACAGTGTACATTTATGCCATTGAAGTCAAGTTGGTATCAAATCAAATATGCTCATTATATAGTTAGGAGTTAAATTTTAATCCCATGGAAACAACAAAGAAAATATATGAAAACATATCCAGATAGAAATGATAAGGGACTCAATATAGTACAACTCCAAAAACAAAAAACAAATAAATAGTAAATTAGGCATTAACTGAAAAACTAAGGGGCAAAAAGGTTTAACACTTCTTTCCAAGACTAAATAGCACAATGACAGAAGAAATTCCTGCATAATCAATAGTGCCTCTCCATTCAAAAAGCAAGATTGCAGAATGGATAAAAATACATAACTCAAGTATATGCTATTTACAAGAGATTCCCTTAAATTCATAGACATAAGTAGTTGAAGGTGAAAGAATGGAAAAATATATACTACACAGTTAGTAACAGGAAGCAATCTGAGATAGCTATACTAATATCAGATAAAATAGACTTTAAGTTAAAAACTGTACAAGGAAAAGGTCATTATGTACTGAAAAAGTGTTCAATTCAATTGGAAGAAAAAAATTAAATATCATATAAGTACTTAACCACAGAGCTACAAAATATATGAAGCAAATACAGGCAGATTTGAAGGGAGGAAGAGAGCATTCTCCATTATTAGTAGGTGACTTTAATAAACCACTTTCAGTAATGGACAGAATATCTAGACAAGATCAATAGTGAAATGGCAGACTTGAACAATGTCTTAAACCAACTATACCTAACAGAAGTATATAGAACACATTACCCAACAAAAACAGAATACACATTCTTCTTGAGTGCACATATATCATTCCCCATGACAAGCCATTATTAGGTCATAAAAACAAGTCTCATTAAACTAAAAAACATTGTCATCATCCAGTGTCTGTTCTCTGATAAAAATGTGATGAAACTAGAAATCATTACAGAGGGAGAAATGGAAAATTTTCAAATGTATCAAAATTAAATAACATGCTCATAAGCAACTAGTGAGTTAAAGAAGAAATCACAAGGGAAGTTACAAAGTACCTTGAGGCAACTGATGATGAAAATGCAACATGTCAAACTTATTGAATGCAGCAAAGACAATGATGACAAATTTATAACTCTAAATGCATGCATTGAAAAAGAAGAAAGATCTTAAATCAGAGATTTAACATCAAAAGTGAAAGAAAAAGAAGAGCAAAGTATACCCAAAGCAAGCAGAAGGAATAAAAAGAAATAAAAAGCATTAAAGGGGAATAAATAAATAGAGAAGAGAGAAAAAACAAAACCATAAAATTCTCACCTAAACCAAAAGTAGGATCTTTGAAAATATATATAAAATTAAAAAAAATTTAGCTAGACTGACAAAGAGAGAGAGAAAGAGAAAGGGGATACAAATAACTAAAATCAGATATGAAAGGAAAACATTACTACCAAGACAAGGATGTCCAGTGTCACCACTGTTACTCAACTTGTACAAGAATTTCTTGTTAGAGCAATTAGGCAATAAAAAGAAATAAAGACATCGAAATTGGAAAGGAAAAGGTGAAACCTTCCCTGTTTGCAAATGTCTTGGTCTTGGCACAGAAAATCCTGAAAATTCTGCAACAAAGTTCCCAGAGCTAAGTGGTGGGGTACAAGATTAACAGTCCAAAATCAATAGTGTTTCTATATATTAGAGATGAGCAATCTATAAAGGACATCAAGAGAAAAGAAAATTATACTAACTTAAACAGTCAAATATATAGAAATAAATCCAACCAAGAATATAAAGGACTTGTATGCAGAAAAATAGGAAAATATTGCTTAAAGAAATCTAAGAAGACCTAAAAAAAATGGAAGGACTTTCCATTTACATGGATTGGAAGACTAAATATTCTTAGCGTGTCAGGTCTACCCAAAGTGATTTACAAATTCGATGCAATCCCAATAAAATTCCCAAAACCTGCCTTGCAGAAATGGAAAAGCCAATCTTTAAATTTATATTGGAGGGTCAATGACCCCAAACAGTCAAAGCCATCTTGAAAAAGAGGAACAAAGTTAGAGGATTCACACTTCCCAATCTCAAAACTCATTACAAAGCCACAGTAACAAGGGGGCATGTTAGTGGCACAAGGACAGGTATATAGACCAATGGAATCAAGTTGAGAGTTAATAAATAAACCCTTACATCTATGAACAATTTATTTTTTATAAGGTTGCCAGTCCACTCAAGGGGAACGAATAGTCTCTTCAACAAATGGTGCTGGGAAAACTGTATCTCCATATACAAAAGAATGAAATATAGACCCCTACACCTCACGCCATGTACAAAAATTAAGTCAAAAGGGATCAAAGACCTAAAATTCCAAGAAGCAAATATAGGGAGGCATTTTCAGGATTTTGCATTAGGCAATGGTCCCTTAGATTTTACACATAAAGCACAAGCAACAAAAGAAAAAAATAAATACATGGCACTTTATCAAATTGAAAATTTGGGGGCATCAAAGGATTTTATCATGAAAGGTAAAAGACAACCTACACAGTGGGAAAATATTTATGGAAACCACATTTCAAATAAGGGTTGAATTTCCAGAATATAAACAGAAATCCTTGGGCTAAACAATAAAAAGGTAACCCAATTTAAAAATGGACAAAAATTTTTATTAGATTGTCTCCAAATATATACAAATGGCTAAAAAGCTCATGAAAAGATGCTCAACATCATTAGGCATCATGGAACTGTAGATCAGAACTGCATTGAGATACCATTTCGTGCCACTAAAAAATAACTACTATTTTAAAAAAATAACAGAAAATTACAAGTATTAGAAAGGATATGAAGAAATAGGAATACTCATGCATTGCTGGTGGGAATGTAAAATGATGGAGCTGCTGTGGAAGATGATTTGACAGATCATAAGAAATTTAAGTTCAGAATTACCATGTGATCCAACAATCCCACTCTTAGGTATATACCCAAAAGAATAGAAAAGCAATAACTTAGATATTCATACACCAATGTTCATAGTGGCATTATACACAATTGCAAAAATATGAAACAGCCTAAATGTCCATCGGTTGATGAATGGATAAACAAAATGTGTTATATTTACAAAGTAGAATATTACTTAACTGTTAAAAAGATGAGGTCCTGATACATATGATAATAACAGCTTAATCTTGAAGACATCATGTTGAGTGAAATAAGCCACACATAAAAGGATAAATATTGTATGATCTCATTAAAAGGAAATAATTAAAATAAGAAAACACACAGGGTCAGAGTTTGGGATATAGCTTTTTAGTTGTTTTAGACTATAAGCTGTTGGAATGCAATATACCAGAAACAGAATGGCTTTTCAAAGGGGAATTTATTAAGTTGCAAATTTACAGTTCTAAGGCCATGAAAATGTCCAAATTAAGGCAAATCTAAAAAATGTCCAAACTAAGGCATACAGGGAAAGATACCTTGGCTCAAGAAGGCTGATGACATTCCAGGTTTCTCTCTTAGCTGTAAAGTCACATGGTGACATCTGCTAGCTTTCTCTACAAGCTTCTTCAATGGCTTCCCTAGATATGTTTTCTTTATGCAGGTCTCTGGCCATGTGGGTTCTGTTGGCTCTAAAGCTTTCTTTCCAAAATGATTCTCTCTTAAAGGGCACCAGCAAGAAACACCACCTTGAATGAGTGGAAACACTTCTCCATAGAAACCATCTAATCAAAAGTAGCCACCCACAATTGGGTGGATCACATCTTCATGGAAACAATAAAAATATCCCACCCAGCAATATTGAATGAGGATGAAAGAACTTGGCTTTTGGGGGGTACGTTGCAGATTCAAACCCGCATATTTCACCATTTGAACTCCCAAAAGTCATGTTCTGTCCAAATACAAAATATGTTCATTCCATCACAACATCACAAAGACTTAAAGAATTTCAGTGACAATACAAATACAATACAAAGTCAGAAACAGTACAAAATCGCAACAAAGTCATCTACAGGCATGGTCTGTCCTATAGCAAAATTCCTCTTTGGCTCTGGACCTGTAAAGCTCAGAGCAACTTATCAGCTGCCAACATACAAAGGAGGAACAATAACAGGATAGATGTTCTCATATATTCAGGGAGAATTTGGAAGGAACACAAGGGTCACTGGACTCAAACATTCTGAAAACCTGCAGGGCAAACTCCATTAGATCTCCCCAAACAGAATATATCTAAATAGACCTACTCCAAGATACTTATTAATCAGATTGCCAAATGTCAAAGACAAAGAGAATATTGGAAATAGCAAGAGATAAGTAATCCATCACATACAAAGGAAATTCAGTAAGATTATATGTAGATTTCTCAGCAGAAATCATGGGGGCGAGAAGGCAGTGATATGACATATTTTAGGTTCTAAAAGATAAAAACTGCCAACCAAGAATGCTATGCCCAGGAAAGCTATCCTTCAAAAATGAGGGGGAGATTAAAATATTTTCAGACAATCGATCACTGAGAGAATTTATCACTAAGAGAAAAACTTTACAAAAAATACTAAAGGCAGACAGGAAAAGAGGAGAGAGAGGTCCAGAGAAGAGTGTAGAAATGAACACTATCAGTAAAGTTAAAAAGAGAAAAAAAATAGATATGACATATAAAATCCAAAAGACAAAATGGTAGAAGAAAGCCCTGTCTTTACAATAATAATTGTAAATGTTAATGGCTTAAACTCCCCTATCAAAAGACATAGACTAGCAAAATGGATTGGAAAACAGGACCCAGTTATATGCTGTCTACAGGAGACTCAATTTAGACCCTAGCTAAAAAATAGGTTGAAAGTGAAAGGTTGGAAAAGATATTTCATGCAAACAACAACAGAAAAGAGCAGGAGTAGCTATGCTAATATCTGACAAATTAGATTTCAAATGTGTCATGTTCATGTGTCAACTTGGCCAGGTGGTTGTGTCCAGTCATCTGGTCAGGCAAGCGCAGGCCTGTCTGTTGCTATGAAGACATTTCATGAACTTAAATCGTGTTTACATTGGCTGCATCCACAGCTGATTGAATTTGTAATCAGCTAAGAAGAATGTCTTCTGTAATGAGTGACAATATAATTGCTGGAAGGTTTTTAAGGAGGATTCAGAAAAGACAGTCACTCTTCTGCTTCATCCAGTGAGCCTCTTCTGTGGGGGTTCACCCAGATCCTTCACTGGACTCACGACCTTCACAGCCTGCCCTATGGATTTTGGACTCTTCCATTCCCATAGTTGTCCAGCCAGCATCTCCTGAGAGTTTGTTGAAGACCTTTATCAGAGTTACCTGCTTGTAACCTGCCCTACAGACCTTGGACCCTTACATTCCCACAGTTGTCCAGCCAGCCTCTACTGAGAGTTTGTTGAGGACCTTCATTAGAGTTGCTGGCTTTTGGCCTGCCCTATGGACCTTGAACTCTACATTCTCATGGTTACTAGAGACACTTATGAATCTTATATCTATGAATATCTCCTGTTGAATCTGCTTAACTAGAGAACCCTAGCTAATACAAAATTAAAACAATTAAAAGAGACAAAGAAAGACACTATGTATTAATTAAAGGAAGAATTCAACAAGAAGACATAACAATCATAAATATTTGTGCACTGAGCCAGAGTACTCCAAAATACATGAGGCTAATACTGACAAAATTGAAGGGAAAAGTAGACACTTCTATCATAATAATGGGAGACTTCAATTCCCTACTCTCATCAATGGATAGAACATCTAGACAGAGTATCAATAAGGAAACAGAGATTTTGAATAGTAAGACAAATGAACTAGACTTAACAGACATTTGCAGAACATTACATCCTACAACACCAGGATACACATTTTTCTCAAGTACTCATGGGTCATTCTCAGGGTTAAACCATATGCTGGATCACAAAACAAGTCTCAATAAATTTAAAAAGATTCAAATTATACAAAACACTTTTCCCTGATCATAATGGAATGAAGTTGGAAAATCAATAACAAACCAAGGGCCAGAAAATTCATAAATATATGAAGGCTAAACAAAACACTCTTAAACAACCAGTGGGTCAAAGGAAGAAATTACAAGAGAAATCAGAAATGGATGTTGAACTTTGTCAAATGCTTTTGATTTGTTAATGTGTTGTAGTACATTCATTTATTTTCTTGTGTTGAACCATCCTTGTATTCCTGGTATAAACCCTACTTGGTTGTGGTGAATAATTCTTTTCATGTGTTTTTGAGTTTGATTTGTAAGTATTTTGTTGAGAATTTTTACATCTGTGTCCAATAGGGAGATTGCCTTGTAGTTTTCCTTTCTTATAGCATCTTTACTCGATTTTGGTACTAAAATGATAGTAGTGAAACTTTTTCCTCATTTTTTTTTTTTTTGGAAAAATTTGAGCAGGATTGGTGTTATTTCTTTTTGGAGTGTTTGATAAAATTCTACTATGAAGCCATCCAGCCTTCGGCTTTTCTTTGTAGGAAGATTTTTGATGACTGACTGAATCTCTTTACTCCTGATTAGTTTGTTAAGATCTTCCATTTCATCTTAAGTCAGCATAGCTTGTTTGTATTTTTCTAGGAAATTGTCTATTTCATCTGTGTTGTCTAGTTTGTTGTCATATTGTTGTTCATATTATCATCTTATGATTTCTTTTATTTCTTCAGGGTTTGTAGTAATACACCCCTTCTTCTTTTCTTTGTCAGTCCTGCTAGTGGCCCATCAATTTTATTGATTTTCTCAAAGAACCAACTTTTGATTTTATTGATGCTCTCTATTGTTCTTTTGTTCCCCCTTTCACTTATCTCTGCTTTAATCTTTGTTGTTTCTCTTCTTCTATTTGCTTTGGGGTTAGTTTACTATTCTTTCTCAAGATCCTCTAGGTGAGCAGTTAAGTCCTGGATCTTTGCTATTTGTTTTTCAATATCAGCATTTAGGACAATAAATTTCCCTTTCAACACAGCCTTTGCTGCATCCCATAAATTCTGATATGTTATATTCTCATTTTCATTCATCTCCAGGTAGCTATTGATTTATTTAGCAATTTCTTCTTTGATGCATTGGTTGTTTAAGACTATGTTGTTTAATTGCCATATATTTGTGAATGTTCTCATTCTTTGGTGGTTATTGAGATCCCGCTTCATCCCATTGTGGTAAGAGAAAGTGCTTGGAATAATTTAATTGTTTTCAAATTTATAAAGATCTGTTTTGTGCCCCAGCATATGACCTATCTTGCTGATCATATGGAGAATGTCCCATGAGCACTAGAGAAGAATGCATATCCTGGTGTTTTGGGGTGTAATGAGCTATATGTCTGCTAGGTCTAATTCATTTATCAAGTTGTCTAACTTTTCTATTTACTTATTAATCTTCTTTCTGGTTGTTCTATGTATAGTGGAGAGTGGTGTAATAAAGCATCTTGCTTTTATTGTTGAAACATCTATCTCTCCCTTCAGTTTTGCCAATGTCTGTCTCATGTACTTCAGAGCTCCTTGATTGGGAGCATAAACATTTATGATTGTTATATCTTCTTGGTGAATTGTCCCTTTTATTAATGTATAATGTATTTCTTTGTCTCTTATGATGTCTTTATATTTAAAGTCTATTTTGTCCAACATTAGTATAACTACTCCTGCTTTTTTTTGGTTACAACTTGTTTGGAACATCTTTTTCCATTCTTTCACTTTCAATCCATTTGTGTCTAAGATTAGTCTCTTGTAAGCAGCATGTAGCTGGACTATATTTCTTAATCCATTCTTCCAATCTCTATCTTTTAATTGGCAAGTTCAGCCCATTAACATTCAAAGCTATTACTGAAAAGGCCTTTCTTGAATCCACTATCTTATTTTTTGGATTTTATTTTCAGATCTATATATTCTTTTTCCTCTTTCTCTTTTTATCCTTTAACTTACCCTTATGATTACTCCTCAGTTCTGTGCACTCCTCCAGATCTCCCTCTCCTGTCTTTTTTTTTTTTTAACTGGCAGAACTCCCTTTAGTATTTCTTGTAGGGCCAGTTTCTTATTGAAAAATTCAGGATTTGCTTGACTGAGAAAGTTTTGAAGGACAGTTTGGTTGGTACAGAATTCTTGGCTGGAAGGTTTCTCTTTCAGGATCGTAAATATATCATACCACTGCCTTCTCACCTCCATAGTGCCAGTTGAGTAGTCTGAACACAGTCTTATGTCATTACCCTTTATGGAGTAAATTGTTTTTCTCTTACTGCTTTCAGGATTTTCTGCTTCTCTTCAACATTTGACAGACTGATTAGTATGTGTCTTGGGGAAGGTCTATTTGAAATTTGTATATTTATGTCCTTTATGAGGACATTATATCCTCAACTAATTTTCCTAGCCCTTTACCCTTTTTTTTCTACTTCTGGGACACCAGTGATTCTTATATTTGTGTGTTTTGTTTTGTCCATCATTTCCCTGTGATCCAATTCAAATATTTCCATCTTTTTTGCCATTTGCTGTTTTGAGTGTTCAAAATCAGTTGTCCTAGTTCACTTATTCTTTCTTCTGCCTATTCAAATCTTCTGTTGTGTATTTCTAGTATTTTTTTAATTTTATCTACAGCATCTCTAATCCCTGTGATATCTGTTATTTTTCTATTTATTGTTTCAAATTCCTCTTCATGATATTTTAGTGTCTTCTTGATATCCTTTATGTCATTAGCCATCCCACTGATTTTATTTAGTAAAGGTATGTAAACATCTTTGATTAGTTCTTCCAAATCTGTGTCTCCTCCAGTGTTTTAATTTAGTCATTAAAGTGGTTTTTTTTGTGTATGCCATCTTTTTATGGGTAGTGATCTTCTGTTGTCTTCATGACATTACTTTGGAAGTTGATTTGCTTCAGTAGTCTAAAGCTTTGTATTTGTGGAATGGTATGGAGCAGGATGTAGGGCATGGGGAGGGGCACAACAATGCAGTGACAGGTTGCAGTACAGGTATATGCATGGATTGGGGACTCTATGCTGTTGACTGTGAACATGGGGATGCTGATGTGCGAGAGTGCAGAGCTCAGGTGGGGGTGGGTATAGGCTAGGTCTTATGCTTTGTCCTGCAATTTGATTATATAAGTTGTCTATACTAATGTATATTTGTGTGTTTGTGAAAATGTGTGGGTAAATTCCAAATGCATATCATTCTAATAAAATAAATAAAATAATAAAATAAATTTCTGTCTACAGAACTGCATAATATCCATAACAATTATTAAAAACGTTTCAGGCATTGACTGAAATCAGAGTTGTCTCTTTAATTTCTCAGGTTTTCAAATAAGTATATTTTTGCTTCTTTGTGGTGGAATGTACTTTTATGGAAGAATTGGCTTTTGATTTTTTTTAAAGAAATAGATCAAATTAATAGTTATTTCTATTTTGCATCAAATGGATACATTTTGTTCTCTACCCAAGGTTTTCCAGCCCACATACTCTATCAAGATTCTCTTTTTATTTTTTATAAAGCTGTTTCTGATGGATTATTATCTGAGAATAGATTGCAAGAAGTTCTCCCTAATAGTTTCTTAACTCCAAAAGTAATTTATTTTCAAACTAAAAGAAAGTATTGCTTATGTGCTTTTAAGTTAAGTTCACTATGTCATGTGCTCCTTATCTCCATACTTCACAGTCTGTAAATTCTTTTTACCAATAATTGTCAATAATCAATATAATACTGCTTTTATTCATCATCCTCAATTTTAACTACCAAGAAATTTATTACAGGAATTCAGTTTCTAAAGTTAGCTTATTTAATTGTGACTTTTGTTTTTTCCTTAGAGCGTTGGAAAAAAATCTGCATTTTGATCAGTTGATTTCAAAATAATGAATCCCTTGTTATAATATGAGGAATTCTGCAAACAAATATTGCAGTTTGATAAATCATTCATTTACCAAGAGTGAATTAGTCAAAGCATGTTGAGCATTGTATTAGCCTATTTGTGGTGTGCATAAAGGACACTAAAAGCCTGGTTGTTTAGTTTTCGTAGTCAACATTATCATACATTTTGCTTTCAGTGTACTGCTCTGAGCCAAGTGTTGATTAATATCTGACTGATGCTAGAGCAGTAGCCAAGTAACACAGTGAATTTTCAGAATTACCACGAACACCTGTTAAAATTAAGTCTAACAGATATTTATGAAACTTTTCTGTATGCAAAATACTGTGCCATGTTTTGTGAGGGAGGGATAAAAGAATATGAAGAGATTTTTAAACCTGGCTTCTTTCCTCAAGGGGAGTTATGATATATATACAAATAGTCACAATATAAATTAGCATGTGACAATTGCTCGAAAGGACAAGTAAGAAAACTCTCCTGGAAGGTATTTGTGCAGTGTTTTGTGGAATGGGGATTTTTTTTTATGAATGTAGATAGGAAAAGGTATGTGGAAAGATGACATGCCAGATGGAGAGACGCTTTTACAATGGAAGCAGGAAATCCTGAAGTTTACTCGGTAAATGGAAATAACTCGCTTTGGCTGGAGATTAGGGCATATGTCATGGAGAATGCAGACAAGGTCAGAATTATCAGGCAAAATGTCTTGAATTTAATCATCTAAGTAATGTGGAGCTACAGGTTCTATGGGCAAGAAGGTGATGTTCTTAGAGTTGTGATTTAGAATGATTAATCTGGCATGAAAGTGATTCGAGTAGAAAGTAACTGAAGACAAATTAAGAGGTCATTATTATAGTTCAACTGACAAGTAGTAAGAGAAAGGACCATGGGAATGGAACAGAAGAGACCAATTTAAGAGATTAGGGAAATCAAAAAAAATGGGATTTAATGATTACTTGAAGGTGGATGGAAAAGCACATAAAGGAGATGAGTGATAAGATTTTAAGCATGAGAGACATAGAAAATGATGACAACATTGGTGGAAATCATAAATTTGATAGGCTCTAGTACAACTATTTTGGAGGTCTCTTTAGAGTTTAGACTAAGATGTGTATTTTATTGTATTTTAGATGTGTGTATTTTGGAGCACAGGAAAGAGGTCAGAATATATAAAATTTTTATAGAATTCATTTTTTGTTATAGAAATTTAACTCTGTTGACCTTGTAAAAGTCAATGAACTCACCAAAGGATTAAACAATGGACACTCATTACGGTAGGAGATGAAAAAGAAAAAAAGCATATAAGAAGTGAAAGAGTAGTAAGAGAAATTGGAAGAGAATCAGCAGACCAGCATGTTTAAGTCCAGATAATTTTTATTTGTTTCCTAGAAAAAAAATGTGGTATCTCAAAATTTTTTTAAGTCTGTGCTTTAGATTTTCCTAACTTTGGAAGGAACTGTTGAAATATTTAATGCCATCCTAGTAACAGTATAATCAAGTAAAATGATGAGATACTCACTGTGGATCAGAAATCTTAAAACACAGGGATATTTGCTCCTTTCCCATAGAGAAAACTTAGGTATATATTTAAATGGCAACCACAGCAAACTAATGAATTACACATTCTTCCATTCACAGCTATTTGTTAAGCATGGAAGATAAGTAATTTGTAATTGTTTCTGATGGAAGAAATAGGCGAGGACTGGAGGCAATGAATGGGAGAAATAAAACCTATGCCACTGATTCATTGACCTAGAGATGTCTGTTTTCTTGGCAAGGCAAGTAGGTAAATAAATTAAAGTTGTCAAACTTTACATATGGTAACACGCATATGTCCCTAATGTGAGTACTTAACTATAGTGGTGAACTATAACAGAAATGGACACCGTGGATTTTCCTCAGTCTTTATTCTTTTCTCCCTTAATATAATCACTGGTAACTATTTACTTCTTGAAATTTTCACTCATTAATTCAATATTGATTTAACAAATATTTACCAAGAGTCTATGATTTGCTGAGTATGTTTTTAGGTGTTGCAAAGCCACCAGTGAACAAAACAGACATAAATCTTTGGCTTCATGAAATTTGTATTTAAATGGAATTTCAACTAAAGAATGCTGAAAATAGGTTTAAAAAATTTGTTTAAGTATCTAGTATGCATTTTATCATTATATTCTCATAAAATTTGCTATTGGTACACACTTAGGAATTCAAGTCCCTGATGGCAGTTGTTTCTTTTGACACTGTAGTTATATGCTCCATGGAATTAATCAAGTGATTGTCATAACACTTTTCCAATAAAACACAAGTGAAAATCTGCTTGTCTTTTTTTGTTTGTTTCCTATTACAAAATTATTGCCATTATTTTGAATAAATCTTTTTTCTGACAAAGTGAAAATATATAAAAGTTTTTAGAGAGATACATGCTACATATAATCACATGAAGAGATCTATAGAAGAATTTTAATGAATAAATAAAGAAGGAATAATAGAATTAGTAAAATCACCAAATTGCAAATTCTAATGCAATAACTTTTCAGATAGTCATAATCAATGGTTACTAAAAACATTAGGTAAAAAGTCAATGGCAAGTTTTATAAAGGATGAATTAAGTTGAACTTACTGATCAATGTTGATATCACTAAATGTAGGAAAACCAGATGTTATGTTCCCCCATCTGGAGTGATAGGAAACAAAATCAAAATCACTTATGGTACATTTTTGGCAAATAAAATAAAATAAAATTGTATGTGAATTGTTGAATCATGAGTATATAGCATGATATCCAAAGATCTCTGAAAAATTGACCCCCAACTTCTCTTTTCCTCATCAATTGCCATCTGCTTTAGACTTACTTAACTCCCTTACCTAAAATTGACAACTGGGTTGGTGATGTTTAGACTGTCTGAATCATCTATCATTATCAGTACTTTATCAATCTACAAAAGATGACCTCTTTCCAGGAAAAAAACCTTCTTACATGTGTCTCAGCAAGTGTTGACAAAAGTTAATAAGAACTAAGGTGATAATAAAATGTATAATATTAGGAAGTCTTCTAAAAATTAAGAGCCATAGTCAAAATTGTGCTTTTCTGCAAATGGCAACACAACCTAATATCTGTCCTACCAGGTGAAAAAAAAACACAACTCATCTGATATACTTAGATTTCCCCTCATTCCTGAAAATGTCCCTTGTGTTTATACTATTATACATGATTAAACTAGCTAGCAGATGACAATGCTAAAAAATAAGGCTTACAGTTCAGAAGGTATCAACAGTCAAGGTGCCACTTATCTTACCCTCTAAATAAATTTTGCTTTCTGATCATAAATGCTAAATGCCACAAATATTTACCTCTGTTTAAAAAAATTAGTATTATTATGCCATAAAAATATACATTAATCAAACACCATTACACATCTAACATTTTCATGCTATTTTCTGTTTCCGGAATGCATTCTCTTTCCCTTGAAAATGAGACTTGAAACTAGTTCGTAGCTCTAAATATGCCCCATGAATTTCTTTTAGCAAGTTCTGTTTTATTCTCTTCAGCAAAAGAGCTACTTTGTGGATTTGGTGGCTCTGAAATTTGGCTCTTGCAACAAAGAATAAACACAAAATTTCTAATGTAATGTCCTAATATTCTACGAAAAGTTATATGCATCCCTCTAGGAATAAAATGCATTATTCTTCCTTCTACCCAACCTTCCCAACTTAAGTAAACAAAATTATGGTGCTAAAAATATAGACAAGAATATGATTTGAAACCACTCATTCAACATTTTGATCATTTCCTCTCTACAGTCTTTGGGCTGAGCAATTTGGAAGGTTGCAAAGACATATTAGACACAGAGCTTGACTATAGTTCACAACTTAATAAAACAACCAAGAAAAACAAATTAAGTAACTCTGATGAACTGTAGAAAGGGAATTTTTACAAATCCATGTGAGAGTTACCAAAAAAAAATCACATAGATCAATGGAACAGAATAGATATTTCAGACATAGACCATGTATACATGATCAGTTGATTTTTTATGCATTTGAAAAGACAATTTCTAGAAAGAAGTCTAGTATTTTCAAGAAAATGCACCTAAATCCACATGCAAAATTAAGCCAAAATAGATCAAGGACCTGAATGTTAAGCCAAAAACTATAAAACTTCTAGAATAAAGTCAAGGAGAAAATATTCGTGATCGTGGGTTAGAAAAGATTTCTTAGACATGACACCAGAAAGTACAGCCCATTGAAAAACTGATAAATTTACTTCATTAAAATCTACTGTCAAGAAAAGGAAGAAATAAGCCATAAACTGGGGAACATATTTGCAAAATATGTACCTGGCGAAGAACTTGTATCCATAATATTAAGATACCCTCAAAGCTCAAAAACAAAAAAACAAACAGCACACTGAAAAAAAATGGGCAAAATATTTGAAGAGACACTGCACTAAAGGTTCCATTTATCTACTTTTCTTTTTGTTGATTGTGCTTTGAGTGTAAACTCTAAGAAACCATGCCTAACACAAGGTCCTGAAGATGATTGTCCATGTTTTCTTCTAGGAGTTTTGAAATCCTAATTCTTATAATTAGGTCTATTATGTATTTTTATTGCAATTTTACTGGCTATATTCACATACCATGTAATCATCAAAAGTATACAATCAGTGGTTCACAGTGTCATTATATAACTGTGCATTCTTCACTACAATAAAATTTCAAACATTTTCATTACTCCAAAAAAAAAAGAATAAAAGTAAAAATAAAAAATAATAGCTAAAACATCCCACACCCCATATTGCCCTCCTATTATTTGTTAATTTTTGTCTTTATTTTCTTACCCCCTCTATCCACAAACTGGATACAGGAAGTGTCAGTCTCAAGGTTTTCACAATCACAGTTGCACCGTGAAAGCTATATAGTTTTACAATCATCTTCAAGGATTAAGGCTACTAGATAACAGTCCAACAATTTCAGATATTTCCTTCTAGCTACTAAAAACACTGAAAACTAAAAAGTGATATCTACACAATGCATCAGAATAATCTATAGAATGACTTTTTGACTCTATTTGAAATATCTCAGCCACTGAAGCTTTACTTTATTTCATTTCTCTTCCTCTTTTTAGTCAAAAATGCTTTCTCAATCCCATTATGCCAAGGTTAGGCTCATCCCCAAAAGTCATGTCGCACATTGCCAAGGAGATTTATACCCCTGTGAGTCATGTCCATGTAGTGGGGAAGGCAATGTTTGTATCTGCAGAGTTGGCTGAAAAAAAAGGGGCCACATCTGGGCAACAAAAGAGGCTCCTTGGGGGTGACACTTAGGCATAATTATAAGTAAGCTTAGCTTCTCCTATACAGGAATAAGTTTCACAAGGACAAATCCCAAGATCAAGATATTGGCCTATCAAATTGGTAGTACCCAGTGCTTGTGAGAATATCAGGAATTCTCCAGGTGGGGAAGTATAATATTTCCACTTTTCCCCAGTCCATCTAGAAGATTGTGCTAATTTTTTAAATTTTCTACCCAGATTACTGTGGGATGTACTGGAGTACTATGATACATTTTGAGTCTGGATATGGTGTGGTTTAGTTAGCTAAAGCTACTTAAATGCAGATGCCATAACATGGGTTGGCTTTTAACAGTAAGGATTTGTTAACTTACAAACTTACAGTTCTGAGGACATGAAAAATGTCCAAATCAAGGTATCAACAGATGATGCTTTCTCCCCAGATTTGGACTGCCTGTGACTTTGGACTCCTCTGTCAGCTGGCAAGCCACATAGTGACTTCAGTTGGTCTCTCCCTCTTCTTCTGGGCCTCCTTGCTTTCAGCTTCTTGCTTCTGTCTCCGTGGCTTTCTTTCTGAGCTTCTGCATCTTTCTATACATTTCATCCTCCTATAAAGGATTCCAGTAAGAGGATTAAGACCCACCTGGGGTATATGTCAACTAAAATAAACTCATTAAAAGTTCCCACCCTCAATAAATCTACACCCAGAAGAATGGATTAGCTTTAAGAACATCATCTTCTGTGGCAAACACAGCCCCTCCACATGCACAGTTTCTTCTACTGTCATGACCAAGGTTTCTTGGTTTCAGACGTTAGCTTCCATGGTTCTGTCTCTGAGGTCCTTGGAAATGGTGGCACTGCAACTTTCTAAAGCCCTAAGGATGAATGACTCTCAGATTCTGAAATCTAATGAAGTTTTCCTGCAGATTTTTGGAATTGTTTATGTCTGTGATCCCTGTTTTCCTTTGAATTTCTCCCTATGGTAAAGAGATCACTTATTCTATGACTATTCCTTCTTTGTATACTGGAAGCAGATAACTTGTTCTAATTTCTTGTAGTATCTTGTTCTGGCTTTGTTGTGATAGTGATTTTGACCTATAGAATGATTTAGAAATATTTCCTCCTCTTCAATATTTTGAATATTTTAAGCAGCATAGGTGTTAATTGGTTATTAATATAACCAGGATATATAAGGAAATGCTATAAAAATCCTACAGCTCAATAATAAACAAACAACCCATTTTAAATTTGAGCAAAAAACTTGAGTAGACTTTTCTTGAATGAAGATATACAGATGAAAGGAAACAAAAAGATGCTCAACATCATTAGCTATTAGGGAAATGCAAATCAAAACAAACCACAATGAAATACCATTTCACAACCACTAGAATGGCTACATAAAAAAAGAAAAAAAAACAGGAAATAGCAAAATTGGAGAGGATGCAGTGAAATAGAACACTCTTTCAATGTTGGTATGAATGTAAAATGATGCAGCTGTGTGGAACACTGTTTGGCAGTTCCTCAGAAAGTTAAGTATAGCATTACTATATGACCCAGAAATCTCACTTCTAGAATATACCTAAAAGATTTGAAAGCATGGACTTGAACAGATATTTTCACACCAATGTTCATAGTGGAATTATTCACAATTGCCAAAGGATGAAAGCAATCCAAGTGTTCATCAACTGATGAATGGGATAAATAAAATGTGGACTATTATCCAGCTGTTAAAAACATGAATTTCTGATACATGTGACAACATGGATGATCCTTGAAGATATCATATTTGAAGGAAATAAGCCAGACACCAAGGGCAAATATTGCATGATCTCACCAATATGAAATAATTAGAATAAGCAAACTCATAGAGTCAGAATCTAGAATATAGTTTACTAAGGAACAGGGTAGGGGTTTGGAATGAGGAGTGTGGTAGTTAGGTTCAGGTATCAACTTGGCCAGGTAAAGGTGCCTAGTTTTGCTGCTGTGGACATAAGCCAATGGCACGTGAAGCTCATCTGTTGCTGATTACATCAGCAGTCAGCTAGGAGACATGCCTGCTGCAATGAATGATGTTTGATTTAATTGGCTTGTGCTTAAATGAGAAAGCTCAATGTAGCACAGCCCAAGCAGCTCAGCATACCTCATCTTAGCATTCGCAGCTCAGCCCAGGTCTTTGGAGATGCAGAAAGGAATCACCCTGGGGAAAGTTGATGGAACCCAGAGGCCTGGAAAGAAGGCCAGCAGAGATCGCCCTGTACCTTCCTGTGCAAGAAAGAACCTCAATTGAAAGTTAGCTGCCTTTCCTCTGAAGAACTATACACTTTTAATTGAATAAATCTCCTTTTATTGAAGCCAATCCTTCTTTGGTGTGTTGCATTCCAGCAGCTAGCAAACTAGAACAAGGAGTTAAACCTTAAATTGTACATTTCTATTTGCTTTGGTCTTAAAATTTTTGTAATGAATATTGGTGATGGTAAAACAACACTGGGAATGTAATTAACAGCACTAAATTGTATATGAATGTGGTTAGAGAGGGAAAATTAGACTATACATCTTACTAGAAAAAAATATTTAAAAAAGCAGAGTTGTACAACACTGTTTTAGTTTGCTAAGGCTACTAGAATTGCAATACTCCACAGATGGACTGGATTATATAAAGGGGATTTACTTAGTTACAAATTTATAGTTCATTGGAGGAAAGGCAGCTAACTTTCATGTAGGTTTCTCTGTCACGTGGTGTTTTGGTTTGCTAAAGTTGCTGGAATGCAATGTACCAGAAATAGAATGGTTTTTTAAAAGGGAGTTTAGTAAGTTGCAAGTTACAAGTTCTAAGGTGTGAAAATGTCCATATTAGAGTACCAACAAGAGGTTATCTTCACTTAAGAAGGGCTGATGCCATCCAGAACACCTCTGTTAGCAGGAAAAGCAGGTGGCTTGTGTCTGCTGGTCTTTGTTCCTGGTTCTGTTACTCCCAGCTTCTGATACCAGTGGTTTCTTCTTTAAATGTCTGTGGACCTTCACATACTTCCTCCAGGACACAACTCTGGTTTATGGCTTGCTTGTTATCTCACTGGAAGGCACACAGAAAATCTTCTGGGCTCTGCCCATGTTTAGTCATCTACTCCCTCTGTTGGCACTCCAAGCATCTGCAAACATCCATGTCTCTGTCACCTCTGAAGCAACTGCTCTCCAAGTGTCTGCAACTGAGAGTCCCTCAAAATGTTTCCCCTTTTAAAGGACTCCAGTAAACTTATCAAGACATGCTTTGAATGGGCAGAGTCACATCTCCATCTAACCAAAAGGCTACACCCACCATTGGGCATGCCATAGCTTCATGGAAATAATCTATTCCATAGCTGGTACTGTCATGTCTCCATGGAGATAATCTAATGAAAAGGGTTTCCACCCTGCAATGTTGAATCAGGATTAAAGGACATGGCTTTTCTGGGGTACACAACACTTTCACACTAATATGCATGTGAAGGTATACAGTGATATCTGCTGGTCCTCTCTCTCAGCTTCTGTGTTCAAATGGCTTTCCCAAGGGCATGTCCTTTCTGCATCTCCAAATATCTGGGTTGGAACTGTTGATCTCTCTTTTGACCTCTCTGTCTTTTAAGCCTCCAGCTTAGTTAAATTAGCCATCATTCCTTACAGAAAGCACTCCCCTTAGCTGGCTGCAGATATAATCAGCCATAGATGAATTTCACATGCTGATGATTTAAGCCCACAGCAACAGAACAACTGGATATCATCACTGGTAAAGTTAAAGCCTGAACTTAACAACTGGAGTCCACCCCTTGTCAACTTGGCAACTACTCAAATCACCTTAAATGATACTTAATCTCTAAATAGAAAACAATAACAGACATATTTTTCACCTAACAGTGATCATCTGTCCTGCATATAATGCACTAAATCATTCTATATACAAAATGCATTAGTTTCATCACAATATCACAAAAGACTTAAACCATTTTAGTAACAATACAAATACAATACCAACTCAAAAATAGTATAAATCTCTTCAAAGTCAGTTACAGGCATGGTCTGGCTTAAGGCTGTGGACCTGTGAATTTAGAACAAGTTATCTGCTTCCAATACACAAAGAAGGAACAGTCATAAGATAAATGATCTCATTGTCATAGGGAGAAATTGGAAGGAAAACAGGGATCACCAGACCTAAACAATTCCAAAAACCTGCAGGGCAAACTCCATTAGATTTCAAAGTCTGACAGTCATTTATTCTAGGGGCTTTAGAAAGTGGCAGTCCCAATCTTTCCAAGGGCCTACACAGTGACCCTGTTCTCTCAAAACATTGCAATGAGGGTTGCAACATTGGGGAGACCACCATTTTCTCAGCCCCACCCTCCTCAAGCATCTGGGTGGCACCCAAATTCTCTGCCATCTCCAAGGCACACATTCAACCCCTTCAGAACATTGGGGTGGCAATAGACTCCCCTCAACTTCCAGAAAATGTTCTTCACCCTATCCAAGACCTGAGGCACCAGAACTTTTCCTGACTATTGAAACAGAAGGTCTGCTCTCTGCCTCTGGAGCGAGCTCAGCCCCTCCACATTCACAGGTAAATCTGTTCTCATGGCCAAAGGTTTCCTGACTTCAGACCTTGGTTTCCGTGGTTCTGCCTCTAAGGCCACTTATCCTTCAGTCTGTCCTTTTTTTTTTCCCATGGGTAGGCACCGGTAATTGAACCCAGGTCTCCAGCATGGCAGGTGAAAACTCTGCCTGGTGAACTACCATGGCCCACCTCAATCTGTCCTTTTTAATGGCCATGGTTCCATTCATACAGGTCTCACAAAAAATTTGTTGACTTGGCATGCAGCATAAAGGATAAAAGCCACCAGACAATAGGACCTTCCACAAATCTTTTCTGAGTGATTCATCTCCAATCCTCACTTGTCCTGTAATGGCTGACTGTTTCCATGTTTGGTTAAGTCCTCATGTGGGGCACTATTCTCTGGGATCTCACATTCTGGAAACCCAGAATTTTCAAGACCACCAATTTCTGATTTCTTGCACCCAAAAATTCAGTCCTCAGCCTGTCTTTTTCTTTTCACATTTTACTAAAACCTGCAAGGAGAAACCAGGCTGCATCCTCCACATTAAGCTTAAAAATTTCCCCAGCCAAGTACCCCAAATCATCATATTCAAATTCTCCCTTCCGTAGAGCACAAGGAATCAATTTACCAAACTTTATGCCACTCCAAAACAAGGGTCACACTCCTTTCAATTTGTGATGGAAGAATCTTTAGAGTCCATATTTCTTCCAACAGTCTCTTCAAAGCAATCTAGGCTTCCTCTATCAAGCTCACAACTCTTCCAGATTCTTCCCTGTATACATTTAAAAATTTATTCCAACATGTTGGCATTTGCAAATACCACAGCACCCCACTCTTCTGGTACCAAAATCTGTGTTACTTTGCTAAGACTTCCAGTATGCAATGCACTAGAGATGGACTAGCTTTTATAAACAGATATACATAGCTACAAATTTACAGTTCCTCAGAGGAAAGACAGCTAACTTTCATGTAGGTTTCTCTGTCACATACAAAGTCACACACAGTGACATCTGCTGACTCTCTCTCCTGGCTTCTAGTTTTGTGATGGTTAGGTTCTGGTGTCAACTTGGCCAAATGATTATGCCCAGTTGTCTAGTCAGGCAAGAACTGGCTTTTTATCAGAACTGCCAGCTTTACCGCCTGCCGTATGGATTTTGGACTCTTCCATTCCCACAGTTGCATGAGACATCTTTATAATACTCATATTTACAGATCTCTCCTGTTGGTTCTGTTTCTCTAGAGAACACTGACTAACATAGCTTGGTACCAGGAGTTGTTCATGAGAAACAAAATCTTAAAAATGGGTTTTTACAATTGGTTTTCTGTTCTGACTAGACTCAGGCAATATGACTCTATTTCTAATAATCAAGATAGCACTGACAGTCCATGGGGTGAACTGGCAAAGGAGATACTCAAAATATCGCCATGGGTTCTGCTAATTTATGCTTATATGAGGCAAGGTTCGGGGTGATAACGTTTTGATACCTCTGCAGTATTTTGTGTACAGGTATTGTACACAATACCTACATACACTTGAGATCTCTGTGTGTGTAGCAGATTTACAATGTAAACTAAAATCTCCACTTTGCCGCATGTCTGCTGTTAAAGTAAGAGCTTTAATCAGAACAGAATGGGACCCTGAAACATGGGATATATGGCTCAATAATAATGGTGATGGGGAGATGGGATCCCTGAAATCTGCTAAGCCTTTGCTAGATAGATCTGTAATGGACTGCCTCAAGGAAACAGCTTCCTGGCCTCCAGTCTCCTCATTGGTGTCTGCCATCCAACCTCCACCTAACAAGATTAACCCTTTATTCCCTGCTAACCCTGTAACCACCACTCCTTGAAAAACAGCCCTCACTCCTCTGTGGAGTGACTAGTCCTGCTTCACCAGGTGAAACTGCAATGGAATTCCCTGAGGTAATTGGCTTGAAAGACACTTCTATTCCTTTTCATGACCAACCCCCTCCACCCCTCTTTTCTTCAAGACCTATACCTAAAGCCCCAACACCCAAAAGGTGAGGTTCAAAGTATGACCCATGAGTGGGTATGCTATACTCTAAAAGAACTGCATGAGTTTTCCAATCTATATTGACAGAAATTAGGGGAATATGTGTGGAAATGGATATTAAAGGTGTGGAAAAAGTGTGGAAGGAAAATAAAGTTGAGTCACACTGAATTTATTGATATGGGCACACTAAACAGGGATTCTGCATTCAATGTTGTAGCTTGAGAGGTTTATAAAGGGCATTAACAATTTGTTTGGATGGTTGGCTGAAACATGGATCAAAACGTGGCCTATATCACCTGAGGTTGAAATGCTAGAACTGCCCTGATATAATGTAGATGAGAAGAGCCAGAGGCTTAGAGAGATGAGAATATTAGAGTGGATTTATCATGGAAGACCTGCTCACATACTCCAGGAATGTCCAAAGGACACATTTTTCACCAGAACATTGAGAAATAAATTCATGAGACTAGCTCCATCATCCCTGGAGAGCTCTGTAATTGCCCTTCTCTGTAGGTCAGATATTACTGTGGGGACTACTGTCACTGAATCAGAATCCTTAAACACAATGAGAATGATTGGATCCCCAGTTGGCAGCAGTCATGTGGTGACAATCACCAGAAACTAGGTGGGCATGGCCACCATAAAGGACAGGAGACTCAATGCAGTAGTCAAAATAATCTGACTCACAGAGACCTGTGGCATTGGCTAGTAGATCATGGGGTACCTAGAAGTGCAATGGATGGATGGTCTACTAAATTCTTTTTTGAGCCATATAAGCAGAAGAATTTCAGGTCAAGTGAACAGAAGTCTAACTTGAAATTACAAAAGCAGGGAATCACAGCCCCTTAATCAATTCCCAGAGCCTTTTGAACGAAGGGAAGACTGGGTAAATTTGGAGAAGGACCCTTTTACACTGTCCCAAATTTACACTATTAACCTTCCTCCCAGTCTTTCCCAAGGAGACCTACAGTCTTTTTACCTGGGTGACTGCACTGGAGAAAAGGAAATGATCACATATTTCTTGGATTATTAGACCCTGGATCAGAAGTGACATGTTCCAGGAGATCCAGAATGTCACTCTGGTCTACCAGTCAGAGTAGGGGCTTATGGAGATCCAATGATCAATGGAGTTTCAGCTCAGGTCCATCTCACAGTGGGTCCAATAGGTCCCTGGACTCATTCTATGGTCATTTCTCCAGTTCAAGAATGCATAATTGAAATTGATATACTCAGCAACTGGCAGAATTCCCACATTAGTTCTCTAACTCATGAAGTAAGGGCTATTATGGTAGGAAAGGCCAAGTGGAGGCTGCTAGAACTGCACTACCCAGAAAAATAGTGAATCAGAAGTGATACATATTCCTGGAGGGATTGCAGAGATTAGTGCCACTCTTAAGGACCTGAAGGACTGAGGAGTGGTGATTCCAACCATATCCCCATTCAACTCTCCTATTTGGCCTCTGCAGAAAAAAGATGGGATTTGGAGGATGGCAGTGGATTATTGTAAACTTAACCAAGTGGTGACTCCAATTGCAAGCTGCTGTCCCAGAGGTGGTATTATTGCTTGAGCAAATCAACACATAGCCTGTTACCCAAGATGCAGCTATTGATCAGGCAAATGCTTTTTTCTCAATAGCTGTCCATATTCATCTGTAAAGGCCAGCAGTATACCTTCACTGTCCTGCTTTACAGGTATATCAACTTTTCAGTTTTTATGTCACAATCTTGTCCACAGGGTACTTGATCATTTCTCCCTCCCACAAGACATCATACTGGTCCATTATATTGATGATATCATGCTGATCGGACCTAGTGAGGAAGAAGTAGCAACTACTCTACACTTATTGGTGAGACATTTGTGTGTGAGGGGGTGGGAGATAAATCCAACAAAAATATAGGGCCTTCTGTCTCAGTGAAATTTCTAGGTGTCCAGTGGTAATAACCCTTCTAAGGTAAAGGATAAGCTGTTGTATCTGGCCCCTCCTATGACCAAAAAAGAGGTACAATGCTTAGTTGGCCTCTTTGGATTTTGGAGACAGCATATTCCTTGTTTGTGTATGCTCCTCCAGCCCATTTACTGAGTGACCAGGAAAGCTTCTAGTTTTGAGTGGAGACTGGAAAAAGAAGAGATTCTACAACAGGTCCAGGCTGCTGTACAAGCTGCTTGCCCCCCTGGGTCATAAGATCTAGCAGATCCAATGGTTCTGGAAATGGCAGGGGCAAATAGGGATGTTGCCTGGAGACTTTGGCAGGCC